>NC_136490.1:92461365-92646365 GCF_053919585.1 Euprymna scolopes | reverse complement strand
TCTCCTGATTTCATTCTTTACTTCTCCTATCTTATATACCTGTGTGTCTATGTGTATATGTATGTGTCTATGTATTTATTTTATGACCGTGTGTACTTAGATCTATATATTTCTATATTATTTGGTATACCCTCCCATGTTTATTCAATCCATTTGTATGTTTCTATGTGTGTATGCATCTATCTGTACCCTTGCCAAATTATTTGTATTCTTATGTATTTCTATATATATAATTTATGTAAATTATACATATTTATGTGTGTGTATATATGTGTGTGTGCCTTGTTGTTTATTAGTATATGATTGTGTGCATATATTTGTGTATTTTTTGTATGTATGTGTATACATAAGATTATATATATATGTATATATATATATATATATGTATGTATATATATATATGTATATATATATATATGTATATATGTGCTTATTAGTATGTCGGTTGGTTCTCTGTGAGTATATACATATGTATCTTATTTTTAATTTGGGTACTATCTACCTGTGCGTCGCTATTTTTGAGTATTTCGTTGATTTAATTACTTCTTTTGCCTGAATATATTTATAGGTAAGTGTACTTGTATCTGTGTTATTAGTAATCTGGTATTGAATGTATTATTTTGTGATTTAATATGATTTTATATCTATACTTAAATAGCTTAAACTTCCAACTTAATAGTATAGTTACACCTTTACTTATGTGCATGTATATGTATATATATATACATGTATATATATGTGTATGTGTGTGTATATTTGGGTATATATATGTGTGTGTGTGTGTGTATATATATATATATTTGTATTGTATTCTTTTTTTATATACATAAATATTAGTAGTTTTTTATTTATAATTATTGGACCTATTTAATTTATTTAATCCCCTCTTATGGCTAAATATGTTATATTAAAAAGATAATAAATATTAATTTTATTCTGTTTTTATTATTATTATTATTATTATTATTATTATTATAATTATTATTATTATTATTATTATTATTATTATAATTATTATCACTATTATGTTTATTGTTATTAATAATAATTTTAATATTGTTTTATCATTATTTTCTTCTTTTATTCATATATTTATCTAATAAAAACGCGAAAACTTTAAACTTATATCATTTAGCATAAAGGGCCTAATTAATGGTAGACGTATGTTTGAATTGCGTTGATTTTACTCGTGGACGTATGTAAGAGGATAAATATGCTAGCCGAATACATTCACTGCCTTTTTTTGACACGTTCATTTCTGACGCTTGGATTGTATCTTCTGTTTGTATTTGTAATAATATGTTTCATTACTGAATTGTATAATTGTTCATAAATTGGTTGACACGCAGGTTTTTTTTTCTTTTTCTTTTTCTTTTTCTATACACTGTCAAATTCATACTTTCTCTCTTTCCCTATTGAACTAGATCTCATTATTCTTTCCTTTTCCTTCTAGTTCTTATTCTCTTTATTATAACCATTTATTTCTTTTTTCTTTTCTTCTCCATATCATATATATATATGTATGTGTATATGTATATATATATATATATATATTTGTATATATATATATATATATATATATATTTTCTCTCTTCTTTTTCTCTCTATTTTGTTTTCTCTATATTTTCTTTCTCTATTTCTGTCTCTATTCCTTTTTTCTCTTCTCAATCACTCTCTCCTCATTGTAATTTTTTAACTTTATTTAAATTGCCTCTCCCTTTTTACTTTTTTATTTAATTAAAGTCCTGTGTTTTAAGTTTTTTAACTCCAACTTCTAAAGAGTTCCTACCTAAAATAAAAATCCATTATTCATTGAACTTTTGAATAGTCAAGTCGCTGCCTGATGATATCTGTTGTTTGATTGAAACAAGTGGCTATTTGTAGCAGCGGGATGTGAGCATGTTTATATAACAATAAACAAGTATTATCAGCTCTTTTTATTGAGCACTATCTAACAACCTCGTTGAATTCATTAGTCCATTACTTTTGAATATAAAAAACCCCGAGTATATATATATATATATATATATATATATATATATATATATATATATATATATATATATATATATATATACTTCAGAATCACTTCAGAATCACACAAAATACAGTTTGGATCATTTTACCACACTGCTATCAAAGACATTCACTTCGGATTTTACCATGCAATTTGGATGTGAATTTTTATATCCTTTTCATTAACTTCCCTTACTCTATGACATTTAAATACTTAAACAACTTTTAATTGTGATTTTCCATGTCTCACTGACTTTAGTAAATAAGGTATAAACCATTACAAACATTTGCTAATATTTTCTCCTCTGAAGAGATGGTAGACGACGTCTACATCGACCCTAGGGTTACATGGAATATTTCTGGGGGTCCACATAATTATCATTATTACTTAATATCATTATTATCATAATTATTTTATTTGTTGTAGAATACTTTATTTGCATTACATTAGTTTTCATTTAAAAATAAAGCTTAACTATATAATATTTCTTTGATTATTAAAACCTCCAAATTTATATGAGTGAAAAATAGAAGATTGTCTTATGACCAATAGTTATGAAGGGTCCACCAAGAAAAAAAGAACGGAAAAGGGGTCCATGAGTAAAAAGAAGGTTGAGAACCACTGATTTAGACGATATTTTAAAAAATCTCTTAGTTTCTGTATATTTATGAAATTTTACCAGAACGCTTTATTTATCGCTAATTTTGATTTAGTTAAATCGTGGCGGGCAGTCATCGCCATCAAAAGTATTGCCCAACGGACATTCATATTATTACTGTTACAATTCGTCTGTTTTAGTTCCCAATCATTTATTAATACAAATAAAATGAATGCATAATTAAAAGGGTCGTGATCATTTCCAATGCATGAATTGTAGAGCGACAGACAGACAGACACGAAATGCTGAATGAAAATTCCAAGTGCTTCTTACATACAAACATGCGCCAATTATTATTATTAATAATAATAATAATAATAATAATAATAATAATAATAATAATAATAATAATAATAATATGTCTTACTGACAAAGACTTTCGCACAGTTTACCACCAATGATCACGCACTGGTAAAAAGAGATAATCTTCCCTGGAATCTAAGTAACAACAAGTCTCCCAGATTTCCAGTACTCTCTATTTACACCGATCATATTCTAAATCACTTTGTGTCCTCAAAACAGTCGTTTAACATTGAATCTTGCCGATAAAGACAAATGGTTTTCTTTGCAAGTTGAATGACAGTGAACAGCATCAGAATTCCAGTATTTACTGTGCGCTCCCAGTCGATGTCTGAATAGTGATTTTCCATCCTCGGACTTTCCTTTGTACGAATCGTTGATGTACCCGTTTTTTGTTTCTATTTTGCTTCACTCGCCTTTTTTCTCTGCAATTTCATTGGTCAGTGTATTGTTCAGCTTTACGATAATTTTTGGCAGCGATAATCAGCCTTTCTGTATGAAAGTTATGAATAATTTCTATCAGGTTGGCAAGAAAGTTATTGCGGTTTTAAATTCAGATATACCTATCTCGGCTCAAACAAAAGTTTATTGATCGAAATAAGCACCATCAGAATCTACATACTTTTGCCAACGCAAAACACGTGTATTTATGCCAGTAACGTAAAATTTTGCGTTCTGGTTTCGATTAAGTCGCTAAACACGTTTTTTATATCGTTTAGGTTTTGAAGCATTTCTCACGCAGAAAGTTGTCGAGAGGTTTGAAAAAGTGATAACTGGTAGGTGAGAGGTCTGAAGAGTATGGCGGACGAGGCAGAGTTTCGTAAACCAATTCGTTCAACTTCTGCAGAGTCGGTTTAACAATGTGCGGTCGCGCATTATCGTGGATGAGAATTGCGCCTTCTCTGTTGACTAATACTGGGTTCCGTTGTCAAAGTTTCTGATGCATTGCATCCATTTGTTGACAGTACTGTATCGCCATAATGGTTTAAAAATGCATTTAAAAAAACTGTAACAAGTCGCAGACCACCAAACAGTCAGCATGACCTTCTTTTGGTGCAACTCTGGCGTAAAGAGCCCACTTCTCATTGCAATTCACAACCCGGTCGAGAAACGGATCGTTTTTGTTGCGTAAAAGAAGGGAAGATGACATTTCATAACGGAATTTCTTTTGGTTGTCGTTCACTTAGTGAGGCACCCATTTATCATTTTTTTTTTTTTTGTCTTTCCAATGTCTCTCACGTCGTATACGTTTCGTCTAATTCAAAAGCAACTTCTGGAACAGTTGTGCATGGATTGGTTTCGACTAAGGCTTTTAATTAATCGTTATCAACATCCGATGGCCGATCATTACGCCTATCATTTACAAAACACTCATTGCCGACACGAAATTTTATAAACCACCATTGTGCTGTGCGTTAAGCAGTGATTTCTGGACAAAACGCTTCGTTGATATCGCAAGCTGATTCTACAGTTTTTCCTGAAACTGAAATAAGAAAATTGTTCGAATTTGTTTTTTTCATCTTGTATTCAACGTTCCGAAAAGAAAGCATAATTGTTTTAAAACCAGTGTAATTTAAACAATTAGAGCTAAAACCGCTCTTTAAAATGATATAGAAAGTAAAGGTATTATAACGAAAACTTTTTTGAAAATAAAGCATCTGAAATAAAAATTAAAAATTCCGTAAGAACTTTCTCATCAACCTAATAATAAATCTTTTATCGTATCATCAACGCAGTCTTCAGTACTTACCAGTCCCTTTCACACTTCTCAGCTGTATACATAGAGCTTATCAGTATGATCATTCGGGTGTAATGCATTGTGTTTCTTTATTTCTTTGATCCAGGTACTTGAGTTCTTCTTTTGTCGGCTTTTGAAAGATTAAGAGTATCTTCCAAGGGATACTGCCCAGGCATTTATTCCTTTTATTCTGATGTTATTATATAATTTAGTTTCAAAGAGTTACTTATTTTCTGCGTATTATCTCATCTTCTCTTGCATTTCTGTTAATTTGATGTCGTCCGCTTTACGAAGTCTCGGATATTTTTATGTATTATGTTACCAAGCGCATTTATCGCCTTTCCGTTGGGCTCTTTTATTCATTCTTCTGTTTGGAATTTTCCTTTTTTTCATCTATAGTCATGTGCATTTTTCTATTTCGAATTCTAATTTAATGATCTGTCTTAAGATAATGGTTGTAGTCATCAGATTTCCTATTTCCGTATTTTCTTTTTCAAAAGTTTATTGGCATCCATATACATGAAGTGGTTTATTTTTCCTTTGTATCTGTGAATTGACATCCAATATTGCATCGTTTGAGTGTGTTGTTGAGTGACGCCATGCCTATGATGTAAAGAAGTGTTAATAAACTGTCGTCCTGTAACTTGTCTCTCTCTATTCCTATCCATGTCAGTTGTTGCCTTCCAGCTGTCTGATCCAATCTTTATATTTCAATGGATGTCTCAATAATTTGATCATTTTGTCAATTATTTTGTACATTAAGGGTTTATTATTAACTAGCAGAGCTACCACGCCTTACCTAGGCCAAACGTGTAACATAACTTCTATCCTTCTATTTTTTCCCCTTCTTTCTTCTTCGTTCAGCCCATTCCTTTTTCTGGGCCGACGCACACAACTCGAGTCAACGTAAGGGAAATAATTCTGTAAAATGAAAAGTAGCGTTATTTTCCTTTAATTAGTAGCTGAAAAATTACATGATAACATTACAAGATCTTTGTTCGTCTTGATAACATTAAATGATATAAATGGCCATGTAGATCCCAAATAGTATTTTTTTTTTTATTATTTTAGCTATTATACACCCGGGCTTAAGTCGATTAAGAACATACCAACTTTGTATTTATTATGTATTTTTTTCAAATTGTGATGGACATAAAAACACAGTGTTCTTTTATATAATAAAATATTTACTGATTAGATGTTTTCACAAGAGTCATTATCAGTCATTGCACATTGGCAATACATAACGCCGTCTCTTGGAGTCTTAATAGCAATAAGTCTCCCAAGACATCCCCCCCTTTTACCTTTTTAGAAAACCGTTGGAAATCGCTTTGCGTCATCATAACAGTCGTTCATTATCTTGCTGATAACCATCACTTTATCTATGAAACTAAGTGACAATAAACCTCCTTAATGTTCCAATAATATCCACAACTTTCAGTCCTCCATGACTCTTCATGATTGATTTGTGCGTTACTTCAACACAATTGTGTTTTGACTTCTTGTTATAGGTGATCAATGGTCTTCACTGGAATTTGTGTGGCAATAAACACCTCCAATGTCCCAGTCCTCTTCGTATTCTTCCAGGGGAGGTCTGGTTAGCGTTTTCTTTCCTCGGTTCTTCCATCCTCCTTGACCCCTATCGACTAATCGGTTAGTGGCAGCCAATGCCGACACTTCAATTTTCTTCTTTTTTTTTTCAGGTGGGAGTCTGGGGTAAACTTGCGGTTTCAGTTTTCTTGGTTCCATGTGATGTGCTTCTGTCTTTGTGTTTTATTTCTGTTGGAGTTCCTATATGGCCGATTGGCGTCATGCGGATTAGTTTCCGCATTTGAAGGTTTTCCTTAAGATTTCAGCCGTTTTCATTATTGCTATCCGTTGTATCTTCTCATCCTTCCTCTTGATTTCATTATTATTATTATTATTATTATTATTATTATTATTATTATTATTATTATTATTATTATTTCACCAAGACGCCAAACGTAATAACAATAATCTAAACATCAATACAATCCTTTTTCGAGGAATATTATTAAGGTTGTAGCATGACTTTATTTGATACAGACGCATTCTTCCCGAATTGAGGACTGCAATAAAATTAAAGTTGTCGCGCTGAGCTGCGCAATAAACCTATAAAGTCGGCCATTTTTATTCATTTCTCATTTTTATTCATTTCTCATTTTTATTTCATTCATTTGTCTTTCTTCTCCAATTCCATCAGTTTTCATTTTCTGTTCGTTTTTTTTTTGTTTTTTTGTTTTCACTATCTTTCCTGAATTTTTTTCATTCATTAAATTTTTTGCTTTATTTTATTTTTCTTTTGAAGTCTTTTTAATCTCGTTTCAACTTTAAGGCCAATCGCTATTTTCTTTACTCGTTTTTGTTTTTTCTTTACTTCATTCAAATGTTCGTCTTTAATGCTTTCCATTTCTATGTTCTTTCATGTGTGAAGAAGAATCGTTTATCTTTCTTCCTTCCTCTCTTCATCATCACTTGCCACCAGCTTCCAAATTAAACTTCTACCTTTTTTTAACCCCTTTTCTATTTGGATTTTTTACTTTTTGATTTACTAGATTATGTATGTCTCTCTCTCACTCTTTCTCTCTCTTTCTCCTTCTGTGTATGTCCATCTCTCTCTCTCTCTCTCTCTTTATATATATATATATATATATATATGTAATTATGTATATATATTATATATATACATACATATATATATGTAAGTATGTATATATATATATATATATGTATATCGTTATCGATATTTATTTTTATCCTTATTTCGGTCTTTTTCTCTCTTTTGATCGTTCTCTTCTCTCTCTTTCTTTTCCTCTCTCTTTATCTCTCTCTCTCTCTATGTTTTTATCTGCCTTTCTTTTCGAATCTCTTTCTCTCTATCCCCCTCTCTCCCTCTCTCTCTCTCTCCCTTTCTCTTTCTCTTTGTCTCTCTCTCTCTCTCTTGTATTTGATCTTGTCAATATTTTGTTTTAAATGTGATTTTATATATTTTTTTAAATATTTCCTTCTATTTTCATTCGTTCATGTTATATTTTTACAATTATTTCCAGATGCATTACCGAACACAAAAGGCATGAACCCACACCTGTTAGCATATGTTATGCATAAACTATCAGCATTTGTTACGCTGCGACATTAAAACAGTATAAACGTTTCTTTTACTCTTTTCTCCTTTTTACTTTTGATTTCGTATTTTCTCGTGTTTTTTATTATCTTTTCTTTTCTTTTCTTCGTGCATGTAATTTCATTCTGACGTTTCTAATTTTTTTTTATTCATATCATTTGGATTAATCAGACCACTGTTCTCATCTTGAGTGTGATGTTAACAACGTTTTGGTCGATGTAACCTCTGAGCTTCTTCAGGCGTATCTTGTCGAACTCAAGAATGTTTCTGTCGAACTCGGGAATTTGAACGGAATTTCTAGCGGAACCCTTTATTTACTTCACAAGGATAGCATGCTCTTGTTCCATCAGCCATGACTTGTTAGAGGTCCTAAGTAATTCGCAATTGTACTTTTTTTCGGTCGCCCACATTGAGGATTGAACCGTCAACCTTCAGGAGAATATCACTTATTACAATTGATTTTTCCAAGCACTCAATTATGTAGTCTTTCTTTATACATATTATTAATTCATTTACCCTCTCTCATCCGTTTCTCTGTCGCACACTCCTCTATTCTCTCTATATCTTTCTTTCTTTCATAAAGTTACCTTTTCCTTACTTTCTCTTTTTTTGGAGGGGGATTGGGGCTTTAATTTTATTTCTTACTTTTTTATCTATTTTAGTTTCAACTTTATATTTTTTTCAATCAAGCCTGTAAATGAATATTTACAAAGAAATTTATACCTATTTTCACATTTTTTGCATTTTATGACGACCCATCATAAAGTGCTGTTGCATTAAATGCCATAACCAGAAAATTCTCAGCTCGGCTATAATAAAAAAAAAATTGCTGATATCATTCTCTCCTCTGATGATTAAAACTCTCTGGAATAAGAATTTCTTGAAAAGTGTTTGGAGTATTCTGTTGAACAATAATTTTCCTTGTAAATTTTAATTTACAATTTGAATTTCTTTCCCTTATGACAAGCTCTACTTTCTATTGTGTTTGTATTGAGCTGTGTGTGTAATTATTTCCATAGCCAAACAACGTCGCAGCTCACAAGAGCCATGACAGCCAACACACCGGAAATCCAGGATACGAGTTTCGCCCTCATTTGGACTAATCAGTTAGACACGTCCGAACTCGAGATTCGAAACCTGATTGTCTTGCATGCAATACGAGTGTTCTGCTACTTAAGAAACCGCGCCACACACGCGCCACAACCACGCCGCACACGGTTGCTTGTGTGGTATGGTTGCTCAAGTAGTAGAACACTCGCGTTGCATGCAAGACAATCAGGTTTCGAATCTCGAGTTCGGACGTGTCTAACTGGTGAATCAAAATGAGGGCCAAACTCGAGTATCGGACTTCCGGTTTGTTGGCTGTCATGGTCCTTGTGAGCTTCGGCGTTGTTTTACTGTGGAAATAATTGTATAATCTTTCACATTCTGAAAATTATATATATATATATATATATAAGTGATCTTACCTGTCTGTTTGTATATGGAACGATTTCTACCAAAGTACTTTACCAACTTTTGGTGTACAGGCTGTAAACTTGATATATCAGCGATTTAGACCGGTAGAACAAAGTTGCTTTGTTTTTCATATTCAATGTTTTATAATAAGTCATAATCGTAAAAAAAGAAAAAATGAACTTGGCAGACGTAAGTCGGCTAAACATGTACCTTCAACGCATGCGCAAATATACATTTAGATGTTTAACTACGTTCATTTTTTTTAACTTTCGATATTCACGTGCACTTAGCTCAGATCCTAACGAATAACGCTGATTTCGATTCTAGCTGATGACACCCAAGTCATATTTTTAAAACTTGTTAAATTAACACTATATATTGAGTAAAAGATAATAATAAGTGTAGAATTACTTGTATAATAATTATAAATACTAAATCTGCATGAATTAAAATATCATATTTAAGCGTATTTTACAACGGCAACGCCGGGCAGCCTACTAGTTGAAGATAGAAATCAATTTTCGTATTTTGCCGATCGACCATCAATAAAAACGATAATCCCGTATGGAGGCTATAAGTCGGTCTGATATTTAACCAAAAAATAATGAATGGAGAATTAAAATTCTACTCGATAATTTTCCCTAGTTGTTCATGATACGCAAGATATTTTTTATTTGAAATGCAATTATTATATGTGCCACATATCGTATAAGCACCCTGCCTTCTTTTCATTGCTTAATGTCATGCGTCTTTTTGCATCATTTTCTTTCTTTCTTTTCATTTTTTAATTCTTTACCTCTTTTTATATTTTTCCTCTTTATCCTGTTTTATATGGCAATGTTTTCTTTTTCTTTCTTACCATCTTTCTTTCTCACCTTTTCACAATTTTTTCCTATCGTGCTTTTTTCTTTTTATTTCCTTTCTTTCCTTCCATTGATTAAGATAATAAGTCGTTTTCTTTCTTTCTTTCTTTCTTTCTTTTGCTTTTACTTCTTTTCTTGGTTCCGCTTTAGCGTTTCTTCAAGTTAATTTCTTAATAATGTGAAACATTTTTATTTCCTTCTTTATCTTGTCCTTATTTTTAATTCTTTTTTTCCTTCGTTCTTTCTCTCTTCCGATCTTTTCGTTTTTTTATTTATTTCCCTCGTCATTTCCGTTTTTTCCTTTCACTTTCTCTCAATCTAATTATTTCTGTCGTCAAAATTTATTTCTCTTTTTACTTTTTTCTTAATTTAATTTCCTCAAAATTCTCCTGACTCCAGACCCGTTCTCCATTATTTTCATTCATCCTATCCATTCTCTTTACTTCCACTATTTGCCAATCCTTCTCCCCCCCCCCCACCACCACCATCTTATTTCCAATTCCCGTCATTCGCCCAATTCATGACATAACATGATTGACGACCCAAATACTTATGGAGATATGTATACGATGCATTGTTGGTTTCACTTTTATCCACTTGAGGGCGCCTCACATCCTACCCCATCTTTCTTCGAGCCGTTCCGATGCTTATTCTCTTGCAGACTTTGTGTCACCGACAATATCCATTTCGCTAGCACCGCGCGCGTCCTTTCTTTGTCTTCAGTTTTGTCCTCTTTTCGTGCATTCTTTCTTAATTTTGTATTTTGGAAAGGAGTTTGCGTGAATGGACTTCATTGTACAAAATAAGTTTTCTTTTTTTCATTTTCTCAACAGAGTTACTAAAGCGTTCAGCCATGTTTCCAAATTTTTGACAGAAAATACGGACGTCTTTGCTGATATATGACTTTCTCGTGTATTTAATGATGCATGTTTTTCTTGTGTATATGTTAATGTAGGCATAATTTGTGTATTTACTGACACAGGTATTTATTGTGTCATTGCTATGGCTTTAGTCGTTGCTGATATAAGTATTTATTGTATCATAGAGAATATCTGCTTTTCTCTGTCGATATAGATATTTCTTAGTGGGAGTGCTGATATTGGTCGGTGTCTGTGCTGATATAAATATTTCATACATTTTTGCTAACAAAGGTCGTACATCTTCGCAAACGTAGCTTTTAATTGTGTCATTGCTAACGTATGTCTTCGTTGTCTTCGCTGGCGTAACGTTTATGTCTTTGCTTACATAGCTCTAACTTTGGTCTTTAAAACGTAGCTATTACTTGTGTCTTTGCTAACGTATAATTTTCTTGTATCTTTGCTAACGTATACTTTTCTTGTGTTTTTGCTAACGTAGCTCTTAGGTTTTTCTAACGTAGCTCTTACTTGCCTCTTTGCTGGAGTAGTTCTTATCTGCGTCTTTGCTGACGTAGTTCTTACCTGCGTCTTTGCTAACGTAGTTCTTACTTGCCACTTTGCAAACGTAGTGCTTACTTGCGTCTTTGCTAATGTAGTTCTTATTTGCCACTTTGCAAACGTAGTACTTACTTGCGTCTTTGCTAACGTAGTTCTTATTTGCCGCTTTGCTAATGTAACGTTTACTTGCATTTTTATTACATAGCTCTTACTTTAATCCTTGCTAACGAAGCTCTTACTTGCGTCTTTCTAACGCAGCCCTTCTTTGCGTCTTTGCTAACGTTGCTTCTACTTTCGTCCTTGCTAACGTAGGTCTTACTCGCGTCTTTGCTAATGCATGCCTTTCTTGTGTCTTTGCTTACAAAGCTCTTGCTTTCGTCTTTGCTAACGTAACTCTTACTTGCCTCTTTGCCAATATAGCTCTTACTTGCCTCTTTACTAACGTATGTCATACTATGTGTTTTACGAAAGTAGGTTCTTGAGCTTTTGTTAACATATTTCTTGCTTCTTTGCTAACATGTGTATCTTATATTTTCACTAATGTTGGTCTTTTCTCTTGTTATTTTTCACGCTTATGAAGAAATTTCGCTGTTTTCGTTCTGATATAAGTTCTGTGTTTTTTCCTGCTACTTTTTAGCTTTTTTTTAGTTATTGTTCAGATAAGTTTTACTATAACAAGACCAATTTCAGTTGTTGAGTGTGACACGGTTCCGATAAAAAAGTCAATATAAAAGGTTCGATGAAACGTAAGGCCAACAGAAAACGAGAAATTTGTGTAGAAAAAACAATGTTTTTATTTCAAATAAATAAACGTGTCTTTGTTTTTGCAAAGATACGTTTATTCATTTGAATAGTGAATCGTTTATTTATTTGATTTAGTGTATCGTAAAACTAGAGAGAACTCTAGTTTTACGATACACTAAATCAAATAAATACAATAACGACGACGACGACGACGACGACGACGACGACGACGACGACGACGATGATGATGATGATGATGATGATTTTTTGTTCCAAGCAGTGTTGATATGTCGCCTGCCATCTGTAAGCACTAAGAATAGGCTACACTGCTACTGCCACTGCGGTTGCGAGTCGATATTGACAATGCGGTAGAAAGAGGGTTCCTGCCTATTTTTGCAATGGATAACTATGAACGGGTACTCCTGCTGCTCTTGTTGCTGTTTCTCCTTGTTGTTGTGAATCGTTATTATGCCTGATGGCGAACTAAGCCCTTGAAGTGGACTGAGGGAAAAAAATCCGTGTTTCCTGTACTGATTGTAACAGCTGCTGCTTCTGGAGGCGGTGTTTTGATGTCTTTTATTGTATTTTTGCTGATGTAAATCTGTTTGTATTCTTCGTTTATATTATTTTTAGTCTTTGTCTGATATAGGTTTTTCTTGTATTGTTTTCTCTTTTGTGTCTTCATTGATATAGGTATTCTTTTGTCTGTTGATTTAAATCTTTCTTCTGCTTTTACTGTTGCCAGTTTTTTTGTTTTTTTTTTGCGCATTCGCTTGTTGATATGATTACATGTGCATTCACGCACGCGTAAAATAAACTTTTCGAGTAAAGCTTCACCTGGCAAATTCCCTTTTTTGATTTTCACACTTTTGCACAGATTTCCCCCGGATAAAACCCAAGTATAATGTTTCGCATGAGTTCGAATACCATGCATATTAAGTTTCATGTCTAAAACTAAAAACTGGCAGAGGAGTTTGACAGGTAAAATCTTTTTAAGCAAATATATATATACGCGTGCATAAATATATAGAAAAAGTGGTTCGTGTTTACTATAAACTTATTACGCAAATATTACGCAAGTATAAATCATGTAAAATATCTGCATTAATATAATTACATGTAATTGTTTACTAAAGGTGATCATCCCATAAGAAAATCAAAAAACTAATATGGAATAAATTAAAATGAATGTTTAAAATATTATTCAAATTAACTAGTTTTTTTTTTTACAGATGAATGCAATACCACGACTCATATGTAACAAAGTTGTCGTTTCTATTTAAATAAATAGAAAAAAAGGTTTTTAATATGAATATCAATACACACAAAACACATATTGACAGGAGTATATATATATATATATTCAGGCAAACATTATTAAAAAACAACAGAGATACCTTGCTTAATAATTCTTTTTTTCATTTTTTCGATCTTTCGTAAGATTTTTTTAACTTCAAGATGAAAGGTATTTACAAATGTTCCATGGTTCACACGAGCGCTTTCGATTCTTTCTTGAATCATCATCAGGTGGTGATAAAATATTAAAAATAGAAGTGAAATATATAGTTACGAATGATAAAAAGAGTCAATGAAAAGTCGATTAAGATATACATTTACGAGTGATAAAAAACTCGATTAAAAATTAGGATGATAAAAGGCAATGTTAGTAAAACCAGTCGTATACTGGTTATGCTAAACATTTCAGCACATTATTGCTACTTTCAAACTTAATGCTATTTATAGATGGGTGCTGGGTTTTTATATATAGTGGTTCAAGTATTTTTAATTTTTTTGCAATTACTTTCTCGTTGTAAAATCCTTGTGTTGTCCACGAGGACCTTTCTAAGATTAGAGGGGGGACAGCTATGTTGATGTATTAAATGCTGGTATATTGAGTTAGTATTGTTCAAATATATATATATATATATATATATATATATATATATATATATATAGTTATCTCCACATCCAGTACTGTCTCGCTGTATCAAAGCTCATCAGAGCAGTTAGATAGGTAACTACATCAAGTCAAGATCGAAATCTGACAGCCCAAACGACAGTCACCACAGGCTGCGGTTGTGCGGGTAGTTAATTATTGATGTTTTGACATCGTCCAAATGGCTAAGCTCAGTTTGTTAACTCAAAGAGCATCGCTTAATACGCTAATGGCAGTTTGTATATCACTTCTCAATGTGCTCAACCTAAGATAAGGAGCATTATAGTTATCCACATACAGTACTGTTTCGTTGTATCAAAGCTCATCAGTGCGGCCGGAGAGGAAACTACCTCAACCAGCATCGAAGCCCGACCGCCCAAACGATAGCCACCACTAAGCTGTTCGGTTGCTGCTGTCCGGGTAGTGAATTAACGATGTTTTGACATCGTTCCAAATGGCTAACCTCGATTTGTTTACACAAAGAGCATCGCTTAATACGCTAATAGCAGTTTGTATATCACTTCCCAATATGTTCAACTCAAGATATATATGTATATATATGGATATATATATGTGTGTGTGTGTGTGTGTTTGTGTGTGTGTGTGTGTTTGTGTGTGTGTGTGAATAAAGTAAATAGTATGGCATCATAAGCATAGAGCCAACGCATATAATAGTTGTCGTTATTTTATCCCGAGCAACGTCGGGTCTATCTGCTAGTAATTAGTATTTCTGCATTATAATGGTTACAGGTCTTACTCATGTTCATGAGAATGACTCTAACGGGGGTAAGATTGTCAAATGTTTATTTTATCTCGATCAAGAAGTCAAAAATCATATTGGTACAACTTTACAGGGTGACTGCACGGACTTCGATACTTGCGGGATCTTAATACGAGTTTTTCTTTATTGTGTCAGAGAATGATAAATAAATGACCCTCAATGAATTTGATCTTTCTTTTCTTCCTACTTCGTGTGTAATGCTTCTACTTGTCAAAGCGCTGTATTCGTATTGAAAGAAAACAAACAACAAAACAAAACCCTTCAGAATAAAGAAATCTCCGTTCTGCTATGTGGCGTAATATTGGCAGAGCAGTCATTTTGTTAACCTATAGTACGAAAAATAAAACTTGAATTACGATCGTAACAGAAGCTAATGAAGGCAGTGTCTTTGTGACTTTTCTCGACTTTTCACTGATATAGGTCTTTTTTGGTCCTTTGTCGATACATTTTTATGGTAATCGCTCCAGACAAGCGATGAAGCCACTTGATGTAAGGAGTTAAAAATATTACTTCAAAACAAACAATGATAAGCGTTAGATGGATAGATTTCGACCCAGAAAACAGCCATTCTTTCATCTTTATTAGAAATATCGGTCACAAAATAAGACGAAAGGACAAAATAATGGAAGCAATAGTTATGAGGCTGCCAATAGTAAACATAAGATCCACTTCTTATTATCAATTAATATTCTATTTTTTTTATTTTTAATTTTTAAATTTATTTTTATGAATGAATTAAGTAACATCTACAGGATCTGTGGAAATTTCACATGAGACTCATCCATATGTAACATATTGATGTTAGCATTCTGTAGATGTTCAGCGTAAATCGAAACGCTCTGATATCATTGTAGCTCTTTTGTTAAAACTGCAAAAGTATTTCTCCAAGGTAATAGGGACGCCCGGTTTAGCCCGGTCAAGCCCGACCAAGCCCGGTCGTAAAGTAAGCTTAAATATGATATTTTAAGTCTTGCTGATTTCGTATATATTATTATAGAGTTAATGTTCTATCGATATGTTTATATATTATAAAGTTGCGATTTAAAAACTAAAACATATATCCATATGATTTGGGTGCATCAGCTTGAATCGAAACCGAAACCAAAACTTATGAAATAAATATATGTATGTATGTATGTATGTCCAGGGTGTGAGTTCCGTTATAGAAGCGTTCGTTTAATTTGAAAAAAAAAATAGAATAATCATCAGGTGCGCTTGAAAGCCAAATTATAACGCTATATTAGGAAAATAAATATTTTACTTGCTTGAAATTTATAATTTAAATATATTTCAGTGTCAAACCCCATCTTCAGTATGTTGTACTTTTTCTTTTTATTTTCTTCTTTCTTGCCATGTTGTAAAAGTTGGAGAAAGAAAAGTCAGTTGGTAAAGATTCGCATCTTTACCAACTGGCTTTTCTTTCTTTACAACGTGGCAAGAAAGAAGAAGAAGAAAAACGTGCAACATACTGAAGATGGAGTTTAACACCGAAATATATTATTATTTCAAAGCACATAGCTTCCATTTCTTTTTACATATAACATCAATGATGTTGTCACGTACTACAATAAATATATAACGGCACTATTCTTAGTAATTATCTACAAAAAATAGATATAGTTCCTTACTAATAATTTACAGATTTACAAGTCACACAACAAAATATGTTAATGACTAGTTTTTGTTTGCAGTTAAATAATAAAAAAGTGTTATTGTATGATGCGATCGCTTTCCGGGGAGATTTACTTGGTTTATCGTGGGGACGTTTCTTTGGTGTTGACTAAGTTGAGCATTTGCCCCCACATCATTTAGCCCCAAAAGTTCCCAGGAGACGTCAAATCTTGGTGAGAATGAACAAACGGTGCAGTTTAAGGCCTTAACATATGTAAATTTGAGTTCTACACTATGCAAAACAGATATGACTAAGCCCATCATTGCCCCCCTCCATTTAGCCCCCAAAGTCCATAAGGCCTTAACATATTTAAATTTGAGTTCAGCGCCATGCAAAACTGCTAAATAGACATACACAGAAAGTTTTGGACAAATATGGTGAAATAGTCCAGAAAATTGAGTGTTTTTATTAGCCCTAAAAGAGCCCCTGGGGTGCACCCAAGAGTTATCGCGAAGTATAGACAAACAAAATTATATAGAAATGTTTTATGAAATATAGAAAGTTTTATGAAAAATCCAAAGCATCATTTTTTTTAATAAGCACAAAAGTGTCAAGTTTAGTCATTTTAACCTGAAAGGCACCGCTCTGTAACTTTTTTACTTATATCATGTTTAATGTTTGTGCAAAATTTCAACAAATTCCAAGGCGTAGTTATTGAGAAAGATGTGGACAGATGAACGGACGAACGGACAAGTATAAATTTACAGGTCCACATTCCTTTTGTCGGGGTACCAAAAAATAAATGATTTGGGTGCCATCAGTTTAAATGAAACCGAAATCAAATCGTATGAAGAATTCTTGGTATAATTATTTATTACAAGAAATGGAAGTCCATAACAATTAAACGACTCGGATGTACGCGTAGCACAGAAAATGAATACATAACACACACGCTGTCGTATTAATATATAGATTTTTTTAAATATAGGTTTTTCATATGCTTTACTGGCCTATATTTATTTCGTGTTTTGACTGATATAGCCATTTTCTTGTTTCTTTTAGTGCTAGATATGAATGAATATCTTTATAAAATACCATTTGTTAGGCAGTCAAAATTGCGATAGCTTTTTCATTCTTCCCAGTCGCTACTTATTAGGCTATAAAGCGAGGCTTGCTTTTTGTTTGTTTGTTAATAAGCAAGCAGGTTGAGCACTGTAAAAGCGGTGGCTAGTGATGATTTAAATAGACATTTGTTGAGGTCATTTGCGAGAACAGATCCCGTGGACCGGTGGGTAGAACTGCTGACTATCAACGCGTTGATTGTAGGTTCAGTCCCCGGCTAGGTACAAGTGCTATTCTAGCCACACGCATGTGTGGATAACTATATATATATATATATATATATATATATATATATATATATATATATATATATCTATATATATATATATATATATATATATCACGTTCACTCCTAACAAAGCATATCGCCTCTTGGATGTAAGAGGCTATTATTTGGGATCTAGGAAAGATTAACAAGATGTTGGTTTAAGTTACATTTCAACTTCTGCATATCAATACAATCAGGGAGGTAGGTAGCAGGAAGTGAATTACAAAGTTTAACTGTTTGAGGAAGGAAACTTTTTTCTCTAATAGAGAAAAAAGTTTTTTGGCATTTGGGGACCTCAACAGTGAAAAGAGTGTGATTTTATTACTAAACTGGTTTGTCGGGGATATGTACATTGAGAGGGCACAAGTGCAACGAGTTTATCAGAGCGCATTCCATTAAAATACTTGCAAAACAAGCAGAGAGATGCAACATTGCAGCGATGGGACAGGGGTTAGAGCTTAGTTGTCAAGGTGGAACCTATTAGATTGAAGACGTTTTGGGGCCGTATCCAAGATATCCACGAGAGACTAGTGATATAAGCACAACAATACTCCATGCATGAGCAAATGGTGGCTTTGTATAGGTACAGGATACTTTCAGGTCTGAGTAGTCTTCTAGCACGATAGAAGCAACCCACTTACTTTGCAGCAGCTTTCGCAATGTCCTCAAATGCATTTGTCCTAGTTCATATTTCTCGTGAATTTTAAGCCAAAAAGTTTGAAGGAAGGATATTCAGGTAGAGTGTTATTTGTTATGGATATCGTTAGTTGGAGCGGCGTCTTGTAGTTGTTAAAGGAGAGCAGTTCAGTCACACGGATAATGCTGTAACTGTTCGTGTTAATACTGATAACGAATTCATGTAGACAAGTGCTCTGCTGCTCGATTTCAGAATAAATGATGGCTATCTCATCTACGCATACGTAGTCACAATGATTGTTCACAGAATGCAATCATTATTGCCTATTTTTCCACTAAAAAAACTGATTTCCTATTCGTGTGGCATCGTTATGGAATTAACTTTTAGACCATGCTCCATGACAGTTATAAAATAAGAAGACTTCGAAACGTTGCCAATAAAAGACTAAAATAAAAATATTAAAAAAATCGGAAAATAAAAAACATCCCATTAATTAATTCAAATATAACAACAAACAATAAGTTAATTGAAATAACAACACGCCATGAATTAGTAAAATAAACATCCCATGAATTAATCCGAATATAACTAAAACAAAATAGTTAATTGAAATAATAACACACTATGAATGAGGAAAATAAAAAACATCCCATGAATTAATTCAAATCTAACAACAAACAATAAGTTAATTGAAATAATTATAACATGCTATGTATTATCTTAAATACAACAACATGAAATAAATTAATGAAAGTAAAGACATGTCATAAATGAATAACCATATCAATAATATTCTATCATCAATGAAAAAATAATAACAAATTTCAATAAATTAGTTAAAATAAAAAGCACAAGGCATAAATTAGTTTAACTAATAAAAACATTTCATAATATTATAAAAATAATAACGTGTCATAATGAACGAAAATTAAAATGAATTAAAATTAATTTATGAAAATAATAACAACGTATCAAATTATAACGTTAATAAACATGGCATAAAATAGTTAAAATATTAACATTATTCCATGAATTAAAATAAATAAAACTGTACCATAGATTAATTAAATATATATAAATAAGCCATAAATTAATAAAAATAAAATCACAGAGTCATACATTAATTTAAATAAAAGCTCGAGATTAAATTTAAAAACAGCATGCCATTAATTAATTCAAAAAGTAATAACACATTATTAATTAAAAAAAATTACAGTATGTTATAGAGGAATTAAAATAAAAATAAGTCCTTAATAAAACTGAAGATGAACATACAGTAATAAATTACTTAAAATAAATTTCTTTAAAAAATAAATAATACTGCGTGACATAAATTAATTAACAGGCGCTAAATTTAATTTAAATAATAACAACATACCTCAAATAAATGAAAATGAATACAAGATTAATTAAATAAATAACTATATGCCATAAATCGATCAAAAAACTTAACGACACGGAATAAATAAAAATAAAATGCGAAGAATTTGTCAAAATAAAATCAACATAGCAGAAGTTAATGTAACCAAAATAAAAAAACAACATGCTATAAACAAATTTAAAACATAACAACATGCTATAAATGATTTAAAATGATATAAACATGTCACAGATTAGTAAGCATATAAGCAATATATCAAAGATTAATTAAAATAACATGCAATAAATTAAAACTAATATAAACAACATACTAAAAATTATCTAAAATTATAACAACCTACTTTAAATTACCTAATATCATAAAATGTCAGAAATTAATGAAAATTAATTACAATTTCTGCATACCATGAATTAATTAGATTAATAACTACATCAATAATTTAATAAAAACAACATAGTATAATTTTTAAATAACTGAACATGCCATAAAATTATTAAAAATTATAAAGAACATGCTATAAATCAGTGCAAATAATAACAACATGCTATAAAACAATTAAAATAATAACACTCTATGAAAAAATTAACATAATGTCAGCATGCTATGAATAAATTAAAATAATAACAACATTTATTAAATTAATCAAATGAAAACAAAATGCTAGTAATTAATTAAAATAATAACAACCTGCTATACATAAAATGAATACTAACAACTGTTCTAAATTCGTTATGAAAAATAACAACATTCCGCGAATGAATTAAAGTTATAATATAACACCATGAAAAAATTTAAAATAAAAAACAGTAAGTGATGAATTAATTAAAATAATAACAAGCCATACATATTTTTTAAAATTTCAACCTGAAATAAATTACAGGTGATAAATTAATAAAATAAAATATTAACAGTCCGAGAATTAATTAAAATAATAATAGAACGCTATAAATTACTTTAAATAATAAAAACGTGCCATTAATTGTTTAAAATTATAACAGCATGCAATAAATTAATGAATATAAAAGGAACATGCGTTAAATTTGAAATTAATAGTAACATTAAATGAATGAATTAAAATAAGATAAAAATTTTAAAAATACCTAAAATAGTAAAGACACACCATACAATACTGACAATAATAACATTTCATAAATTAACATGAATAATAACGTACCCAATCAATGAAAATAATAGAAAAAAAACATGCCATAAATTGATTCAAATAATAACAATATGCAATAAATTAAAATAATGATAACATTAATTTATTTCAATAATATCATACTATAAATGTATTTAAACAGTAAAAGTGTTCATAAAATATTGAAGTAATAAAAAGAAATGTATATGCAAATATTTATTTATTAATGTTATAAATACAAAAACTTTTATTTTGTATCTCAGCCGATTACTGTGAAGACGAGCCGAGCGATAGGATCAACCACGGGACACTTCATCGACAGCCCTTGTCTATTTTTGTTGCGCCATACCCTGACCATCGTGAATTGAGTTAGCTTTATAAACATCTTTACGTCGCCATTTTGGAGGGAGTTATTTGAGCTTGTTTTTAGGCCCATCAAGCTACATTAATTCAGATGAAACTTTTCGATGTTCTTAATATAAGCTATTTTTAATTTGTTCGTTGGAAAGGACTCATTCATTGACTTTTATATTCAAATAGTATTGAATTATTTATTTGTTGAATGAACTTAACATAATATTTCTAAACAAAAAAATAAGCATAAAACCTTTGACTAATATAATTGGATTCGGCATTACACAATCGAAAACAAACTAACCAAACAAATACATCGGTGTTGCATATCATCTTAAGCACTGATGTCTAAAATAACGAAAGCGACATCTACTGCGATTAGAATGAAATGTACATGCGTAGCAACATCACTCTGTCTTTTCATTGGCTGATAAATAATTATTGCGTACATTCAGTTTTGAGGCACTGTAACTGTTATATTTTATAGCTTTCATTGTTTACGTATTAAAATCTGTTTATCTTCATTATGGTTTCTATTTCGCGTAAAGCAATATTCTCTCGTAAACTAATGCAATCGCCTCTGGCAGCAAGGGCGTAAATAAACAAAAATGAATACAAACCTGTTTGTTCTTTTGGACTTCCGGTTTCTGCTCCGTAAGCAAGACAAGGTGAAAAGTGAGTTTTTTGATTAATTCTTATCTTCCTGCCAGACAATGTGAAAGCCCCTCTTTCCCTTTGTAAAGAAAATCTTTTCTTGCCCGCCTGGCCATGTTTAACTATTCAGCCAAATCTACAGCAGAAAGTCGAAGTCAAAAAGAGCAGAGAATCTTGACCATAACCAAACATCTGTTTATAAGCAATGTATACACTTTTATTGTTAGCAAAAAGAGTTAGCTGAGAGTAGAACGCCGGGATTTCATTATAGATAATTGCTAATATCTCGGTATTGAATCAGTGATTTGTTTGCCCCTTAAACTGATGAAATACGTCTCTGTAAAATAAATACATAAATATACATCCTCAGGTATATCAACTGAAATTCCAAGTATCACCCATTACAAAAGATGATATGTCTGAAATACAAAATAAGTTTTTCACCTCCCCTATTTGGTTTACCGCAATAGCTTCACAAACAGAAATGAGATAAGACTGGGTGTGTTATTGCCTTAAAACTAAAGAGGGATTTTGTTTTTAATCACTTTCTTCGCTTTTGTTTTTAAGTTTTTTTTCAACAATATTTGTTCAGACATATCGACAGTTTTCTCCAAAAAATACATCGTCATATAAACATTTTCACATGCATTAAACAATTTATAATAATTCAAAATATGTTCTTTCTAGACATCAAAGGTTCAATGTAACTTTTCTTAAATATTTTTCTGAAGGAAAACAAAAACAATAAAAGTTCTGTTACACACTGGAACGCAAAATAAAATGTTTTTACGTAATTACTAGACATCCATATAAACTCACATTCAAAAGTGTGTTTTTCCCCTTCAAAAAACAAAGAAAAAAACCCGGAAAGCTGAAAAGTTCAACTATAAACACAATAAAAGTACATTCTTACAGACAATAGGATCTTTTAAAAGTGCATTTATCTTCATTTTCAACAATAACAAACACGCTATCCAAAAGTACACCTCCAGTCAGTTTGATAATTGTTAGAAATTTTGATTGACAGATGAACCCAAACAATTTTCGACACTGACACACAATAAAATGAATGACACCGATTTCTTTTCTTTAATCTGTGTGTATATAAAAATACATTTTTTTTCACATTCTGTGTGTATCTGTGTGCGTATTTAAAAACAATTAAATTTACAAACCGAATGTCGGTCTATTTCAATGATTATCAAACCATTTTTTCTTGATTTTTTGTTTGTGTGTGTGGTTTCCCTTTTCAATCATTTAATTTAATTTAGACTTTTATTCGTTTTTTTTTCTTTGCGGCATATCGTCTCTTTTTTAATACATTTTTTCATATGTGAGTATATGATTTTCTTCTTTATTTTCTTGATATTGTTGTGGCTGTGATCATAGCGTAGTATCTGTGTTACCTGTGGAAAGCAGGGCTAAAGGTCAAAACATTATTATTATTATTATTAATAATAATAATAATAATAATAATAATAATAATAATAATAATAATAATAATAATTGATTCGAGCGACGGCGGGTTGCTGGATCAATTATTATGATTAGAAAAATAAACAATTAAATTGAGAAAAATGATTGGCATATAATATCGAAAAAGGAATGTGAAAATGGATAATAGATGTAAACATGATTTTGGTTTGCATAAACAAATAACTAGATTGGGGACATCAGCTGTTGGTCTGAGACACGTAATGACACGTGATGTGAAATGTAGATTTGGGGAGATTCTAGGCAGTCGTTAGCTGAACATCAGAGAGAACAGACGACTCAAAATGACACAGGGAGCGGCATCATTTCAGGCAGCCAAGATGTAAAAACGTGTAATCTCTGAAAATGCCGGCTGGTTCGTGAAAATAAATGTTCGTAAATAATTCAGGTATGTGTTGTGCTATTTACATCTGTTAAAAAGCACTATTTGTCCACAACTGTTTCGATACAGCCACGTCAATCGTTTCCAGTTAGAACTGTTGCATAAATGTTAAAATATACACAGTAGACAATCAATTAAAAGATACAACGTATATACATACACGCACTTACACGTACATGAATATACAGATAAAATATAAAACCCAACTATTCAACGTGTACGTCGTTATATTCATATACATACGCATGATATAACATGTACGTCGTTATGGAATATATTCACATACACATTAAGCAACAGACTCCTTTTTAGAGCCGCATCATACATTCTGTTTATGTGCGTATTAATCGTCTAGCATTTTTTCATACCTAAGGACTCTATTTTTCTTTGTATATATTCTGTTTCGTCTAGTTTGTAAAGACCCTTTTTTTTGTTTTTTTTTTTCTTCACGTTGTGTTTGTGGTTTCCCAGGTTCATAATGACCCCTTATGAAGGGAGATAATGCACAAGACCAGAACGAATCATGTTGTGTAGTAGGATACATATTGAGACAACATATAACAGGGACTCGGAACAGATGATGATAATGACATTTATATACTGTTTGCATCATGACGACGACTGTGACAATTCTTGAGGACTTCATTTTATTAATACGGAGCTGAGAGAGTCATTTATTCAGGGTTTTTTTTTAACTCAGCAGAAGGGAGATACTTTTTACGATGATGGCGGTGGGAAGTTATACAAAGTTCGTCTACACGATGATAGACAAATACATTTACCTTTTCCTTTTGTTGGAATGATGACAGACGAAGACATTTTTACCAAGTATATGAAAATCTTTTTATTCATACCAGCTGGTGATGAATGCATCAGTATTCAACCTCTTACGATTGCATTGTCTTATCTTCTCCCACTTCGCCTCCAAGGGGCATCAGCTCCCAGTGTGACCGACTCTCTCTGAGTCTGGTTCTGACTGACTAACTTCGAACCCTGCCTCAATATATTAAGAATCTTGATGAATATTGATGACGTCAGAGGCGTGGTAAAACAATGTAACCCACTTACGTTTCAAATTACACGTGCGCTTTGCACATGCATATACACGCCCCTGGTAAACAAAGAAATTCCTAATTGTTTCATTTATAAGCTATTTATTTCAAAAGCTAACCTATTTGTTAATCATTATTACTAAACTGTATTGTCCATATCTACACTTGACATAAATATTTAGTTATTTCCCAAAGTAATGACAATTGGTCTACATTCCTAGAAGTCTATGCAATATTTAAAAAAATTTCTTACTGAATTCGATTCTAACTTTTTCTAAATATTATTTTCAACTTATCTAATTTGCTTTTTTACTTACCGGAGTCTGTCCCTTTTTTACATAACAAGAGACCATCTTCCAGTTGTTAAGGAACGAAGATTCAGCAATGCATTTGTTGTAGAGTTTGGAAAGTAAGAAGGCTAGTTCAGCTGAGCATTTCTTAATTAGTATAGCAGAGATGAGATCAGGCCCACACGCTTTGGAGATCTCTAAGTTTTTTATGATATTGCGGACATGAGAAGGGGTGATTTTCAGATCAATAACTGTAGCTTATGTCTTCAGAGGGAAATTTCGGAGGGACTTGTTTGTTGTCTATATAGTGGAATCATAGGCGAATCGCTGAGCAAGCAGTTCCGTCTTATCGGTTGCCGTGCATGCAACATTCTGATTGTTGGATAGTGGAAGAATTACTGATTGCCTTTTATTCACTACACTATTCTAAATTTACAGAAATCACGAGTTTTTATCTTCTGCAATTCTATGCGTTCTACTGGTTATTTCAGTATGCCTTCTTTTAGTTGTGGCTATTACTCTTTTTCAATGATTCCTAGCGTCTATAAATTTTTGCCTATTTGCCTTTGACTTATGACGTATGAACCGGCGGAGTGCACACTGTCTTTGTGCAATAGCAGCTGTACAATCTGTAGTGAACCATAGGGTGAGGAAGGCTTGCTATAATACTTCCGTGTGGGGACATGTGCTTCAATGCCCGTTTTGCATCATTCAGTTGTCTCATTGGTACACTGTTCAGGAGGAAGGGATAAGATATTGGCCCATGGCATAATGTCATAAAAACTTAAGAAAATTCTTGGTAAAATTATTTATTACAAGAAATGGAAGGTCATAACAATTAAACGACATTAACTATGAAGAAAACAAGATGTAAGCGTGACACACGCTATCGTATTAATATATAGATGCTTTCATAATAGTTTCCATCATTCAACTGAGAGTTCATTCCCCTTATTAACTTTTCCTCGAGTGACTTTTGCCTTTGATAAACAATGTTTCATTAGTAAACATAATATATTTTAGTAAAAAAAGAACGAAGATGCATCTTTGTACCTTTCACAATGATTCTTACGCATAAGTGACTATAGCACACCCGACATGGACTTGAACTCGTTTTCGGAGTCTCCAGTGAGCAGATATGACCATTTAATCGGTATCCGCAAACATCGTCTCCCCCCCCCCGCATCCCGATACCAAATTATGGAAGCCTTTTTCCTGTGAATTCAATGAACTGGTTTAAGTGTTCGGCATGATCATCTGCAAGGTCGTTAAACATCCATTTATGACCTTGCTGATGCTTTACGGTTAGTGGCCGTTTCCGGTAAGCAATTAACACCAGATCGAAAACAACTGATTGAAGTAGAGTCATCGAATAAAGAATGAGGGGGTGAAGGAAGAGGTGAGGATAGGAAGGAAGGAAGAAATGGAAAGAGAAGTGGAAGGATATTAAAGAGGAGCATAATAAGAAAAGAGGAATGAAAGGAAAATAAGGAAAGAAGTAGGATGAGGATAAGTCTGATATCACGGGTGAATTTTATGAACGCAGCGCAAAATATATTTTCTCGCCTGTTTAACTTGAATTGACTTTCATCAAAGTATGACATTTTTTGTGCGTTTCATATTCATGACTTTTTTATTATTTTTTTACTTTAGACATTCAGTTTTGTTTGAAACATTTTTTGTGTTAAAAAGTTAAAAGGGAAATATGCGCTTCTCATTAAAATTAATGCAGCGTAAAGGTTAACAAAATACGCTGCTATTATCTATTATATTATCTGCTATTTTTATCAAAGGATTATGAGGTTCCGGTTTTATATTTAAATTTATATTGGATAAACCTGTATTGCCATAAGATTTTCTGTACTCTTTTCCGAGCCATCAACACGTCTGCGTAATTACATATCTTCCTACCTAGCTAATTCATGATTTACCTATTCACCTATTTATAGAAGTTACTAGCAGTTCAGCCCGGCTTTCCTCGGTCCCTATGTAGTGTTCATAACTTTATGTGCATATATATATATATATATATATATATATATATATATATATATATATATATATATATATATATATATATATAAACTTTGACTCATGCCAAGGTAACATACATCTAAAATTTCAAGTGTTTAGACCCAAAATTGGCAGGGAAGTTTGGTAGAGTCTGCAAATGTCAACTCTTTCAACGTTGATCACTTAGCAGCCAAATTTTAGCCTTTATTTAGCCACTTTATATAAACTTTAAAATTTTTAGACCCAACATTGGCTAAATAGTTTGCTAGATATCGCAAACGTCAAATCTTTTGAACTTGGATCCTTTGAAAGACAAATTTTCGGCTAAAGACCGATTAAAAATGTCTGAATACACTTTATGTAAAATTTCAAATGTTTAGACCAAAAATTGGCTGAGTAATTTGGTACAGACCGCAGAGGTCAAATTTTTGAAAAACTTTGATCTCAATTTTGACCCCTTAACATTTATTGTTTTGAGCTCAAATCAAATTAAAAAATGTGATCCATGTCCAAGTAACCTACATCTAAATTTTTAAGTGTTTAGGCTCAGAATTGGCGGAGGAGTTTGGTAGAGTTTTCCAAAGTCAAATCGTTCAACTTTGCCTCGTTACAGCCGAATGTCTGGCAGAAAACCGATAAGCAAGATTTTCCCAAATCTCAAAACCCCTTTATGTCAAATCTCGAGTCTGTAGATTGAAAATCGACAAAGTAGTTTTATAAGGAATTACACAAACAGACAGACAATTTCACTTTTATAGATATATAGATTTATATCTGTCATAATCATTATTACTTATATCGCAGTTATTTATTATTTACCTATCTTTTTTCATGCTCTCCCTCTCTCTTTTTCTCTCTTTACTTTTCTCTCCATTTCTCTCGCTTTTCCTCTCACTCCCTCAATCTTTCTATCTACTATTTTATAAAAGTCACTTTGTGTGTGTGTGTGTGTGTGTGTGTGTGTGTGTGTGTGTGTGTGTGTGTGTGTGTGTGTGTGTGTGAGAGAGAGAGAGAGTTCCTTCAACATAGGTTCCGAAACAGCTGAGCCTATCTTTGGAAAATTATAGCTATATAGCACTGTCTGGCAGTGTTCTTAGATATGGTTTGTACAGAAATTCATCCGATAAGTAGCGAAAATCGAAAAAATCCGATATAAAAATAATTTTTCTCTCTTATAGATGAAAAAGGATATTTTTTATAGTGTTGGTATATGGCATATTTTCCACAGTGGGTTTTATATATGCGGACAATATATGTAATTAAACTCTCGGGGAGAACATAGAGTACTTTAATTGAAGTAAGATGCTTATGTAATCATATGTAATAAAGAGTTATTGCTATGGAAAGGGTTGACATGAAATATGCGGTTTTATGCTTTGTCGGTAGATTTTACAGGGGATATCTAAAATTATAACAGTACTTAAAAGAAATATAAATTACTAGCATTTCAGCCCGGCGTTGCCCGGATGTTTGGAGGTGTATGTTGAGCAAAAGAAAAAAAAGCCGTCGATTTTTTTAAACTTTGACTCCTATTATGACCCCCTTAACATTTATTGTTTTGGGTGCAAATCAAGTTATTAAGTTAGATCCATGTCCAAGGAACCTATATCTAAAATTTCAAATGTTTCGGCCAAAAATCGGCGGAGGATTTTGGTAGAGTTCTTAAAGGTCAAATCGTTGAACTTTGACCCCTTAACAGCCAAATTTCTGGCCGAAAATGGATTACAAAGATTTTCCCAAATCTCAGTACTCGGTATATCAAATTTCGAGTCTGAGTTATGTCGTAGTGAAATGTACACACACACACACACACACACACACACATACGTTAACTTTTATATATATATATATATATATATATATATATATATTGGGAATAATAGTAAGATAATAAACTTGAGGGGATAAATTATAAAGGATACAATATAGAAAAATTGTAATTGAATAAGAAAGTGGATAAACAGATTGTAGAATAAGGGGATAAAAATACGAAGGAGTATGGGATGAATAGATATAATAATATAAGGATTACAGAGTAATAACAGATAATAAAAGTTAAAACAGATACAAAGTTATTAAATATAGGAGATTAAAAATAGGGGAATAAAATGAATATAAAAAATGGATATAAAAATAAGTACAACAATAAAAAGATATAAATAGCCAAGTGACACCAAGAAAAGAAATTAAAAAAAATGCAAATACGAAACAGAGAAAATATATTGTCGGAGAAATCTCTTGAAGGCAAGAAGTAAAGATAACAGGAATAGTATATACCTACTTGCATTATGTAATAAAAGCTATATTCCTCCTATATTACAGAAACCAATTTAGTTCCCCCAAACAACCTCAATATTTTATTTTGTTCCTAATGTAACTATCGCTAGACGTTGCATCGCTATTATATAACCAAGCGTATTCTCTTCTGATGATGATGAGAATCATTAGGGTTCGAAATACCATGGTATAAAGAGTTCTTACTCACTCCAATTGGTTTATATCTTTATTGGGTAAATGAATAAATCTATATATATATTAGTATATAGTTTTATATCGTATTTTTCTTTCTTTATTGATTATATATATATATATATATATATATATATATATATATATATATATATATATATATATATATATATATATATACAGTAGCGTCTAAGGGACAACATTTTCATACATAATATCTGTTATAAATAACAACTATGAAAAGCTGAAATTTTGACACCTGGTAGTAGTTATCATCCATAATGACATACTAAAATTTGAATTATTTGCAAAGGATCGAAAAAGGATTATAATAATAATTTATTTATTTTCAAAATAGGAACGTCCAAAAGTAAGGGACAAAATTGAGGAAAACAATGTAAACAGCCAAAATACAATAAAAATACATGTACAATCAATATTTAGTAAATGAGCCCTTGCTCTCAATGACAGCTGCACATCTTCGACTACAAGAACGAATCAGTTCTTGACAATCCTCGATACTAATTTTCGACCATTCTTCTTGAAGCTTCACCCACAAATCCTCCGTGTTAGTTGGATATGTTTCCATAATTTTCACTTCTAAGGTCTTCCAAATATTTTCTATTGGATTGAAGCCAGGACTTTGCGGAAGCCAATCCATAATTTCGAAATCTTGCTCGCTGTGTCCAGGTGAACTCGTTTAACTCGTACCCCCCCCCCACCGACGTACACATCCCCGACAAATCCGCTTAGCAATAAGATCTCACCCCTTCATTTTTTATGTCCCTAAATGCCAGAAAGCTTTCTATTCTAATAGTTTCTTCCCTAAAACAGCTAGACTTTGGAATCCCCTTCCTGTTGCCTGCTTCCCTGGCTGTACTGATATGCAGAAGTGTAAATGTACCAAAAAATATCTTGTTAATCTTTCCTAGACATGCCCCTAAATAGTAGCCCATTACGTCCAAGTATCTGCCACGAATTTTAAATGTCAACTGAATTAAAGGAACAAATTATAAGATGGTCAACCTCATGAACTTTGGAATTAAGTCTTTTGTCAATTATTCACAATATTGCTCTGTAATTACATTGAGCTAATTAAATAAGGATTGGTACATATTATAAGTAAATAAAATATATTTCCACAGAAATATATATATATATATATATGTATATATATATATGCGTGTGTGTGTGTGTGTGTGTGTGTGTGTGCATTACATTATATGTATTATTTATATACGCATATAAATTTTATAAAATTGCAACAACAAGTGGACAAATTATTCTAGGACATAAAAAGAACCAATCCTTTCAACATATGAAGAGTATAGCTTTCAACTGATATACACAACGGGATCACGATAGTTCAGTAAAGTTGTGATTTGTAGTTTCATCCCAGTCACCGTGTCCAACACAACTCGGTGTCTTTACAAGTTCTCAGGTGCGAAGTTTGCCGATTCGGAGAGGATTTCTTTTTAGCTAGATGCATGATGCCTCGTAATTATCAAAAAACTTCGACACAGGCGCTCAAGGCAAGATTAAGCGCAGTTCTATTTTCGTAAGACTGACCTCTTCAATCATATCGTATCTCTCCATAATACGATATAATGTCTTTCGGGAAAACACTTGGTTGTTGGAGAGGATTTCTTTCACCTATAGAAAGGAAATTCAAGGACTATTGACACTCATAGTGTAAAGGAGCACTTGTTTGGTAGTAGCTTGTATGCCACTCGTTTATGCAACTGCACACTTTCCAATGCCGAAAACAGCCTTCTTAGTGTTTTCATTCCAGAATTCACCGTTTTGAAGGCGAAGCGTATATTGACGAATCTTAACGCGTGGCATGCCTAAACCGGCTTCAGATAAATGTCCGTAGTCGATCTCACGTCAAACTATGGAATAATTTTCGCGCCACAAAAACCTGAGAAGAGTCCGTACTAACGCAAGTAAAGTATCTACCGGGAGTAAAAACACTGAAAGACGGTAAAGAATGAGAGGACCAATGCGTGAACAACGCACCTCCGTTTCTTCCATTCATTGGAAGATTTCTAAAAAATGACAGCTGAAATGCAGCCATAACCGCTTTTAATACTCTCAACCAATTTTTCTCGAACCGGAGAGAATCTGAAAACCAGAAGACAGGCCGATCTATTCAGTGAAAGGGTCTCTGAATAGGCCTCCTCTGCATGCACCTATGCTCTAATCATAGCACTGTTCGTTACAAGCACGGCCGCCTATTCGACGTAGGGGGAGTACTGAATTGTGGTGCAACCATTAGACAAATAATCTATTGAAGGACTGGGTTCACATCTGAATGCGCACTGGGGATTACCTACGCGAATTAAGGAACGAAACCGAAGAATCTGGCTGAAGAATCGCAGTTTCTAAATAATGGTGATTTACCCTATCGAATGCATAAATGGATTGATCAGCGCAGCTTCAGTGTCCACTTTTTTATGATCAAGCGTATCATGTCCGGCTTTTAACAGCATAAGTCTGTTCGTGACTTATAAGATATTGTGAGGTAACCTGCAGCCAGCTAGCTGAGATCTTGGGCAAAAACTTTAACTTTGTATTTAATATAGTTAAGGACCGGAAATTACACATACCACCACACCATTCTTGTCCTTGCGAAGATGATACATTTAATAAAATATTTGGAAATGAAGAACCAACCAACATGCAAAAATCGGCAACAGTCTCAAATACGCTTCGTAAGAGAAAACATTTAACTTGGAAGTTTTATCTTGCTTGCCCTTTTAGAAACTCTCAGACTTTTCTTCCTTTTATACCATCTTCGATTCCAGCAACTTCGATCGCCTCCAGACAGGCAAAGTCGGCTAAATATGCATCAAACTGAGTTATTGCCAAAAACGGCTCCTCGCTAAAAAGTTCCCCAAAATGAGGATAAAATCCTTCCCAGATTCCGTCGTTTGTGGTCACAAAACGACCGTCCGGTAATGTGACATTGACAATGCGCTGATCAGTGACACGTCGATGCTTCTCTTCACGCAATATAGTGGCCATGTTTGTTGCATCGTTTGCCACTCTTTTTAACCTTAAACTAATTAATAATCACGATTTCTCCTTGTTATCCAAGGAGTTTAGTTCAGTAAAGGGGATACTGCTATCCTCCCTTTTCCACCGTCCGAGTTTATCTTATGTTTACTGTCACTTTCGCTGTCCTAGCTTTTAAGTTGAAGCGCCAACTATAATCAATGGTGAAGGCCTTAATAACTTTCTTAAAATAGTCTCACAGCTGATTCTTAATTCTTCCCATTGATTTCCACAGCAGGGTTAGTAAAGGTAAAGTACTTAAAACAACGGTATGTTGAACTTTCAGTACCCAGCAGTTTTAGGTTCAGGGCTATACAAGTTTACCCGGACACGAACAAGCCTATGATTCAAGTAAGGTATGTTTTAAGACCTTGAACTATCTAAAGCCTTTACATAGACGCCCTAAATTAAGAGCCTATATATTGGAACATAAAAGTTGACCTGAATTGGAGCCACGACTAGTAGTCAACGTCCATCCCACGTTACGGATTTTCATTCCAGAATTTATAAACAACATCGAATTTTTCGAGAAAATAGTGAAATGATTTGACATTTAATGGTTTAAGATTTTTTCGTGTTAGTACGCATAGAAAATTTCCCCTGTGATCTAAATCAGAACCCAGTATTGGTTTTCAGTCATCTGCTAGAATTCTCCGATGTGTCCTTTTCATGCAAAACTTGATTCGCCGAAAAAAACGGAACCAGCTCAGTACAGTAATTTAGCATATAAACTCTAATAAACTGAAATGACAAATCTTTTACATTAACATTCAGAATGCATTAAACACATTTTCTCTATCTTTACTCTCGTGGGGAGGCAATTAAATTTAAAAAAATCATTAGTTACCCTATCAATTTCGGTTTTACACTGATATATACGCGGTAAATTTTATGTACAACCATCAAATACAATATTAGTAGAGACTATATATTAAAAGCTTTTAATTAACACCAAAATGTTAGTTTATGTGTAAGGAATAGAAATGGCGGTGGTAATAAATTGATTATTGGTGCGTACTGTTGACTTATTGTTGTATATTGGTTTATATTGGAGGAGATGATATATTAAAACGTGTCGTGTTATCTAGTGGATGTAAGATATTGTTCTTTTAACAGACAGATAATAAACGTATAAATCGTATGTATGTATGTATGTATGTATGTATGTATGAGGACATGATATTGACATGTAAACTAAATCATGTTGTATCAGACTTATCACACGTGATATTTTACAGTTCATATATAAGAAGAAGAATATATGCTTCATACCTTTTTCTTTAAAAGTTCTTTTGTATCTTCCCGCTGCTCCGTGACGAACCATGAAGCGATTAGCACCATATAATTCCGCAATTTAATTGTTTATTCTTCTAATCATAATAACTGATCCAGCGACAATCCGTTTCTCAAATCAATTAATAAGAATACAGTAACAATAATGTTTTCACCATTGACCCCGCTTGCCACAGTTAACAGATACTACGCTATGATCGCAGCCTAAAGGGTCATAACATTACATTATCATCTCATAATGTAGTTGTTATAGTTATAGAACCATTTCGCTATTACTCTTGGGAAACGTATGAATCCATCATTTCTTTTTCCCGTGCAATGCGTAAAAGAATAGAGTAAATTATACTCTCAAGCATCGGTAGATCAACAAGAAATAAAACTAAGATAACACTAGCACAAAACAACGGTTATGTTACCAGAATATTCTTAGGACTCTGAACATCCGTATTCTACTAAATTTTTTTATGCATCCTTTCGCTATATTCACTATAAAATTGAAGTATTGCTTAAAAAAAATCGTGCATTTCATATTTTGATATTTCAGAAATTTAATTTCTCTGAAGAACGCGAGTCGGAAATTTCCACGGGGTGGAGATAGTTCATTTCAGGAATTTAGACACAAGGTCAAGTATGGGTTTGATGAAGTGTTTTTGTGGAACAAACTACATTTGAAATAAGCACATCAAGGTTTTCAGTTCATAAATAACTTAGAAACCATCACCGCCGTTAGTTTATATCATTATGAATTATGTGTACCTGCTATGTGTAAGCCTATTAACTATTTGTTGTCTGTTAGACCTAGGAACTTGGAGGTTGGTAGAATTTATGTTCTATCTATTTTTGAAATTGAAAACGTTTTACTCCAATAAAAGCTTACGGATGAACATATTCGACCTCTGTTAAAATATACAACCTCTGATTGAATATGTTCAACCTCCGATTAAACATATTTGACTTCCGTTTAAACATATTCGACCTCCAATTGAATATGATTGACCCCCGATTAAACATATTCGATCCCTGTTTAAATATATTCGATCTCTGTTTAAACATATTTGACCTCTCATTGAATATGTTCGACATTCATTTGAATATGTTCGAACTCCGATTGAATATATTCAACCTACGATTGAATATATTCAACCTCCGATTAAATATATTCGACATCCCATTGAATATGTTCGACCTCCGATTGAATATATTCGCCCTACGATTGAATAGATTCGACCTCCGATTGAATATATTCGCCCTACAATTGAATATATTCGCCCTACGATTGAATATGTTCGACCTCCGATTGAATATATTCACCCTACGATTGAATATATTCGACCTACGATTGAATATATTCGACCTCCGATTGAATATATTCGCCCTACAATTGAATATATTCGCCCTACGATTGAATATGTTCGACCTCCGATTGAATATATTCGACCTCCGATTGAATATATTCGCACTACGATTGAATATAGTCGACCTACGATTGAATATATTCGACGTCCGATTGAATGTATTCGCCCTACGATTGAATATATTCGACCTCCGATTGAATATATTCGACCTCCGATTGAATATATTCGCACTACGATTGAATATATTCGCCCTACGATTGAATATATTCGACCTCCGATTGAATATATTCGACCTCCGATTGAATATATTTTATCTCTTATCTAACACTAGCTTGAGTGCCCGGCGTTGCCCGAGTGTTTGGAGATGTGTGTTGAGCAAAAAAAAAGTGGTAGGAGGCAGGCAGGTTCGAATCCGTACCGCAAAGGAGGAAAAGCAAGTAAAAAAAAAAGTGACGTGTTTGCTCTTGCGTCCATCGCCATACTAGAAGTGGCGAAGATTTAAATTAAGGCTAGTCAATCGAAAAGTGGGAATGGCTTTCGAAAATATCAGCGAAAAAAGCGACCCCTTTTTGTAGAAAAGTGCCCAATTGAAGATGAGTAGATTAATGTTTTTAGCCAATTTTTCGATATTTATCGTCCGAAAGTTCGAGCTTCAAAACGATATCAACCCTGTGAAAATCCGTGTCCTCTGTCGAAAGTTTAAGGCGGACATACATATATACATACATACACTTAAGCAGAAAGGTGATATTTATATCATAGACTAGCCTGAATGTCCGGCGGTGCCCGGATGTTTGAAGGTGTGTGTTGAGCAAAAAACAAAGTGGTAGTAGGAAGGCAGGCTCAAACCCGTACTACGAAGGAGGAAAAGAATGTGAGAAAAAAACGTGGCATCTTTGCTGTTGCGTGTTTATCGCAAAACCGGAAGTGACAAAGGTTTAAATAAAGGCTAGTTAATCAACAAGAGGGGATGACTTTCGAAAATATCGGCGAATAAAGCGACCACTCCCAGTAGAAAAGTGCCCGGTTGATGGTATGTTTTTAGCCAATTTTTCGGTATTTGTTGTCCGAAGGGTCGAGCTTCAACGATACCGATCCCTTGAAAATCCGTCGCCTCTGTCGAAAGTTTTAGGCATACATACATACATACATACATTTAAACAGACAGGTGACATATATATTATAGAAGATGTTCGATTTACTATTGAACAGAGTCAAGTCTAATGTTAACAAAACATTTAAGAATCATATACATAATCAAACTCTGATTATTCCACTAATAATTTTCTAGCATCTCATGATATTCTTCTTCATTTAACTGACAATCAATGTTCGTTAACCTTTATTCTCGAATGGCTATAAGTCTTGACAGGAGGCGGCTCAGTAATAAAACATTTTTTGAAATTTAAGATTTTTAACATTATTAGACTCTCTATATGCGACCTACCTCTACTACTTTCAAAATGTCTAAACTTTGAAATAATGTTCTAATTTAGCAGTAGCTTATTAAGTGATCTGATGGATTTAAGCGCATAGTTTCTGTCACCATTGCGTGAGGAAGTATGCAGCACTCCAACTGAAATGATTAGCTGTAGTCTTTCCACGATTTGTGCTAAATGATACAAAATTAAATAAATTCCCCAACATTCCCATGATTTCAAAAAATCATGGGAATGTTGGGGAATTTATTTAAGCTTACTTCGACAAATTAAAACTTTGAATGCCTCATAATTTCAGGTGTGTAATCACATCTTTTGAACATGATGATATGGCTGACATTTGCCATTTATTAAACGTCCCAATTGTGTTGCAGTGTTAATAATCCTGTTGTGTATCCAACTAGTTTTATATAAATTTAATTCATTGAATCGGGGTTTTTTTTTATTATTATTGTTTTAAGAACTGTTACAATTATTTCGATTCTTCGGACTGTCTTTCTTATTTTGGGATTTATTTTCACAACATTTGGGCCGATGTAACTTCCGACCCTCTTGGTGTATCTTGTTGAACTCAGGAATCTTTTTATCGAACTCGGAAATCTTTCTATCGAACCCAGGAATCTTTCTGTCGAACTTGAGGATCTGCACGGAATTTCGAACGGAACTCTTTATTTAATCCACGAGGATCTCATGCTCTCATTCCGTTAGCTACGACCGAGTAAAGGTCTCAAGTAATTCTTCACAAGTGTATTTTTAGTATCGCCCGCACCACGAATTGAACCTCAAATTTTCAGAAGACTTTAGGGAAGTGAGTTAATGCTTTTCGGGCACTCCCTAATGAAATAAATATTTCAACACACCTACTGAATAAACGAACAAACGACTTCTTAAAACCTGTAAGGAAAAGGTTTATTGAAGTAAGGCAAGATGCCATTTAGATATAGCTGGGATAGAACTCGTCTGCCTTTTCCCGGTAGTTACTCCCAAGTGGAGACAGTCGATACCGATGTAAGCAGAGAGAGAGAGAGAGAGAGAGAGACAGACAGACAGACAGACAGACAGACAGAGTATGTGTGTTTGTGTGTGTGTGTGAGGAAAAAGGTCCGCTCTCCTTGACGTCTCGCTGGAAAAGGAAGAGTTTTTCTTGTCCAGGACGGAAGCAGTTGTAGTTCCTTAAGGGGGTAAGGAAGATCCCTGCGCTATGCCTCTGATTGGTCAGTATGTGCCATATCGCACAGTCAGGGGAGGCACTGACGCACAAGAAAAGAGTTCTATTTGTTTCTGCTAAAAGACTTTCATTTTTAATCGACAACCTAGTACTTTATCCGTTACTCCACGGGTCGCAAAAAATATTTTTGAGTTTAACAGAAAAATTCCCGAATTCAACGACATACACCCGAAGAGGATCGGATTTTACGTTCGCCAAAATGTTGCGAAAATAACATTAGGAATGAGAACAGTAATTCGATTTATTCAAATAATGCCAATTATCAATCCTTAGCTAAAATCTTCAGAAACATAATATCGTAAAAACAATATTGCTTTTTATTAATGTTAGAGAGAAAGTCGCAAATGTCTAAGTTCCATGTTTTTGGCAGCGACAGATCACGTTGATTTCAAATTAGTTTCTTTTACTCATTTAGTATAGCATAAAATTCACAAACATAGATTATGAAAATCCGTTTTGCCTAAAGGCAACATGTAAAGCGATTAAACTGTGTCGCCCATTTTTTCGCATTTCACCACCATATTAAATGCACCAACTAATCACCCAATAAGAATGGTTCAATTTTTTTAAGATAAAAAATATGAACAAAAACAAAACGGAAATAAAAAAGTAAAGTAAATTTTCATTTTAATGCAACATTGCTGGGCAGACAATCATGTCCGCTGTCACTTAGAAAGTCGTCTGTTTTTCCAAGTGTAAGCACACGGGAACCGACGCTGTCGTCTGCAGCTGTCACTCACTTTGATTGACAGGCCTATGGCGGACCCTCGCCCTCAATAACATGGATTCCGGAGGCGTTATCTTGTCGCTAGTTTATGATTGACATAAGTAGTTCATTTGCTTCTCCAATAACCTTGTTAAGTTTGCAACGTTGATGCAGTTCTGCAGGCCGCCATCTTTAAATGAAACGTGTCAGTTTTATGCTAAACAACATTTTTTTTGTTGTTTTGTTTTTATCAAGTACTAGCTGAAATAGGCAACTCGGTTGGAGTTATAAGTTTTCCATCCATCGGACGCTGCACAAATATATAGTTTATTTTATGTATTTTTTAGTTATGTTACATAAGCAACAACTCAATCATTATAGCTCAAAATTGTACCAGATTCGCCCGATTGGCGTCTCGATGTTCACACGCCTCTAAGTGGTCTCGCAACAGCAATCAACAGTTTACGTAGCTGTTACAAAATGGTGCGGCAATTAATCAATGAAGAGATTATTACTTGAAGAAGATGGATTATTTAGCCGTGTTCGTTTTGGGGTTGCAAAGCTACAACAGGGTGATCAAAAAAGGGGGATAAAAGGCCCTTTTTAGGAGGGTATCGCTTCGTTCAATTTCAAGATATCTCAAAAGTGTCTTGTCACTGCGGTTGTTGTTTTTAAGCATTATTCATTCATTTTCAATCATATAATTATTGTTGGCATTCGTTTCTCCGATATATTTCTAGTTTGAATTCTTTCTAGAAGACATTGGATACTTACGAGAGGGACTGCGTGAAAGTTACCAACATTTGCAAGTGAGTGTTTTGTGGAACGAACTGGATTTAAATTTAACACCACTAGTCCGTGTAGTTAATTATTAAGCGATAGTCGCTGTGGTTGGTCGAATATAGATCGATTGATTTTATCTTTAAACATCCGTTGTCCGACGTCACTTCCGCTAATTCTTTTGTTCCCCAACAAAGCGACTACCCTACAGCGTTAACCACCTGAGCGCCGCAGATCTCTCAGTCCACAGTATATCCTGTTTACGTTATAAATATCTCCACGACCATAATTAAAAATACTAGCTTATAAAACCACCAGTATGTAACAGTTTTCCGATAAGTATTTTAGGTGTATTCGTTTTTGATAACTGACCATTGACGTAGATATTTTTAGAGATGGGCGTTAATGTTAGGAGGCAAAACTTTACATTTGTAGCAATATTTACTGGAACAACGAAATAATGGAACAGATGAGATAATTCTGAAGAGCACGTGTTAAAATGGCATTTTTTATAAACGTGAGACTAGCAACATCTTGTTAGTGAGGGAGAGTTTGTAGAGAAGAAGTAAAGATGAGGGCCAATCAAATTGCAGATACGTTTCTGCACCTGAAGAGATCTGGAATGGGACAGAGATTCACCAGTACAACATAACAGGTCTATATGCATGACCTTATTTGTATATATATATATATATATATATATATATATATATATATATATATATATATATAGAGAGAGAGAGAGAGAGAGAGAGAGAGAGAATAGCGTTATATGTGAGAAAGTGTTTAAAGCAATAAAAGAAACCGGTTTTACGATAAGCCGAATGAACTTAATATATGAATCTAATACATCAAGAAAGATTTGATGAGACAGTAGAACCATGAAGTTTCAGAGTCGATGTCTCTTGAAGAGCGAATGCATTCATGCGAATATCGGTAAGGAAAGGGACTCCCCTCCGATTGGACCTACGTATCAGGGGAGTGTATCCTAAACAGAAAGTAATACGGTAGGAGACGTAACTGATAAGCTGATGAAATCTTCCTCTTTTTCAGAAAAGAGAGGTATAGAAAGGTGTGCTTTGGGATAGTTACTCTAATTCCTCAATCGGAGATGGGTTGAAAGTAATATATACCATGCACTGGATAAAGCAAGTGACGCTAGGGTGTAGAGCTTGATATGACCAAAGTATTTAATAAGATTTTATAAAAACAAGTTGTGTCATGAACGTTAAGTCTGGAAACTTATAGAAGGCACTTCATAAGATACTACAATGTCCGTAATAAAAAGTCAACTCTCTATGGGCTACATCCCTCCTTACACCTACCAGTATCCTTTAGTAATAGAGTCTAGATAATCTAAACGATATTGCATGTCGGTAATTAAAAAAAAACGCAATAATTAGCAGTAGTGTTTTGTGTCACGAGTAAGTTTCTTGAATTCGTGTTAAATAGAGAAATTATTAACCACCTCAGCAAAAGCAACTTACTCAGCATCCATTCAGGGCCCAACTCTCTTCTTTATATTCATCAATGATCTCCCAAATCACATTCTAAGTTTCTTAGTCAACATATATGCAGACGACACTAGCCACACCTAAGTCTCTCTTCTCCGACCTCGAGCACGTGGTGCAATGGGTAAAAGATAACGCATCCAAAATCAAGCTTCTATTTTTTTCACCATAAACGCTCTGATCCCCACTTGACTCTAATTGATATGAGTAGCTCTAGTTTAAAAGAAACTCTTTGCTTTTATTATACAAACTTCTGACCTGATGTGAAAGACTTAAATCAAATCTGTTGAAGGTTGGTAGGAAAATAGTCGCGTCATTCTACATTCTACCGCTCCAGAAGATATCTCACTCTTGTCGCAATCCTCTACACGTATGTCAAATACGTCTTAAAATGGACGGCTGTTGCCATATCTGAGCAGAAACCGTCAGAGGACACTACTCTGCTTTGACAGAGTTCAAAACCTGCTTCGGTATTTAGAAGACGATGCCCTTTTCTCCTCTCTGTAATATTTCCCCCCACAGAAGAGACGCTGTGGAATTGTTTCTGCATTTTAGTTATTTATATTGCAAGTGCTCGTCTGAGCTTTAATCTATGATCTCCCTGCTAACACTCATTAACTGGTATCCTCATGTGGTTACCCTCTTGTTAAAAAAAAATAACACAATAAGTGAATTAGCAAAAGTATGTTACAGACATACACACGTCATTGTTCCGGGGAGGGAGCATAAAGTACTTACTTCCTTATAACCGCAGGAAGATTTGACACAAGATCAGTAGGTGGGGAAAGTTAAGCCAGCATCTCAAATTGCCTCGGTAGTCCCATCGGCATTTCTCGGTAGAGGCGCCTCACGCAGCAAGTAATAAATTTACTCTACCTGAGAGATATGAGGCAAGATCTTGAAGTGTGAACCTACTAGGACTAACCAGAACGATGCCTTACCTCGCTAGATAAAAGGCCACTGAAATGGTCTAGTTTTTGCCGAACTGATTGTTGAGGTCGCAACCTCAACTGCCAAGCGATCACAAGCGAAACCCAGAATTATATGAATGAATGGATGGATCACTAGCCAATAATGTGTGAGATGAAATTATCTTTACAGTGTCTGGGTAAGTCCAATATTCTTAAAATAGGTAAATCAGTTTACCCCATAGCATCGTACTAGCAACTACATACTTCATTCCAATTTCAAAATCCTGTATTTAAAAATAAATCTATAATTTTCAAATTTCAAGTTATGAATAGAATAAAACAAATAAAGCTTCGTCGGTTTATAAAAGTCTGGCGTGAACGCAAATCCCAATTATTGTAAAAATAACTAATAAAAACTTAATACACGATTGAATTTCTAGTAAAATTTTCCAAAGTGAATTTTTTTTTTTTTTTTTGTGATATCGTACCCGACTTATCCCCAGGAAAACGCAAAATTTTACGACTGGCGAGTGAACTATTACATCACCAAAATCTAATTCAAATGACGTCAGATCTGTTATGTTTAATTCCGTAACAGATTTAAATTCCTTTCCCACTGCTTTCCTCAGGATTTTTTGTATAAATAAAATGTTGTCTTCAATGTTTGATTTACAATCATTTATTTTTTAATGCAAGGCATGAAGCCACTTGACGTACGGAGTTAATAACACTAATCCACGGTAAAAAAAAAATAAAATAATAATGAACGATGAGTGTAGGCTTGATAGATCCCGACTCAGAAATTATCAATTCTTCCTTCTGTGTCAGAAAGATCACTCATTGAATGTGAGAATTAAAACACATAATAAGGAAAGCAAGAGTTACGAGGATGCCAAAAGTAAACCCAATGCTATTTTCTACTCTTAATTTATTGTAAATTACTGTAATAAAGGTGTGGAGAACCACAGCAATAAGCACCAACGGTTGGCATGTACCCTCTGTAGAGAAACACTGGTATTCGAACCCGAAAACAGCTCGATACGAAAAACAAGAAGATAAATGCAAATTTAGGCGATATTGTGGTTCGAAGCTCCAGTATAAAAAATACATTGTTTTAGTTCAGTTGAGTTACAGATTATCTCGTGCACGTAAGGTGTCTGTCAGTTGGGAAGAGAACGAAAAAAAGAATTACATCGAGGGTGAAGAAATAAATGGTTGGTTGGAAAAGAAATAGAACGTCAATTGTTAAGAAGAATTCAGAATCCGATCTCTTTTTTTTTCTGTTTTGAGAACAAGAAAACTTTTTGTCGGGCACGAACTTGTACGTGAAACGAATTTACGTGACTAAAATGGGGATTAATTCTTGGAGAAAAATTATAGAAAATCTTGTTTAGAATAAAGCTCGTTACTACCAGATGACTGAACATTGGGGGACCATGCGCAAAGACGACCACATCTACTAACAAAATGTAACGTGGTCAAAAAAAAAAAAAAAATGCAGACTAACAACTGTAGATATAGGTTATCTCCTATTTAATATCTATAATTATCAACGTGAGAAAGATACAGGCTGTAATATTCAACGTGCAAGACATTTTCAAGCTTGTATATAAAACCACGTTACACAGGCGATTTAGCTGTCACTGATCACAGAGCAGCCTGGGACTCAATCGCTATTTATACTTTTTTATGTTAAAGAACTAACAACCTATACATTTTCTAACAAGCAATTTTTCCAGTCAAATGCACAAAAAAAAATCATCTTCACAAAACCTAGACAACTTCGATTTATTACTTTTCAGTTTCGGGCTTATCAAATAAATGTGTCAAGCTGACTAGCAGCAAACTCCCACTTCTTCAGTATATAGTTCTCCACATATTGGAAAGCTATCTACTCTGTTATCTTTTATTTTCCAACCGTTTACCTTTGAAATTTCCTCCCTGTCCCTCGTTTCCCCGACTGTAATAAAATGTAGAAATTCACATGTAATGTGAACAAACATCTTTCTGCACAACTTAAATGGTTTATCTATGCATTTAGTTTTTCTACATTTATGGTAGCTCGTGTCGACAAGACAGACGAAACAAGCGATAATAGAACTTCGGACTACAAGAACAAAAGAAACACTCAAGACTGCATAAGAGACGTATTGCTTATTGCATAAATACTTTTAAGAAAGAATAAAATTTATTTATATTATCAACTTCTACATGGACTTATTACGACACAATCACATGGACATACCGGTTCTTACAAGATCACCGAAGTTAAGCGACGCTGAGCCTGGCCAGTACCAGATGGGTGCCCATTTGGAAAGGTGAGCCGTTGTATGTACCTCGAGGTAAAATACCAGGTTGAGAAACTGGCGCGGTCTATCCTTCTCTCGACGGTAGATGAAATACAAAATCTCTTAAGCCGTGGTAGGCACCCTGTCTAGTGATGACGTCAAAATAAAAAAAAAATACTCTTGATAGCCCATACGAAGCATGAAGTATTCAGCTATCGACAAGATTTGAATAATACTACAAATTCGTGTAGTGAGTTCAATCTCCGCTACAGTCGCGCGCTGGACCTGGATTTATATAAATGTGTTTTGCGTTGGTAAACCACTAATTATTGCCCAAAAGGGCAATGTAACACTTTGTGTGAACTGCTTTGCTCCTTAACATAATATATAAATTTATCTTGAGTTTATAGCCTCTTATATCTAAAATATATCGTATTGGCCAAGTACTATTGTTACAAGAACAGAAGCCTGTTCTTGTAAGTGAGTAAATATGAAATAGGATAGTCAAGGATTCGAACTTGCAAAGCTAGATTTGGAATTGAGAATTCCAATCATAAGTTAAAATGAATACAGAATGTTATTGAAAATAAGGAATGTGAAATTGCCATTGTTTAGCTCACACAAAATAGTTAGATATATGTTTATTGAAAAAGTGATGTAATGATGAAATTTGTTTCTGTTATAAAAATGAAAATTAAAATAAGAAATTTAAAAACGGACAATGGAAAATGTTATTTGTAAAGTGGGTTACGAAAATTAGGTTAGAGGGTCGGCTTTGTAAGAAACACGTGAATAACAATGCATGCTTAAACACGGAGTCATGTCATGCCATGTGTACTGAGAGGCGCGTGCTTCGTCATGCAGTAACGTCATGAATTATGAAGTTAGTAAGATAAGTGAGAATCAGAATCAGTCAGTGGAGAAGAAGCGAGAGGAGTCAGATCAGAGAAGCAGAGAGATTCAGACCGATTCTCTGTTAGAGTCAAGGCACCCTCTGGAAGTGAGAGGGTTTTAGAGATAACCATGTAACAACTTTGACTCCCTGAAATACAAAATCACGTCCGACCGGTCGAAGAAGAAATAAACGTATCATTATGTGTTTTTATAACTGCTGCCTTCTGTGTTCATCATTACAACGAGAAAGGTAACGTGTTTATATTATATTTACAACTGTCAAACGTAAATGTCAAACGCACTCTCGGTCTATCTATTAAGATATTCATAAATCTCCCCTCATTGAATTACAGACTTGGTGCTCCTGTAGTAACATGTACACTGTCTATTATATATATACAGAACTGTCTCTTTATATATACCCTGTTTATGTCGCCAATATGCTATCTCCACAAACATGAACATCTTAAGACATATGAACACTCAACAACATGAACACTCCTATGACTGTCTCTATCACTCTAAGATTTTACAACATGAATAACAACAAATATATAAGTCGTCATCTAAATAAGAACAACGAAACATAATCAGATATTTGGTACCTTCTAAAAATACAACCATTACATAACACTATTCATAAGCCAATAGTTGGCTTTCTAAATAAAAGGAATTTCTTTTTGCTTTTCGTTTGCATATTCTAACCTATTTTAATCATTAAATAAGAGTTCAACTCAGTAGTAAAACATAGAAAGTGACTTTTCTATAGCACAAGATAGAGATAGAGGTTTGAGAGAAAATACTACAAGTCAATCTATTTGTTTTGTGTAGTAGCGCACAAGGATTTCTGACTTGATGAGGAATTAGTAATCAAAATTAGACTGAACAATTGTACGAGTAAAACTTGACTATAACAGTTATTTTTTTTTATTTTTAGTAAACCATTCCATCTCAAAACAATTAACCATCAGAGACTGAGAGTCAGATTAAGGGTCGCTAATATGTCACCTTCGGAGAAGCGATGTATTAAAACAAATAAAGCTTCTCTAAAACTTAAACAAAATTATTAACGTGGCACACGACTACGTATTTGATACATAGTACAAAACATTCACAGCAACAAGTAACATTTTTAACACAACGAAAATCGACGGGTTTTTTTGTTGTTTTTTTGTTTTTTGTTTTTTCTACCTCCAAAGTCAAACGGAATATTCATCGAGGGAGTGCTTCCCTGCTGATTTCCACGAGATCATTTACACATTTAATGGCAGCAAATTCTCGTCCTAAAGCAATTAAACGTGGTTCATACTATTGTTTAATGTTAGTATCTCCATAGTTTTCCTCATTTTTAGGTGGATAATCCGTCCATTTAGTTAACATTTTCGAGTGGATTTTCGCTTTGAAATGTGATAACCCAATATAAAAAAAAACAACTCCTTTAAAAAATAGGTCCGGGCAGTCAACAAGAAAATAAAAACTGTTGAATAGTAAACTTTGTCATTTCAACCGATCAATATTATAATCATGTCTATGAAGCCATGCCAATGTGTGTATAAAAAACGCAACACAAAATCATATTTGATAAAAAAGATAAACGTTAGTAAATCATTGTTTTCATATTGAGGAGCTTACTAATGAAAGTGAAATAAAAACGTCACGTACACCAATCAAGAATCTACAAAACTCTTAATCAAGGTTTGATACTCGCTTGGCAAAATTCTCAGAGAATCCAGGATTAATTTCAAAGTATAACAAAGCCACCATTTCGATTATAAATATAAATAGATCAAACCACGAGTGAAAGTATTACCATGTGTAAAAACTAAGAATATATGAAGGGATAAAGAACAGCAGGTCAAACAAATCAATCGTTTCCACAGATTAATGATCTCACTTGATACATTGAAAATTTAAACAAAAATGCACGATTCGATAATTATTCAATTTTGGAAGACTCCATATCCTTTATTTACGACGGTACAAATACTGGTGAAATGTATTCATTCCCATGAAATCCTTTCCAAATAGTAACAGATCAGTTACCTAAAGGATTTTTGACGGAATGATTCGGACGGTATTATTAGATTTCTGGGAAGATTTTTATAATCATGAAGATTCCACTGTCTTTTTACAAACCATATCTCTAAAAATAACGCGAATAATGTTGAATCTTTTTACCAAAAGGGAATACTTACATGGATTGAATATTTCAATAAAATATTATAGGCGCAACGAATAAAGATGTTGAGTTACAATGAGTCACCGTATGTTGAAGGTTCAATCTCCAATTCAGGCGATGTTGATTAAGAATAAAATACATATTTATATATAAATCTGAACATGGCTGAAGGAACGAGAATCATCTACCCTGTTGATTATTATTATTATTATTATTATTATTATTATTATTATTATTATTATTATTATGTGTCCGAAAAGATGCACATTAATATAAGGTCGGAGATTATATCGGTTAAGAAAATTATCACTGAGGTTGATATGACGTAAAATAAACCAAAACAAACCATACATATCGAATTATTAAATTGATTTATTTGTTTTGTTTTAAATCATATAACTGTTTTACAGTTTGTTTAATGCCGAATCCATTAATTATCTCCAAATATTTATTCATGTTATTTTAGTTTTATTTTCATTAATTTTTTTTGCAGACCGTTATCCTCATCTCCGTAGTCGTTGGTTCACGACATTTCGGGCAATTATTCCTTTGGCCTTTGTCAGACGGTTAACCGCGACGGGATGGGGATGCTAAGTCTTTTAACTAATTACTGCCTTCCATAGTTGTCGTCTTGGCACGTTTAATCCTCTGACCGTCTTTGGGTAGGATTGAAACCGCTATATTCAGACAATGCTTACCGGGAACGATAGAGATTCAACGCCTCCATTCTCTGACGAAAGCCAGAGGAATAGTTGGTCACACCGTCGGACAACAACAACTATAAAGTTGAGGATAACAGTCCGAAAATCAATGAATAAAATATATGCAAATTACTCATCTCAAAGGATTTCAAAAATAAAATATACCATTCAGTACGGACCCAACAATGGAGGACCAGATAAGAACGAAAAAAAAAAACTTGGATTTATAAGACCAAAAATTCAGCCTGGATCGCCTTTTAGGTCCCGTGGCGCAGTGGATAGAGGTGTGAGCATTGCCTGAAGATAGCGATTTCAATCCTACCCAAAGCAGGCAAGAGGATTAGTTTGCCAAAACGTGCTGAGACGACACCTATGGAAGTCAGTAATTACTGAGGATACAATTAAGAGACTTAACATTCCTATCTCATCGCGGTTAATCACCTGACGAAGGCCAGATGAATAGCTGACCGAAACGTCGTAAAACGGCAACTGTGAACATGACGATAACAGCCTGCAATTAAATTAATAAAATATACAAATTATTCATCTCAAAGGATTCCAAAAATAAAATGGTGTTTAGTTTTGTCAATTTGTTTTACGGCACAGCAATCTTTATCGCGTTCGGCCATTTTGGTAAAAGTTTTTATGCTTCGGGTTCTTTATGTCTTAAAATATTAATTCAGAGTATATGCTTTTGTTGTTTTAAAGAGTTTGATTTTGCTGTTGTATTTGGATAACATGATTGAGTTTTGCAAAGTAAAAGAAACAAAAAAAAAACAGTAATATAAATGATTGGTGCATTTTACCCAGGAAGCCAGTATCTTCCGTCAGCCTAATTAGGTAGCACCAAATAGTTGCAACCTGGAACACGTTTATAGTTCATGCAATATAATTAGCAAGCTACTTCGAAGAACGTGTGGAATTCTGTGCTATTGACAGTCATCTTTATTACATGGAACCTAAAGAATGGCAGCTTAATGAAACTGATTATTAGCCTTTTTAGTAATTGCTTAGTCGTGATGGACAGTCATGTTGATGCTGTTCGTTTTATAAAGGGCTATCTCTTTTGACCAAAAAGAGAATCTAAGGATAAGTACAATTCACATTTCCCACTAGCATATCTTATTGGAATCACAAAAAAATGGCTGCTAATTCCATTGTCAGCCATGACAGATGTAAATAAATGGTCCACTGACGTCTCTTTAAAAATCATAGAGACTGGAACATTATAAATAAATGTTATTTCTCACTTTAGCTGACAACGCCAAAAATATTTCCCATCATTGGTCAGTCTCGTACCGAAGAGAAATAAATATCAGATACCTCTCCCCTTACCATCGCAAAACTCCTTCCTTTAAAAAAGGGCAAAGGCATTTGATAACTGAGTTGGCAATAGAAAGACATTTATTTTATAATTTTTTCCCCTTTTTTCATTGATGCTTGCGCCTTGGACTCGCCTCAAATTCTCTTTCTCTCTTTCCTTTGCCTCTCTCTCTCTCTTTCTCTCTCTCTCTCTCTCTCTTTCTCTCCTCTCTCTCTCACTCCCTCTCTCTCTCTCTCTCTCTCTCTCTCTCTCTCTTCGCTCTGGCGAAACGAAGGTCCTTGTGTGGAACGCCAAGGGCCCGACAACAGGCGTGACGTTTTGGTCCGCTATAACTATCATGGCCGATCATAAGCAGCGCCATACATCCGCCTCCACCCCCACCCGCATCATCAAGTGCAAGCCATCAATCAGAGGTTTTGCCAGAGAACGGTATTACCGCGTGACTTGCGTCAGTCTCCCGCCGAGGCATCAGATGTGAAATGATTTTTCCACAGCCATAATTCACCGGCAGACAATACGGATCTCAATCTGCCGAATGTGAGCTGTCCCAAATTGATTGCTCACCCCCTCGTAAGTCAGACACCGGGCTATTCCATCTTTGTGTTGGTCAACTGTTTATTCTGGTCTGATACCGGCGTAATGTTTCTAGCCACGATTTCTTCTCCGCCCCCGCAACCACCGCCACCGCCACCACCATCATTTCGCCATCAACATCAAAGGGCTCTTCCTTCATATTTCATATCCTATTCTTTATCTTCTCTCATCAATATATTCGATTTAGATTTTCTCCCTTCAGCTAATATTCATTCTAACAACTTCTGTCCTTCTCTCTCTCTCTCTCTCTCTCTTTCTGTCGCTCGAACTTTCACTCTCCCGCTTTCTCACTGTCTCTCTCCTTTCCTCACCCTCCTCTCTCTCTCCTCTTTGGGTTTCGGGATTAATTTAATCAGTACCGTTACAATCTTTTAGAGGCTATTATTCGGAGTTCTAATCCTATCGGAATTATTGTGAACATTTATACACTAATAAACTTAGTAATACTGTAGACATGCAATTACACCACATATGGGTGAATATCAATTTGTGTTCGATTTAACGAGCAGCAAGGTTAGATATGTATTCGCACGCACGTGTGTGGGTAAAAATAAAAACGTAATTTTCATTTTCCACATCAAGCTGGAGTAAGGCACTATCAATATATATATATTTATATATATATATATATATATATATATATATATATATATATATATATATTAGGGATGGGACGATTTCAGTATTTTTACTGATTCCGATACAATTACCGATTCCGTATTAAACTCCCGATTCCTATACAATTACCAATTCCGATTCCGATTCTTTCTAAATTACTACATATTTAACTACAAAATTGTTATTTTTCACGATTACCGTAAAAGCACATCTTAAATGTGCAGATAGTTTCTTACACGTAAGGATACACTTGTGAGGGATGATCTGTCGATTTTAGTTTTACTTATAGCTTAAAATCAACAGATATTCACTATTTTATTATTACTTTCAACGGTAGAATATTTTTCTTTAAAAAAATCAAACAAAAAAGCCAAATAAAAGGATCGTTGTTGGCATCGGCAAATAGGCACAATTTTTTCCGATTCCGATACCCCCAAAATCTCCGATTTTTCCGATTCCCGATTCCGATTCCATTCATCGACCCAACACTAATATATATATATATATATATATATATATATATATATATATATATATATATATATATATGTGTGTGTGTGTGTGTGTGTGTGTGTGTGTGTGATTCGATAGCACCTTATTCCAGCTTAGTGTGAAAAATTCTTCCCTTTTTATTTTTACATATAGGGGGATCGACATATATAGGTGGGGGTGTACATTTTAAAATAGCTCAGAAAATTTTTTTTTATTTTCAGTAAGGTTTCTTCAAAGATCGCTTTTCAACTGGTGTTAATCAGTCATATATTGGTAGAATTTTTAAATGGCAAATAAAAGCAATCTCGATTATATAAATCGTCTCAATAAACTTGGGTTCACTTTAGTAAATTCTCTTTTAAGAAAATCTTCTTTTCACGAAAGTTCATTGTGTCGTTTGAACCTATTTTCAACTGAGCACGAGAGTGAAATTACGCACACACAATTAATTCTTTATCGAATATGAAAAAGACTTTGAGAATAAACGCATTATTTCAGTTCACATACTGAAGTTTGACGACAAGAAATAAAAATGATTTGTAAAATGTTGAAATGGAAATCTGACTGAACGTGACTTAAGATGTTAAATAGCTTGTCGATGTAGTGATTAGTTCAAGGAGGATTATTGAGAAAATGCCAGCATTCTCCATTTATCCGGTTGCGTCGATATTATATTTTCTTTCCAGCACGAGATAATTTTTCATCGCCAGGGAGTTGAATACGGATTGCAGAGTCAAAGGTAACTTTGTAACTGGGTTCAAATCCTTCGACCGATAGTAATTATCACTTCATACACTGATGACTTAATAAGCATGAAAAACTACTGTCTCCAGTAGATATACACACACACGCGCGCGCGTATATATATATATATATATATATATATAAATGTAATTCTTGGGTCGTTCAAAGTTTATACAACCATATTTCTACATTACCAATTTAATTGAAATTTTCAGAAAATCTATCTGTAAAGTCAATGAATGCTTGCGTGTTATTAAAATAATTTTACATTGCGAATTATAAAAATATTAATTAAAATATAAATATTTTTCGAAGTCGTTTCTGCGAGACTGCCCGGTTTTATTTCTGGTAACTTCCGTTTCAACTACTCTCGAATTACAAGATAGGTAAAAAAAAAAACTTACTCATGCAGCGAGTGATCCGTGCTGAAATAATAACGTTATTATTTAGAAAGCCGTTCTTAACATGGGGAAAGGAGGGTGTTTTACCTATTCTGTACTTTAACCTTACAATTGAATAAAAACATATCATAAAACTTTAATTAAACGTGGAAATAGGATTTAAAAAAATAGCGCGGATCACTCTCTGCATTAGCACAAAAAAAGTCCCATATTTAAAAAAATTAAATTCATTTATGTACTTACCAATTTTTTAATTTTAAATTCCTTTATTTATGTTCAGGCTTTTCACTCATGAAACATTACGTTAAAACGTAAAGTTTCATGAGTGAAAAGCCTTAACATAAATTTAAATTCTTTAGTTTCTTTTCACGGCATTGTTTACATAAAAAAAGTTTGTTTTAACTTTTTCTAAACTGTTTCATTTCTACAACATGCCTCAACGTGTTATAAACACCCTAACCTCCCCATGTAAAAAAACACGCCCTTCCATAAACCTCGAAAGCCGTTCTTAATATGGGGAGGTTGGGAGTGTTCATTCCGAAAGCCGTTTTAACATGGGGAAGTTAGGGTGTTTATAATATGCTGGGTCGAGTCGTAAAATTAACGAAGTTGCTATCTATTATTTATTGCAAAAATTGCTTGAAATTTAATTATTTGACAAAAAAATTACATTTAGGTACTCCTTGGGCGTTGAGTTTCATGGCGACCAGCAAAAAAAAAATAATAGTCGCTCCCTTAGTCCCCACCCCACCCCGCACGTAACATCTTTTATTTACTGACGTTGCCGTAACTAAACGATTATTTGTCACATTTACAAACAATTATTTATTTATTTTGAAAAAAGTTTTACTTTTTATGAATATTAAAAGAAAAATGGGTACTCATGCAGAGAGTGAGCAATGCTGAAATAATAACGTTATTATTTTAAAAGCAATTCTTAACATGGGGAGGGGAGGGTGTTTTGTACCTATTCTGTACTTTAACCTTGCAATTGAATAAAAAAACAACATTTCATAAAACTTTAATTAAACGTGGAAATACGATTTAAAAAATAGCGCGGATCTCTCTCTGCATTAGCACCGAAAAATGTTACTAAACATTTATTAATAATTGCTCACTTTTACAAACATTTGATTTTAAATTTCTTTTTAAATGACGACTTTTATCGACTTGTTTTTTAATAGTATTTGCGGATGGGTATGTTGACAACAAATATCAGTTAAATTTTGTAACTACCCCCCCCCCAAATGGTGTTTATTCCGAAATCCGTTGTTAACATGGAGAGGTTGAGGGTGTTTATTCTGAAAGCCGTTGTTAACATTTGTGGAGGTGGACCTAATGTAAAAAAAGTAAATAAATAAATTTAAAAAAAACTAAATCGTTTACTGATAACTTCTCACTTTTAAAAATATTTTTTAATTTACATGCGCGGATGAACAAATTGTTGAATAGTGCGAAAACAAAACGTTTTTGTAATAAACTTCGGGATAATTTTTTGGGTAAATATTTACATTTAGCTCCACCTCCACAATTTTCTTTTTTTAATGACGACTTTTATTGATAAATACATTTACTTCTCTGCCACGGGCACTGTACCCCTCCTTTTTAATAGTATTTTCGGGTGGGTATGCTGACAACAAATATCAGTTAAATTTTGCAAATAGTTCCCCCTCCCTCCAAAAGTGGTGTTTATTCCGGAAGCTGTTCTTAAGATGAGGAGGTTGGGGTAATTATAAGGTGGACCTAATCTAAAAATAAAACAAAAAAAAAACAAGTTTTTTAAATGATTAAAATAATTTCTCACTTTTACAAACATTTTTTACATAAGCAACTGTTTTTTATTAATTTTGTTTTTTACTTTTTTTATTTAAAAATTAGTAAATTTCAATGAATAGAATAATAAATCATTTATCATTAATATGTGTTTTTGGTTTTGTGTTGAATGAAACTTTTTTTTTCATGACAACAATAATGAACCAATTTAAATCTTCCGGCATGCGTTTAAGGGTTAAGAAATTATCAATAAATCGTTTAGTTACTATGCCAACGTCAGTAAATAAAAAAAATGTTACGTGCGCATGCATTAGCCTTGACTAGGGGGGACTAAGGGAACGACCATTAACGAAATTATGCTGGTCGCCATGGAACTCAACGCCCAAGGAGTACCTAAAGTGGCACTTATGCACTTATGTTATCGTGCTATTTTTTAAAATAGTATTTTCATGTTAAATTCAAATTTTACAATATCTTTTTCTTTTATTAATTTGTTAGGTGAAACTACAGATAACCCGGTCGGTTTCTAATGTGTGGAAAATCTACCCCCCCCCAAAAAGGGGTACTCTGGACAGTAACAAAGAATTAAAATTGCCTCAATCTGGAAAGATTTCTTCTCTACTGAACGAGGAAAAAAACGGTGAAGTGTAGTTCACCTGTTTCTCTCCCCATCTCTCTGCCTCTCTTAATATCTCTCTATCCATTTCTCCCTTTCCCTCTCTCAATCTATCTTTCTCTCTATATCACCCTCTCCATCTCTCTTTGAGCCCCTTTCTCTCTCTAACTCCCTCTATCTCTCCCTTTTCCTCTCCTTTCTGTTTCTAACTCTTCCCCTCTCTCAGTTTATCTATCAATCCCTTTATCTCTCTATCTCCTTCTCTTTCTTTATTTTCCTCTCACTTTCTCTTTTCTATCTATATATCATCCTCTCTATCTGTCCATCTCTAATCCCTCATCCTATTTTAGTCTCCTAAATTAATTACAGTGAATAAGGCATTGTCAAAACATGGATAAATCCTATTTTAGTCACCTAATTTACTGACTGTGAAAATAGAAGTTATTTGGAAATTACTGCTACCTTGAACAGCACCAGAAGTAACTGGTAAAATATGTCTAATTGAATTGATTTTGGCAGCCATTTGGTAACAAAATGGCATAGCCTTAGCCCTTGCTGCATGAGGAATACCTGCGACCTTGCTGCTAAGTAGAAGAATTATTTATTCTACTTTAAAACATTCACTTTTCAAAAATCTCATGTTCGACATCTCCAACACATCCAATATAGGGGAAAATATTGCAGAAATGCAAACTTATTGTTTAGGATGAAGGCATAATGGTACGCAAAAAAATGACTTGAGGCTCTTGGTCGATCCTTGCAAGATTTGAATGGCAATGTCAGACCATTTGGGAATGCAGTAATATTACTTGCAGGAGATTTCAGACAAATGTTACCTGTTATTTTTCAATCAACACTAGCAGATGAAATAAATGCTTGCCTCAAATACTCTACTTTTTTGTTCCATGTAAAGACATTAAACTTAACTCAAAATATGCATGTCCAGTTGCAGACAAAATTTTTTGCATCACTTGTGGGAAATTGGGTACGAAAAAGTGCCAGCTGATCAGAGTTAAGGGCAAAATGCTTTGACTTTTAATTTCTGTAATTTTATTTCATCAAAAGAAGAGTTAGTTTAAAAGGTTTTTGCAGATATTCAAATTATTCCATTTTCCATTTGAATGAGTGAATGAGCTATTCTTGCAGGTTAATACAAAGATGCCCATGAACTTAACGCTATTATTCAATGTAAAATTCCAAGTGAGGTAGTCAAATACAAATCCATCGACACTTGTGAAAACAGATAAAGTGGTTAATTATCCAACACTATATTTGCCAGGGATGCCACCGCATGTATTGCAACTGAAATTTGGTGTACTAATTATCATGTTGTGAAATATAAACCAATCCAAGCTTTACAATGGCACATAGCTTGCAGTAAAAAAAATTAACAAACAATATCATAGAAACAACAATCTTAACAGGACCTTTGACAGATGAATATATCTTCATTCCATGTATTCCTATGATTCCACCGGATTCATCATTATACTTTAGGAAATTGCACTTTCCAATTTTATTGCCATTTGCAATAACCATCAACAAAGCACAGGGAACAATCTTTACAATTGTGGGTCTTACAGTTACACACTGACTGTTTTTTCACATGGACAATTTATGTTACGCATTCAAGAGTCACCAAACCAGAAAATCTCTATATCAGCTAAGAAAATGGAACAACAAAAACTGTGTACCCAAGCAAAATGGAAAATTAAACCTATAAGAAACATGCTTTTTCTCATTTTGGAACTTTTTCCATCGCGCCAATTTGAGCCACAGCAACGCGTGGCAGGGTACAGCTAGTATATATATATATATATATATATATATATATATATATATATATATATATATATATATATATATTAGTGTATTTAGGCAGCATTCCTTCATTCAGGCAAACATTATTAAAAACAACAGAGATACATTGCTTAATGATTCTTTTTTTCATTTTTTCGATCTTTCGTAAGATTTTTTAACTTCAAGATGGAAGGTATTTATAAATGTTCCATGGTTCACACGAACGCTTTCGATTCTTTCTTGAATCATCATCAGGTGGAGATAAATTAAAAATAGAAGTGAAATATATAGTTACGAATGATAAAAAGAGTCAATGAAAAGTCGATTAAAATATACATTTACGAGTGATAAAAAAACTCGATTAAAATTAGGATGATAAAAGGCAATGTTAGTAAAATGAGTCGTATACTGGTTATGCTAAACATTTCAGCACATTATTTCTGCTTTCAAAATTAATGCTATTTATAGATGGGTGCTGGGTTTTTATATATAGTGCTTCAAGCATTTTTACAATTTCTGCTTTTTTTTCTTGATGGTTAAATTGTTGTGCAAGATGGCAATTGGGTCCAAGGTTTAAGAATTCCTTCTGTTTTTCTGTAAGTTCACAGTCTGATATGTTAATATAAAATTGTGTGTTATTAGGTAGTATGATAGAACCTTTGTATAGAGAGTTTAATTTTTTTTAATGTTCAGTCGTTGAGAATGTTCATAATTACAGGTGATATCAGCAAGTCTTTGTTGAAATTCAGTGTATTCCTCAACGGTGATGTAGTTCTTTAGTTTTTCTTCAAGTTCATGGAGTTCATTTGTATGTTTAAGAATTAATTCTTGGGCATTGCTGATTTACCTTCTTACTAAATCAATTCTTAAATTACGTGCATTGGTTTCCTGTTGAGCTGCTGGGCAGTGTAGTTTTAAATTAGTGTATTTAGGCAGCATTCCTTCATTCAGGCAAACATTATTAAAAACAACAGAGATAACTTGCTTAATGATTCTTTTTTCATTTTTTCGTTCTTTCGTAAGATTTTTTTAACTTCAAGATGGAAGGTATTTACAAATGTTCCATGGTTCACACGAGCGCTTTCGATTCTTTCTTGAATCATCATCAGGTGGAGATGAATTAAAAATAGAAGTGAATATATATATATATATATATATATATATATATATATATATATATATATATGTATATATATATATATATAAGCCAAGCGAATTCTCACGAGAATAAAACGCTGAATATTCTGTGTAGCTTAATTGCCATATATATTTTTATAACTTACTACCACCTAGCTCTACCTATGTATTGAGCACAGTTGAAGTAAATACTGAAAATTTACATATAAAATTGTATTTTCATATATTAATTTATTCGATAAATTTAAGCAGTCATATATTTATATGATGATGATGATGATGATGATGATGATGATGATTGCAACGCCTTGTCAGACGAGTGTCACTCCCTCACACACTGAAAGTCCATAAGCCTAAAATCACTTTAGTTCTGCCGGCGATTCCACACGCTCAAACAGATATGACACTGAAGACGGTCACTGGTATACATACATATATATACATGGGCGCATACATACATATATACACATACATACACATACACACATACATATAACACACATATATGCATACATACACAATACATAATACACATACATAAACACATATATATACACGATATATAATACACATACATACACATACATATATACACAATACATAATACACATACATACACATACATATACATACAAAAACATACACAAGACGGTCATTGACATATATATATATATAAATAAACGCAAACACACATATATACACATACATACATACATATCTTTAAACATACACATACATATACATATATACAAACACAATGCATAATACACATACATACATATACATTCACACATGCATGCATACACATATACATACATATACATACATATACATACACATATATATACAAATACATACACACATATACATACATATACACATACGTACACATATGCACATATATATACATACACTTACCTACATATACATACACATACATATATGCACTCATACACATACTCACATACATGCACATACATATATATACACATATATATATATGCACACATACACATACACACGCATACATATACATACACATGCACATATACATATGCACACACATGCACATATACACATAAAAATACATATATATGGATATACATGCACACACAAACATATATACACATATACATACATATACACATAGATATACACACATGTACATAAACATGTACATAAACATATACATGCATATATGCACAGGTACATATAATGATGGCAGATCAATTATTACATGCCTGCAGCATTTCAGGCCTACACGCGTCACAACTTTTCCATCGCCACGGGACCATTTTTTTATAGACAAATGCCTGAGGGAGTATCTATACAAAGATGATGTTACAGACTTTTAGCTTTATACGACAGCTAAGTCTCTCTCTATGTTCAAAATGTTGACATCCAGCAACAAGCAAGGGCAAGATAGCCAGGAACAAGTCAAACAGCAAACCAGCTTAATGCGGGTACTGGTTTCCGGCCTCATGTTTTTTTAATCGGAGATTTGCTTCTCCTAGAGGGGTTGCCTTCACCACGGTTATGTGAGCCCTCTTCACCCCACATACACATGGAAATAAACACATGCGTACATACAGATGTACGCCAACATACATATGCATATGCACACACATGCAAACATAATCACGTAGAGGCACACATATACGCATATACATGATGGCAGCAAATTCGCTTTCGAACATTGCCATCACTCGATATAGCACAAAAAAGGTACATAGAAACACGAAAACATTCAGTGATGGGCCGCACGAATGTGGCTTTCAAGTCCTGCTAAACTCTGGCATTCCTTCGCACACATTGTACATGTGCACCACTAGCAGCACGTTCTTGATGTTCTTTTTTTATGCGGGATCAAATGCCGTTTCAAACCGTCTGCCGTTTTCTACGTCCTCAAACTTCTCCACCCTTCGTGATCCAAAGCAAGACTCTCCCAGGTTCTTTCATCAATCTCACATTTTTTAAGGGGGATCTTAAACAATCCTTGAATCTCAATTTAGGCTTTTGAGCCAGACGTCTTCCCTCAGCGAGCTCGTCATAAAGGAGTTGTTTGGGAAGTCGACTGTCTAACATCCTCACCACATATCTACTCCATCTCAGCCTATGCTTGATGAGGTGAGCCTCAATGCTAAGGCATTGGGTTCGTTCAAGCACCTCCACATCACTGACATACATCTGCCAACCCACACCTAAGATTTGCCGTAGGCACATCTGGTGAAACGGCTCGAGACGTCTCAAATGCTCCCTGTATGTTGTCCAAGTTTCACAACCATAGAGAAGAGCAGAGAGAACGCATGCGACATAAACCTTAATCTTAGTTGGCAGCAAGATCCCATGACGTCGCCATAAACGCCCGTCCAACTTTCCGAAGGCATCAGTTGCCCTGCTGATCCGTAACGATACCTCATCATCCAGACATACTCAGTGTGCTACCCAAGTATACAAACTTAGTGGCAATCGCTATTCTTAACCCACAGATATAAACTGATTGCGCCTAGTATGGCATGCCCGGAGCAGGCTGATACATTAAGACAGTTTTTTTTTCAAATTGATGGTCAGGCCCAATGCGCTGCAGGCAACCGGAAAGGCGTTTACAAGATATTGCATATAAGTCACCGTATGAGCCACCAGATCACAGTCATCCGCATAGAGCAAGTCACGAATCGTGTTGGTGAGTACCTTTGTACTTGCATCGAAGCGCCTAATGTTGAGCAACCCCCCAGTAGTTCGGTAACGAATATAGACACCATCAGAGCACCCCCTCAATGCCATCTAAAAGACCATGGTGAAATACAACGCAAAGAGTGTGGGTGCTGGAATGTCTCCCTACTTAACACCATTATCTACTGAGATAGGATCAGCCTTTCCCCCAACGTTGATAATAGCCTTCATATCATAGTGGAAGATGATTACAAACTTGTCAGGACAGTTAAACCTTTTCATAATCTCCTACAAAGCATCCCCATTAACTGTATCAAAGGCCTTAGTTAAATCGATGAACACCTGATACAGTCACTTTTGATGTTTTATACATTTCTCCTGCAGTTGCCTGGCTGTAAAAATCATATCCACCGTCCCTCGACATCTTCTGAAACCACACTGCGATTCAGGCAAAACATCGTCAGCAATGTGCTCCAGCATTCTGTCTAGCATGATCTTACAGAGCACCTTAGCGACTACTGACAGCAAAGAGATGCGCCGATAATTTCCACATTAACCTCTGCTACCCTTCCCCTTGTATAGCAATACCATCAATGCATCCTGCCAATCCTGCAGAATACACTCATCCCACCAAGCAGTCTGCAACAAGTCCGCTAAGCGTTCCGTCATCTTAGGTCCAGAACATTTAAAGATCTCTGCATGCAAACGATTCGGGTCAGGAGGCTTTCAATTGTTCAGCTTATGGACAGCTGCTTCAACCTCCTTGAGAGAAGGAACCTCTGCCAAGATATCCTTGACCGGATTGCTAGGAATCGACCTAACAAACTCCTGATCAACGTAAGAAGGTCTGTTCAGGAGGTCATCGAAATGCTCTCTCCATCTATGAAGAATATCGGTAGGGTCTCGAAGAAGGTCCCCACCATCCCTCGAGCGCAGATGAGTGCTAGGTGATCTGGATGGTCCGTAAACCGCACTCAGTAGCCTGTATAAGACCTTGGTGTTGTTCGCATCCGATGCGAGCTGTATTTTCTCAGCTTTCTGCCTCCACCATTCACCCTGCACGTTACGCAACCTCCTCTGCACCTCACGGTTGATTGCCTTAAACTTGTCCCTCAATCGATCTTGCTCACCATCCGTCAAACCATCCCCGATATAAGCGTGCAATGCCCTGGCTTTTGAATCAAACAGAGCCTGAATTTCAGTATCATTCTCATTGAACCAATCCTGATGTTTACGCTCACAATAGCCTAATACTCTCTCACATACCTCATAGACAGATTCCTTAAAAGCAGGCCTTAAGTGTTTTAAGTGTTTTCTTCAGCCAATCTCTTCCATCTCCTTAACTAGTTTCTCCCTTACAATATTGTCCCTTAGACGGGCATCATTAATTCGCTTTGGGATAGCCACACTAGCTCCCCTCCTCTTGGGCTTCACAACACACTTAATCTTTGCACGGACCAACCGAGAGTCAGTTCAGCACTCTGAACCCCGCATGACACGAACACTGCAGATATCCCTCATCTCACGTTTTCTGACACATGGTCTATCAAGTGCCATTGTTTGGAACCAGGATGCACCCAGGTCGTCTTGTATTTGTCCTTCTGCTGGAACACGGTGTTACTGATTTTAAAACCCACCTCTGAACAAAACTGCAACAACATCATACCATTGCTATTACTCTTGCCCACTCCGTGTTTACCCAGCAGATCCCAGGTTTCAAAATCTCTTCCCCTCCTAGCATTAAAATTTCCAAGAATGAAGATCTTATCAGCAGATGGAATGCGTCTAACTATGCTGCACAAAGCAAGGTAGAAAGCAACCTTTTCATCTTCTGTTGCATCCATAGTGGGCGCATAGACACTCAAAAAAGTTGCATATCGACCATTTACCAGAGGTAACCTCATAGTCATGATCCGGTCACTCACACCACAGGAAGGTCTTCCAGGCTAGAAAGAATTGATGCCTTTATAGCAAACGCCACGCCTGATTCCCTCTTACATCCATCCGCTCTAACACTCCAGAAAATGGTGTAGGCCCCAGCTAACTCGGAAAACTGTCCCTCATCAGTCAGCCTGGTCTCAGACAGAGCAATTATGTCCATGTCATAACGTTGAAGTTCCTTAGATACAAGAGCAGATCTACGCTCTGGACACGTTATTGCTGACGGCAAGTCAAGCAGCGTCCGCACATTCCAACAGCCTATTGTCATTGTCATATATTTCCTCGCAGTAGCATGATGACGACCGGGTCCAGGTTTTGGAGCACTGAAACACCTACCGGGCCAGGCTCTGGAAATTCCAGTTCCCTTACTGCCATTTATGTTTATAAGCGTATTTTCCAACTTCATTGAATGTTTTGCCGTTTTAGGCTACGGCCAGACTTTTTCTTTTCTTTCATCCCACTATCAAGATACACAAGATGGTAAAAAGTGTATCTAATATATCGAGAATGCCTGTGCATTAGGATTGTTATAGTGGGGAAAGACTTTGCACCGAGACAATCCTACTCTAAACAACTGCCACATTTATCCAAAAAGAAGAGCAGGTCAACATCATTGGATGCAGCAGTCATCACAGGTTTTATATCACAGTTTTCCTTCTCCTAGAGAGGTTACCTTCACCACAGCTTACAGAGCCCTCTCCACCCACCATGCCATTTGATCCATGACTGGATTTTAGGTTGCTGGGCACCAAAGCATATTCCCCACGCCGGTGGGTCATATATGCCGCAGCTTACGGGGCCTAGGCTCCTCTGGAGGTTTCTGTCAGGGTTAACTCACGCATATACATACATACGCATATACATACATACGCATATACATACATACGCATATACATACATATGCATATACATACATACGCATATACATACATACGCATAAACATACGCATATACATACGCATATACATACGCATATACATACATATGCATATACATACATACGTATATACATACATACGCATATACGTACATATGCATATACATACGTACACACACATATATATGTAAAATACACATGAAGAAACATTCCAAAAGTCATAAATAGTAAGTGATCAGCGGCTGGACCGTTTTTGTCCCTTTTGCTACCTGATCTTTTTCTTCTTTTTTTTAAAGTAAGGTTTGTTTTACTCACACTTCTGCAGTCCACGATAATGATGTTGACAAATTCACACATAATTTTCCAAATAAATCAACGTACGAATCGACGGGAACAATATATATATATATATATATATATATATATATATATATATATATATATATATATATATATATATATATATATATATATGAATAAAACCGAATAAACGACAACACCTACTGATTCATCAAATTCAAACAAGAAATTATAAACTGTTTGTTTGAATTTAATGGACCAACAAATACTGTCACCCACCCAATTCCATTTCAGTGTTCTTCTTCTTTTCCCATTACTTTAATTGCTCTATCTTGCATATTGAGCTTTTTTTTATTACCTGGGTAGGTTCATAGATAAGGCTAAGTTACTTCCAATATCAAAACTAAAGGCAGCCAACACCAAAAGTGCTCAACCACCAGGACAGACTCAAGCATTTTTAAATTCTGATGAGATGGCTATATACATATATATATATATATATATATATATATATATATATACATATACATACATATATATATGCATACATATGTATGTATATATATGTATGTATATGTACATACATATACATACATACACATACATACATATACATACATACACATACATACACATATGCACATATACGCATACATAATACACATACATACACATATACATACACATAAATACATATATATATATACATACATATATATATACATACACATGTACATACACATATACATACATATATATACATATATGCATATATACATATACATACATACATACACATACATACATATATTGTGTTTCACAGATGGATAGTTCTAGGAAAGAAACTGCTCATTTTTGTTTTGTTTTATGCACAAATATTGAAGGAAATTGTTGACGCTTGTTTGTAGAGAATTGCGTCAGGAGTGAAATACTTTCTGGGGGATCCTATCATTGTTTTTAGTGATTTTGACAATGGATCTGATGTAGGCCTCCATTTCGGATCATGATTCATGGACGAAGGTATGTTAATTACTTCATCGAAATAAAAAGTTTTGCACTAATTCTATCGTGGGTTACAAATGTGTAAATCAGTCTATGATGTCAAACTTTATACCTACAATGCATCACAACTCATCAAGACCCAGAGACCACTCGAGCATAAGAGTTAAGAGTGTACAGTAGTCAATTGGACAATTGGACAATCGTTTGTAATAGAAATTCGGTAAATTTATTAGCTTCAGTGGAACGGCTCATCAAGAATTGTTTACGTTGGACTTGAATTGTTTACGTCGACTTCATATCATGTCGTTTTCGTTCGATTCGTACGTCGATTTATTTGGAAAATTATGTGTTGACTTGGAAAGCAGGAAAACAGAAGACAGTTCCACAAGCATGCACTTCTAAGAAAGCAGCTTTGTTCATGGAATCTACGTTTAGGTTTAGGCACAGATAAAGAGTGGGTAGAAATATTAATAGTTTTTTTCAGCTAGACGAGTGTTTCTTGTGAAAGTTTGGCGAGGGGGAACCATGGATTGAAACTCAATTGAGCACTTGCCATGAAAATAACGATAAAACAGAGATCAACATCGCTTCTGTGATATAGAGGTTGCAAGGAAGAGAAAAGGACATCTCCTACGAGGCTGAGAAGTCTATTTTGAACTCTATCAAGGCAGGACAAGTCCTTTCTAGCAGATCTTGCCCAGATGTGGCAGCAGTACTCCATCCTTGGACATATATAGATAGAGAATTGCATCAGTAGTGAGATATCTACTGGATCGATAGAAGGATCCCACCATTTTTCCAGCGGCCTTGGCAACATATTTGATGTACGTGTTCCATTTCAGATCAGGAGTAAAGATCAAGCCCAAAAGCTTGTCAAAACATGACGCCTCCCCAAGACGAGAGCCATTCATTTCAATTGAGAACTTGGTTGTTTTCGGTCTTAGATGTGCTATCATAGATGGTAGTGTCGTCAGCATAAATGTCTTCGAATGATGTAAGGATGTGATTTGGAACATCATTAACATAGACCAGGAAGACAGTTTGGCCCAGGATGAACCCCTGAGAGACTCCATCATTAATACTGTGAGCTTCTGATTTTTGCCCATCAACTATTGCTCTTATGAACCTATCAGAAAGAAATGATTTAATAATTGAGAAGACACTTCCAACTATACTATAGCTGGAGATCTTGTGAAGTAAACCTTTATATCGTACCCTATCAAAGGCCTTCGATATGTCAAGAGCAATTGCTCTAGAAAGGTTGCCTCCATCGAGAGATTCGCTAATCCTATGAGATATAACTGTAAGCACATCTGCTGTAGATCTAGCAGAACGGAAATCATATTGCCTGTCATTAAGAAGGTTATTTTTGCTAAGATGGTTGACTAATTCTCTATTTAATACAGATTTCAGCAACTTACTCATGATGCACAGGAGACTTATTGGTCTTTACTGAGAGGGAGATAAGCAATCATCTGAATTCTTAAATACAGGGCATACTGATGAGATTTTCCAGGGAGATGGGAAGCAATTCTCCTTAAGACAACGTTTAAACAGTTTTGTAAGTTTGGGCGTTAGTTTTCGTTGAAGTTTTCTTTAAACATGGAACGCAGAGGTAGATCTGATATAAATGTACGGAAGCTATCCCAGTCAGCCATAGTGTATCGATATACTGTACGATGGAGAGGTACGTCTGAGCACTTATTGCATTTCATTTTTATCTTAATTGATACAACAGAGTGGTCGGAAGATCCAAGTGGAGACAGAACGGAAACTGAACATAATTCAGAGCAAATTGTGAGAAAAAGGTCTACGAGACTCGCATACTGTGTCAGTACCGGGCACACGCGTGGGTTCGTGAACAATCTGAGTGAGGTCATAAGCAACGGAGAAATTATCATCGTCTTGTTTGAGTGGGTCAACCATGCTAAATTGTAAACATTGAACTCCACATACGTGAATGTTAGCTGAAGGATAAGCAGATAGGACGTGGTCAATTTTCTCAAATATGCTTTTACAGATAGTAACTCCGCTGTTGTGGGGGCGATAAAGAGTAAATATAAACGTAGTAGTGTCAGCAAGTGGAACCCGGAAGCACATATAGGGTAAATTAGAATCTTCTCTCGAGATGACCCTACTATATTGAAAGCCATCTTTAATATAGGCACATATTCCATGCCCATGGCAATCTTGGGAGTCAGATTTGGAAGTTAAGTTAGAGTACCTTTTAATTGCGAACTCGTTTAAGGAAATAGTCTGTCCAATGCCAGTTTCGCTTAGAAATAATAAGTCTGGTTTAGTCTCCTGTAATTGGGTTTCAACTTCTGGAAGGTTAGAACGTAGACCCCTGATGTTGGAGAAGGAGACATGGTAGTGGGGGGGTCTACGCTGGAAGTTGGAGATCCGAATTTAATCGTGTAATTTTTCTTGAAACTTGTCATGATGGAGTTTGGGAATTTGTGGACTAGGTCGACAGACTTACAAAGTGTATAACATAGCGCGGACGTGCGTATGCAAATGCATGCGTAATAACGTCACCAGTAGAGAAAATTAAGACTTTAAAAAGGAGATCACGTTAGAGACGGGAAGAACGTTCGAGATCACGTTAGAGGCGTGGATGACGTTGGAGAGTGCGATCAAGTGACGGACATCACAGCGGTAACGAGAGAATGAGGAAATAAATGTTGTACAACATAAAAGGGGGTTGAAGTTCTTTTCTATTCTTTGTCTGCTTTGCGACTGAGGCTACAGTGTGTTGGTTCTCAGACAACGTTGCAAAGTCTAGTATCAGCTCAAATACTACGTTTCAGCTTTTCAATCTTCGGTCGAGACTGCGGCAATTTTAATTTTTGTCCCAATCCAGAGCGCCCCTCGTCTGTGGTCTGGATTTCCCCCACATTAAAAACTTTGTTGGAAGGCAAGTAAATAGGAACATAACTGTATATCATCAATATAAAGAAGAATGATAAACACCGTGAAAGCATTGTTGTTCTCATTATTTACAAGCATTAGCACAAAATACGACAGCACAACAAATGAGCGATAACAAACTGAAGCTACGTGTCATCTACACAACGAGACTTTAGCTGCCTTCCTGAAAAACCGCCGCGCAGATAATTTATTAGAATCAAATAATTATTCACTGTAGTGCTAGAATCGTTCTTTAGAAAGCAAACAAAAACATAGAATAACCCCGTACCCATCGTGAGAACGCTTAAATGCACAGATACTATGAAACTAATTGAAATAATTAAGTCTACATATATTAAATCAGTTTCATTTATACAATAACATAGCTACGCGGCGTCGCCCTGGAGAGTAGTAAGTAATTTATTTCTATCATTGATTATTGATCTCATACTCTTGTTACACGCCAGGCAAATCATGCTGTAAAAACTGAAACAAATAATCGATTTTTAATAAGTAAAACAATCACACACACACACACACACACACACACACACACACACACACACACACACACATATATATATATATATATATATATATATATATATATATATATATATATATATATGATACTAGCAGGGACACCCGAAGTTACCCGGGATTGAATGATGATTAACGAATATTTCACACTCCTATATTTTTTATTGTCACAAAAATCCGTGAAATCGCCCGGGAGGAAGCTTCACATGCTTCCATGCAGTACAGTAACTGAGTCCAAAATATGCTATTCTACATTGCACTCTAGAAAACCTACTGTTTCTTTTAAAAATTATTTTATAGAAACTCCTTTCCAGTTAACGAAAAAAAAAAAGCATTAAGAAATTTACGTGCACGGTTTGAAATTACAGACCAACGCCATGCAAAAAAAAAAAAAAAAAAAAAAAAAAAAAAAACTAAAAAAGCACATAAATTTTCAAATTCTTTGCAGTTAGTGAAAAAAAATTAAAAATTTACGTGTGGAGTTTGAACCTACGGACCACGGCACGCAAAAAAAAAAAATACACGCCTACCCATAATAGAATTTTCACGACCCGTTTTTCTATCACTGCTGCTAAGTGACGATATGGATAAAATGACTTTACCGATGATAGATAAATTAAAATAACAGTTCGGTTATCGGTAATTATCGGGGTTATTATGAGACAAAACATTACTAAGATCAATCCCAGATTTATACACTAAAGTTCTGTAAATTTTAAAGAAAATCTGTTCAGCCGTTTCGGAGTGTATAAGGAACAAACTCACACACAGAAAAAGTTGCATTATTTATATATATATATATATATATATATATATATATTTATATATATATATATATATACATAAGCATATATATATATATATATATATATATATATATATATATATATATATATATATACATATACGTAGATAGATAGATGGATAGATAGATAGTATACAAAAATACACACACGAGTTAAATATTACTTAGATGATAAACTCGGGGAAAAGCTAGCTCTCTCTCTCTCTCTCTCTCTCTCTCTCTCTCTCTCTCTCTCTCTCTCTCTCTCTCGAATTTGTAGATAAAACTTGTAAAATAAGTTCTAACTTAGCCATAAAAAAATATTAAGACCGAGGTGTTTTTGTGACTATTAAAAGTGAAAGTATTTCATTTATTTTTTATTATCACTTATTAAAATTAAGCGTCCTCTACTTGGATCTGAAATTAAATTGTGTATATTTGATTAGTATTTTCTCTTACAGTTTATTTATGATTCAGCTTAAGTCGCCTTTCCTTGCTGATAAACATAAATTTGCATCCGTTCTTATTGAAGCGAGCCGGAAACACATACGATAATTTTATTATGTAGAGAAAGATGATTATTTAAGGGAATTATTCTTACAACACAACTTGATGAATACCTAACGTTCCTTCTTTAAAGAATTTAAAATTATAATGCATTTAATTCTGGATTGACAATGTTTCTTTATTTTTATTTTCTTTATTTTTATTTTTTTTTTTTTTTCATTTTTTGCTAGTGGTTTTTTTCGCGTTTGTCTTCTTTTTGTCGTCTTTGTGCTATGTTTTATTAATCAATATCCAAAGAGAAACACTTAACTTTACTTACATATTTCTTCTTCTTCATCTTGCCGTCTTTCTAAAGTCACTTGACATCGCAGCTTTTTCTTTCTTTTACATACAAGCTCCCCTTCTCTGTTTTTCGTCTCTCATTTTTTCCTTTCCTCTTGTCTTGTTCCCTTTGATGCTTACTCGGTTCTCCCTCCTGCCCTTCGGCGTCAAATACCTCCCACCATTTATCTCTCCTTCTCCTTTCACTCTGGTCCGTCGTCTTTAACTTTCGACGCCGCTGTGTTACCTCTGCCATCTCATCTGTCAAATTGACAAGCATTTCAACGGACCACTGATATATGGCTGCCTTCAACCTCTCCGTCTTGCTGGTGAAAATGGCCGAGGAAACTGTTTTAAAGTCCTCATCGTTTTGTAAACCTATTTTATTTTTCCCCATCTTTTTATCCGTGCACCTTTTTATGTCCTTCTCAGCGGGACACCATTCTCGGCCTACAGACATTATTCTTCCCTCCTTCATAATTTTTTCTCCTTTAAGTAAAATGATTAGCCTATTGTATCCTCTTTTAGACTATGGAATCGGTTATCTTGCGTTCAAACCTTTTGGCTCTATTATGATTTTTTGTGCAATAATATCACTGAGAAATTTCTGAAATCGTATCCCCCTTCATGTTATGAGGTAAAATTATATAAGGTTTGTCTGTAGTACTACGGTAAAACCAGACACCCTACTAGAGAGCAGATCATCTGGACGATGATTAGTGATGTAAACAGCAAAAGTTTCGTTGACACGTGTGATGATTTAATTTTTGCCAATATAACTGTAGGACTACAGTACACCAGGTCTTTGAACGGTCACTAGTTCATAAGGAGCTGAAATTGTGTTGAGACTTTCTAAGTACTCTCTATCCCCACCCCGAGAAGAGTTAGACACAAGATATTTTTTCAATAATTGTGAAAATCCATCTTCTAAAAATAGCACTCTTAACTATCTGACCGGACAGAAAATATGAAGGGTAGTATCAGAACAGATACTATACTTAGCTCTGAACCTATAAAAATACCTATGAAACTTATGAAAATATTAAAGAATTTAATATGTTGTAGATAGTCGGCTCAATTGGTTGTGACGTCTCTCTTCAGTAGACGGGGCGATTTCCGTGACAGTGTGTCGATTGCTTTTTTTTCTCCGTTAATTGCACTTATACTAATCATCGTGGTAAATGTAACAACACATGCATACACACACATACATGCATACACACACACACACACACATATATATATATATACATATATATATATATATATATATATATATGTACCACCAATTTTCCATTTGCATTTTTTGCTAAAATATTAATTTATCTAGACTATTGCATCGTATTAAAATCTTTCCAACTATCACTCGTGGTTGGGTGAAATGGCATCGAAAGAGACGCTAATTCACTTCGATTTCAAACAACAAAGAGCTGGAGATTAAACCTCAGCATTATATTTTCTGATGAAAAAATTAAATTTATATATATCATTATTGAAGCAAACTGGACACATATATGTTAACTTTTATTATATAGAGAAAAATCCATTTCCTGTCGTTACGCAACTTCCTGTAGCTTAATTTTCAAACTTTAACTTCCAATAGAACTTTCATCTTTATTTAATCTCTATTACAAAATGTAGTTTGCCTTTTCCCACAGCATTCTAATACAACCGCGGTCGAAAACCGCGTCCATATTAAAAGGCGGACATTGTAACTGATTAAGTAAACACGTTGTCATTTTACTCGTACCTAAGTGGAATTCGTATTCATACAATTCACATGGATAGTAGTGTACGAATGACGACAATAGATTGAATAATACTTGAACTCTGCACTACGTTATTCATTGGAATAACTATTCACATAATATTTGGATGCCGTGTGTAAAGCTAAGGTTAAAATTGATAATCTTCTACCTTAGGTTGAAATTTAGCAGGAATGGAAAATTCCATATAGATGTTACAAGTCCCAAATTAGGTTGGTTGTTTTATTTTATGATATAGCAACACTTTTCATGTGTTTTAATGCCGAATCCAATAATTTGAAAAAAAAAGAAAAGGTATTACGCTTCAAGTTGTTTATATCTGCAAATATTTATGCATGGTATTTTTTGGTTGTTTCGTAAAGAAAAAAATTGTTATTATTTTTTTTTGGGGGGGGGCTTTGTACAACATGATTGAGTTTTGCAAAAGAAACTAAAAAAGAATCAATGTTTGGTGCATTTAAGTCAGGAAGCCAATATCTTCGAAGAACTTGATCTGTTAGCACTAGATTCAAATTAAGATGTGGCATCATGGAGTGAAGTGCTTGGCAGAAAAAGAAAGAGAATCCCATCCTCTGTGAATCATCAAAATGATCGGATACGGATTTCAAGTCTTCTTCCGGGATCGAAAGGAAATATATAGTTTATATTTACTTGCCGCCCAACGAGTGCAAAATTAGACACAAGGTCGGGCTTCTTATGTGAAGGGAATCCAGCTACACGAAAAGAGTCACTCCGGGTTGGAACAAAACCAAACATCACCTCAAGCGACATTATTCCTTCGTTGACCGAAAACAGAAAAGATGAATAAAGTGTTGTATTTATTCTAATACTTCATCTTGATGAATTAAAGGAACAAGCGTGAGAAAAATAACCATTATTAACGGACTAATATTTACTAGAGATGTTTATATCTCCGATAAGGATCCGTGGCGAAGTGGTTGAAAATAACTTTCACGCTGAGAACAGTAGTCCGAGGAATCCAAATAATACGAGGAAAAATTAACTAAAAATGTTTAGGCTTTCACAAGGACTTATGCAAGTCAAAGCCTGTTTATGTCTTTAAGGTAAACATATTTTAAAGAAAAAGAAGCACTATTATTTGGATTTCTAAATGTTTATCAATATATTTTACAAATATTATCAGGTCGAGTGATACATGTCGGAAAATATTTCAGACAAGATGTGCAGGACATTATTTTCGTATTTTCCGTCATCATTTTCGCTTTATGCTCACGTCTGGGCCACTCTGCTGGCTGGCATTTTATTTTTGGTTGGCTATAGAATCTAATTTGGCATTAATGGATAACCATTATTTTTTCTAATATTTATTAATTCAATGCGACAACAATTACCAGCTGGTAAAATAGCAACTTGCGTTTTACTTATCACTAGGGCTATGACGAGAGAATTATAGAAATGAGAGAACGCAATGGAGTTTCATTCTATATTAATAAACAAACTTTATTTGTAATTTTCGTTGGTAGCATTAGTAGAAGAGTACAAGAGATAAACGGGTTAGTAGGTTGAAGTGTGAATATAGGATTAATATCATGCCGGTTGGTTAAAGCAGAGAACAGTTCAGTCCATATGTGTTTATAGCTAGTAGTAGCCGGGGCAAACGAAACAGATTAAAAGAGAAAGAAAGGGTAAAGTTATCATGTGTTGACGTGTTGTCGTGCGTAAATGTGAGTTGTAAGCATGACAACGAATGTTCGTTTGGGTGGTCCTGTAGAATGATAAAGTTTGTAAAAATAAATGGTAGTTAAAAGAGAGCCATAGCTAGTTTATAGTAGTCACGTTCAGCCTAGAGCTTGCGCCCCAGACTAATGTTCGCTGCCCAGCAGGGTCAGGATCAAAGAGGAATAAAGATGCGTGATTTCGCCTTTTATATACTCGGTCACGTGATTGAGAGCTGGCTTGTGATTGGCAAGCCAGGGAGAAAATGAATTTCAAATCTCGAACTCGTGAGAAGTAGTTTCTCTCCTGTTTGTAGCGGCTGCTACAGAATAATCTTTTCTTTATTTTGACTCTCGAGTATATATCAGTTAATATATGTTTTCAGATAGAGTGATGTGGTTCTCGATTGATTAACCGTGTCTAACTATGTCGGATATATACTCGAGTCAAAACAATGAAAAGAATATTCTCTGGTCATAGACCTATTTATCACGTACACTGTACAATCCCAATACATATTATATGTAAAATTGTTAATATGCTGTTCATCAATCAAACAAATGTGGTTGACATGAAAATAAGAATTTCTCTCTGCTGCCGGTTTATAACAGTCACTCATGCCGGTTGAAGCACAGTTGTCTCGTGTGATGTGGTGGAAAAGGAATAGTGGCTATTTAAACTAAGCGGTTCTAGGAAGACATTCGGGATACCAGGGTGAACCACGCCCGGTTATGTAAATGATTCGTTTTGCTGACCAATACATGACATTTTGGGTCCGATATAAGCGGGCCTTTTAACTATTGAGTTAATTCGTTTTACGGTTAGTTGGTCACTCAGTTGCAATCGTTTGCGTCGTAAACTTGCTTTCCGTGACGATAAGCAATGGTTAAAGGCGGTGTTCGTTGAAGACTTATTACCCTCCGTTCGTTCGCATGTTAAAGTTTAACTCAACAAAAGCTGGTCAATCTCTCTCTCTCTCTCTCTCTCTCTCTCTCTCTCTCTCTCTCTCTGTCTTTGTCTATCCTCCTCTCTCCCCCCCCTTTCTCTCTCTGTCTCGTTAGTGTCTGTGCGAGTCCGAGTACACGCAGTATCATAATACAGTTTTACTTACTTTACGAAGCCATTTATTTATTGCCTATGATTCAGTTGTATTTGATTGTCTGCATGAAATAAAATAAAACATTCTGCCGAAAGAAAACTTGATACTGAACTCATCTTAATTGTTATAAGAAGGAATATGCAAATTCAAACAATTATGAATATAATTTTGAACGCATTATTTTTAAATTATGTGCAATAAATTTGAAGTCGTTAAATTCCTTTAACCATGAGGTGATTTCTTAGAAATATATTCAAGTGCGTGAGTTACCTAGTATAAATATCAGGTGGTATGCGGGTACAGACAAAGTATTCAACTCAAGGATAAAATGTCGCTAGCGAGTTCAAAGGTGAAGATGGCTAAGAATTATACAACGTAGGAATCGAAATAAAAATAGAATGAGAAATAAAATCAGAGGAACACGCGCGGGGGTGGAGATTAAGCAAAACTAATTGTGAAGCGATTGCTAAGAATAGATGGATTAGTATTAGTAGTAAATGCATTACACTCATAATAAGAATTAAGACGATTCCTTTCCTATTGCTTCTGACTGATCAATTGTTATTTCTTATTGTTGCACCGTGTTGTTCGCAATATAATAGCGATCTTTGTTACAGTTGATTTCAAACATTACTTAGTTCGACTCAAACGACTGGTCTTAGGAAACATTTTAAAATAATGAACTTAAAATAAAATGTCATCCAGAGGGATAACCCATATTTTAGATTGAGAAATATAATAGGAATTGTCTAGGTAAATACGCCAATAAATAAAAATTTCACTGCATCCTGTGCAGTGTCGGGTATATACAGCTAGTAAAACAATAATAAAAAAAAACTCGTTTGTTTGTTTATATTTTAAACAATTTCTATGGTATGTGCTCGACTGAGCTTCAATTTTTAATTTTTCCGTGTAAATCATTTGCAGTAAGAATTCATCTACAAGGTTAGAAATATTTTCCTCTATCTCTTTCTCCCTTTCTCTATCTCTCCTGCCCTCTGCGCCTAAAAGCAAATGGAAATTTTGTTCCACAGATAGAAATCTGTGGAACAAAATTTCATGAGGTTGCTTTTATCCTGACCGTTTTCAAGTCCAATATTAACAAATACTTGTTGCACCATTCTCTTTAAAGATTCACCCCCGGTTTTCTAAACCAACAGTGATTGTTAAAAAAAGAAATTAAAAAATCATCTCCTTTGTTTTGTTTTTTTAAATTTTATTATACTCGTTCGTTTGCTATCGTTTATCCCTCTCTGTTCTTCTATCTTTCGCTTCTAAACACACTCTCTCTCACACACACACACACACACACACACACACACACACACACAAACACTCACTCTCTCTCTCTCTCTCTCTCTCTCGTTCTCTTTGTCTCTCTCGCGCGCGCGCATACGTGCTTTCTTTTTTCCGTGATTCCTTTATTTTTGTCTGGGAATCTTTATATATATATATATATATATATATATATATATATATATATATATATATAATAATCCCTGAACAGTAAGAACATACCAGCAATAAATTAAAAATGTAAGAAATGCAATTTAAAAAGGGCAATTATAATACTTTACTCTATGTAGATAAGTATTTCAGTTCGTAAAAGGGGGAAAAATAACAATAAAAATAAACAAAATAAATAAATATGGAAAACAATGAAACAATGCGTAGACAATTAAAAAGGGGACACATTTCGATCATTTAAACGGATGAAACTGATTTTTTTTTCAAATAAGGGAACTATTTAGCTCCCAAGATCTCACTTGTCTCTCAATTTTACGACTATGTTACACGTCGGAGATTAAATAACTAAACATCTTTTAACAAACAAGGTGTATTCTTGTCGATCGAGGCTTGTTGGAAGCAGCCACAGCTTTCTACACACTTTTCTTATTTTTATTATTGGTATTGTTATTTGCTATGCTTAGCGAACTTAACATATATTTTCATGAGGATATGCTTTTTTATCCTCAAATAAAAAAGTTTGGGTTTCAAATTCAAGAAATTAAATGGTTCTTATCAGTAATTTAATTTTGAAACGGTACGAAAGAATTGTCTAAACGTTTAATTCAGTTCATATTATTAGGTTAGGAAGAATGTTCTTGTGGAATTTTTAATTTTTATTTCAAATGATATATTTTCAAATAAATTTTCATCATAATATAATATTATAATAGCTTTACTTTATATATCATTTTAAAGAGCGTTTTTCGCTCGATCTAATCGTTTAAATTACAATCGTTTTAAAACAATTATGTCTTCTTTTCAGAACGTTGAATACAAGAGAGAAAAAAAGTAAATTCACACAATTTTTTATTTCAATTCAAGCTAGGCTGAAAAACTGCTGAACACATAATATAATGGTGATTAAAGAAATTCTGTGGCAGCGACGAAAGTCTTGAAGATGATGAGCGTAGTGGTCGACTATTAGATGTTGATAATTATCAATTAAGAGCCTAAGTCAAAGCCAATTCACGTACAACTGTCCGAGAATTTACTTCTGAATTAGATGTAATGTATACAATGATTTCCAATCACTTGAGAAAAATCGGAAAGACAAAAAACTTGATAAATGGGTTCTTCATGAATTGAACGACAACCAAAAGGAGCGCTTTATGAAACTCATCTTTCCTTCTTTTATGTAACAAGAACGACCCGTTTCTCGATCGAGTTGTGATTTGAAATGAAAAGTAGGTTTTTACGACAACCAGTGACACTCAGCTCAGTGGTTAGATACCGACAAAGCTCCACGACACTTCCCGAAGCCAGAGTTGCACCAAAAGAAGGTCATGCTGACTGTTTGGTTGTCTGCGGCTGGTCTTATCTATTACAGTTTTTTGAATGCAGGCGAAACTATAACGGCAGAAAAGTATTGTCGACAAATGGAAAAAACGTATAAGAAACTGCGACAACAACACCCAGTATTAGTCAACAGAAAAGACTAAATTCTTCTTCATAACAATGCCCGACTTCATGTTGTAAACTGATCCTTCAGAAGTTGAACGAATTGCTTACGAAACTTTGCCTCATCCGCTATACTATCCAGACCTCTCACCTACCTTTTCAAGCATCTTGACAACTTTCTGCGTAAGAAATGCTTTAAAACCCTAAGCGATATGAAAATCGCCTTCAGCGACTTCATCACCACCAGAACGCAAGATTTTTGTGTTACTAACATAAATATACTTGTTTTTCGTTGGCAAAAGTGTGTTGATTCTGATGGGGCTTATTTCGATAAACAAATTTCTTGTTTGAGCCGAGGTATGTTCATCTGAATTTAGAAGTTAAAAACCGCAAGAACTTTCTTTTCAAACTGATAGTTCTTTCCTCTTTGAAATGTAAATTATTTTACTGATTTCATAACATTGAGCAATTTGAAAAAATGGTGCGCATTATATATATATATATATATATATATATATATATATGTGTGTGTGTGTGTGTGTGTGTGTGTGTGTGTGTGTGTGTGTGTGTGTGTGTGTGTGTGTAACTAGGGCTATGACAACAGAATATTCTTTTCATGGTTTTAACTCTCGAGTATATATCCGACACAATTAGACACAGTTAATCAACCGAGAACCACATCACTCTATATAAAGCATATAAGATATCAATGGATACACACATAAGAGAGACAAAACAATGAAAAGAATATGCTGTTGCCCTAACGCTAATGATAACTAATTAATAAATACACGTTTATACCCACAGGCAATAGTTTTACATCTTTACTAAATCATCAGTGTGGGAAGTTACCAATCCTTGCCAGTTGGAAGATTCGAATCCAGCTACGAAGCCACCTTTGACTCTATTTGCCCAGCCTTTAGTTCCGGTCCACTAAACAATTGCCGCGGGAAAGAATGGAATCAACAACTAATAAGCACCAAAATGCTGGCACAGAAATTAGACAATTTAGAGTGTTCGAACGAAAGTCGTGATAGTTAAACTGAAACCGTCTAATAATAGATGTTCTAAAAAAATTTTTTGTAAATGTTAAGATGTGTGTGTGTGTGTGTGTGTTTATGCGGGCGTGTGTACATGTATGTGTGAACGAAGCCAAGATTAATTTCAACCAAACTTTGTCTTTTGTCGTGTCTCGACAACTAATTGTTTGGTTCGTTAACGACGTATTACTTTCTTTCCAAAATAAATAACATAACAACCAAACGGAATTTTTTCTTCTTATTTGTTTCTTCTAACTTTCGCTTTCATGTATTTTGTCTTAATTATTGATCTCTTGGGTTTGGGTTCTTTTTAATTTAAAAAAAAATTTCTTTCTTTCGTGGTTATTTGTGCGATATATGTTATTTTTATTGTTTTTTTTTCCTACTTTCTTATTTTCACAGTGTGAGTTTGGATCATTTTCCTAACTGTTTTTTTTTTATATTTGATTTTTTTTTCTTATTTCTTTTAAATTAGTATTTATTTCAACTTCTACGATAAATTAGAAATAACTGCAAACGTCAGAAAAATGCATCGAAAACAATTAAATGAAATATCAAGTTGAGATAAATGACAGAGGAGACAATTTGCTATGCCAGATGAAGAATTAAGCCAATGTTTAACGTTTTGTTTTCTGACGTCACGTCCGCTTTCGTTATTTCTGGTGTTTTTTTTTGTTATTTTTTTTTGTTGTTATTTTTTTGGTTCTTAACAAATTATTTTTTTCGTTTCAAATATTATTCATGATTCTCAAATTCATTTTCTGATGATCTAATCTGATTAAATCATTTTGAACCCGGTTTTTTTTTCGGCATATCAAGATGATATTCTTCGAATTTACTAGTTTAGACAAACAGGAAAATAACTTTTGATCTTTAAGCAAACATGATTCGACCGACATATTTCTTTCCTTTAATTCCATCGTTTCATTATGAATAGAACAGAAAAGCAAATAAATAAATAAAAATACATGCCATTGAATGTAATGCCTTAATTGTCTTTTATTAGTGTATTATCTTAACTACAATTATACGTATTTATATACATACTAGATAAATACCCGTCTCAGAGAAAAAAATTGATATCTAAAACATAATTACACCACCGAATTGAAGATTATCCTAGAACAAAACGAAAATTTTGTGAGCAAAGTTTCTTTCCTAGAACTGTCCGCCTATGGAACACAATACAGTGGGTTTGCTTCCCAGCTGATTATAACATCAGCATTTTCAAGTCTAATGTAAATGTTTTTTGTTGAACCGTCCTCTTATATAATATACCCAATTACTGATCCTCACGATGTTGTCTCAAAAGTTTCCTAATACTCACATATCCTAGAGTAGCTTCTGGGCCTTGATAAGAAATTTTAGTCATATAATATATATATATATATATATATTTAAATCCCCGAAACAGTGTTTAATGGTAAACAACTGATGATCCCTTAAAAATAAATTATTACTGGTACTATAGTGAATTCGAGAGAGCAAGTTGATGCAGTGATTGCAGGTGATTGAATGACTTACTGACTAGATAGTTTTCTTCCGAATGATAAAAAAATATTTTTTTGCATAGTTTTAAAGGTTAAAAAATTCCAAGACTATATATATATATATATATATATATATATATATATATATATATATATATGAAAGATTGACTTACATTAAAGCTTATTATTCATTTCGCACTTTATTGCTTTCATTATACTACTAGCAGGTAGAAATTGCCCGGGATTAAAGACGATCAACGACTGTTTCATACTTCCAATACTTTTATTGTCATCAAAATCAATGAAATCACCCATTTTTCAAATAAATCGATTGATTGTCTGCTATAATCGGCGACTCATCGTGGTGCACCAGGAAGAAGCTTCAAGTGCCTCCTCAAAGTGGTGTAGTCCACAATACATTGTAGCTTACATTGCACTGTAGAGAACCCACTGTTAATTTTTATAAAATTATTTTTATGCAATAACTTGAATTAAAGTTTAAAATGCAAATATTATTGTTCAATTGTGGTCTAAGCAAAAACATTTATTTCGAATGTGCCCCTGTCTTATCAAAGAAATTACTGTAGATGTTATGCGCCAAGCCTCTCTATTTGTACGGTGATAACAATTAACAGAATGTATTTGTGATGGTAGGGTGTAAATTTTAGTCAGAATCGGACTTTTTCTTTTTTTGTTTTAAACAGGATTTTTCAATTATCGATTTTCGATTTTTCGATACTTACTGAAAACATTCCGATATAAAACCTATTTGAGAACACTCCTAGACACATCAAGTACACTTGCGTGAAATTTCAAAAATATCCGGCGTAGTCGTTTTGAGCCCATAGGGAACGAACTCACACACATACACACACTGGCACCCACATAGACAAAGCACCTTTCATATACAAGTGGAGATAATGACTTTCGTCATAGTAGGCATCATGACAGAAAAATGACCTTACGCATGCGGTTTTAGCAAGCTAGATCTGTCGAACAGTCAGACTGTCTACGAAAACTTTTTACATAAACATCAGAAAAGTTAACCTTGCACTGAAACAGAGAAAAAAAATAAGAAACACGATTTATACTTAAATTCAATTTATTCAATATTAATTTTAAAAAAATATAAATGAGAATTAATTCGAAAAGATGCATAGTGTTCTTTCTGTAGAACAGCATTCTGTAAATACATATTTTGTTGTTTCATGGACGTGGTTGCTATGGAAATCAGTCATAAAAACATCGCTCACCTCCTTACGATTTTTCACGATTTTGAACACCAGTAAATTCATCATAACTTTTGTTTTACTGAACGAAAATTGAATTTTTTTTCACAATATAGCTGAGAAGGTGATCTATAAACTATATTAATTGTTTGAAGTTTGATCGGAAAATGAGTGAGCGGTGAAGCTTTAAAGCAGTTCTAAATGACTAAAACTGCCACTCAACCATATCTCCAAACACTACCGTGTTTGAATGCTAAGTATAATGCATGCCTTACTTATGAAATAACGTTTAAGCAAGATTCGACTTTATTCATCAACATAGTCCCTTTCTATTATGATGCACTGATTCCAGCACTTTTCTAACAATTGTATGATTTTTATAGAATGAATCTTTCTTTGCCTTAAAAATACGTTACACTTTTCAACATTAATTTCTTATTGAAGATGAATCTCTTTGCTTGATTTTTAGGGTTGCAAACAACCAATAGTCGGCAGGACGAGATCTAAACAACAGAGTGAATATAGAAAACAGAAATATTGGCGTTCATCTCGATTCAAACCTTGATCATAATCGACACAGCTTACGAATTGTTTAAACATATGTTTGAAGATTGATAACTTCCGCCGTGAAATACTGATTTTTACCAAGATTGTAACATTGGACGCGAACAATACAAAATTTAAATGTCTGTCAAGGTTCGAACTTTAGTGATTAATGATAGGAAATCTAATAGATTCGAACCTTGTTTATCAAAGTTGCGAATTCATCACTCCCACCCCCCACCGGGATTTCTCAAAAACAGCACGGAATCATGATTTCTGCCAAGATTCGAACCTCTGTCACTATCGTCGTAAAATACTGGATTTCACCTAGATTTTAACCTCAGTCTCAAGCGTCGATGAGAGATAAGTAGCTTTTGCCCCAACCACGCCAAACACTATCCACAATTTTTCTTAAGCGATGGGTGTTAATGTCTATCGTGTACCTAACGGTGTTAGAATGATGAAAACTGCATTGACGTTGGGCAAGTCGCGTCTTCCTCGTCACATTCATCATAAGATGAAACTCTTCTTGTCCCGAGCGAATGTCCATTCCGATACGCATCTTTATTATCATCTCATCAAGTTTCAACGTCAGCACTAAATTTATCATCTTCCTCATCATATCTTCCTCTGTGCACCACAGTCGTCGTCGTCGTCGTCGTCGTCGTCGTCGGCGTCGTCGTCGTCGTCGTCGTCATCATCATCATCATCATCATCAAATGTTTCTTCTTTTTCACCCCATCTAGTCTCGAATCTATTCCCTTGCATATCAAACTCTCTTCTGATTGATTATACACACGCATGCACACACACACATACATACGCGCGCGCACACACACACACACACACACACACACACAAAAAATATATATATATATATATATATATATATATATATATATATATATATATAGAGAGAGAGAGAGAGAGAGAGAGAGAGTTAAAAATTGAAACAAATCAAGTTATCTGTTATTTCGAGATTTCCTCTGGATCTATCTCGAAATAAAGACGAAATGTTGATGAACACATAACTTGGTCTATTCCTTTTTTATTCCTCTATTTCGTCGGAATACTATTTCCATTATTCTAATCATATGTACAGTGAGTGCAATAAGTATCTGATACAAAGCAAAAAGTGTATTTATTTTTATTACACGAAAATAAAAAAACATTATCAAAGTGCTATTCTAATGTATTTTTGTATGATAAATACAAATCACGTATCAAAAATCTTATATAATTACGCATTCATCAGATAATTACATAAATGTCATACCTAAGGGTCAAAAAGTATCCAACACAACTAAAAATAGTTTTAATTAGCCAAATATGTGCCCTGTTATGGTTCAAAGAGTTACGTACATCCAGATAACTCTTGACAGTGTATTATTTATTTTGGTCAATTTAGTCGGACTGTTTATACAATGTCTACAACTAGAGAATTGTCGGGAAAGACAAGGTAATCAATTGTTCAGCTACATGTGGCTGGTTCACGGTTGATAAAAATTTCAACAATGTTGATGATCCCCGTTTTCTATTTAACAATTTAAGTTAAGTTTTTTTCTACTGTGATATAGTTGAATTCTCTTATATATATATATATATATATATATATATATATATATATATACATATATATATATATATATATATATATATATATATATATATATATATACTGCCACAGAATAGATCTTAAACGTAATGCTTTAATAGTATTAATCTACTTATACTCATTATTATGGTTATCTTATATAGATATATATATATATATATATGTATATATATTTGCACGCACACACGCATATATATATATATATATATATATATATATATATATATATATATATATATATATAAAGAAGCTTTGAGTTTGGAGTATTTTACAAAAAGATACTAAAAAATAATTTTTAAAAATAAAAATAAAATATATAGTTAAATTCTTGGAATTATTAATGATAGTAATTATATAAGGGTGATAGTATGAGAAACAGTAGTAGTAAGTGGAGAAGGAGAAAGAGGGGGTGTCGATCTCCAATGACAACCTATAGATTTTGCATGGCACGTTTGTTTGACCTGTGATCAATATTTTGGGGCCTATGAATTCTTTTTAGTATTTGTAGTAGAAGTAACATATCCAGCATCTCAAAGAGGTGCCATGTCATTCTTTTTTGTAATTATGTCGAGAAGTTTTGGAGCATATAACTTAGCAGGAGATGAACATTTTAAAACATCCAACAAAAAATTCTCTCGTTTGATTTTAAAAGTTGGATCTTTCAAGCAGATATATCAAACGTGGATTGTGATGAGCGTATTTTCATGTTTTATTGTCGTATAGTTTTATTGTCAATATAATACATTATTTAGAATAGTTTATTTTAAATAGTCTAGTCTAACCCGGATAACTAAAAAAAAATATAAACACTTTTCAATTATAACAGAAAAATTGAGTATTGATCACAGTTCAAACAATTGAATAATGGGCTTATGCTAGAGAGAAAATGAATCCCTAATAACAGCAGCACAATAAGAACCAATCACATGAAATTGTCGACAAAACACAAGAAAACAGCAAATGCAGACTTCGTGGACAAAAAGACGAAACGATAAACTATATAGTAAGCGAAGGCAGAACCTGGCCCAAAAGGAATACAAGAACAGGCACGACCAAGTGGGGGAGGGTAGTACACCGGGAATTAAACAAACAATTGCATCTCGAACGCACAGACAAATGGTATAAGCATAAGCCATCAACAGTACTTGAAAAAAAGAATCACAAAATCCCATGGGACATGGACATACAAGTAAATAAAACCACCCAAGCAAGAAGACCAGATGTAATAATTAACAAGAAAGAAAAATCCTCTCAAATCGTAGACTTTGCTGTCCCAGCAGACAACAGGGTGAATACCAAAGAAAATGAGAAACGGAGCAAATACACAGAGCTAGCCAGAGAGATGAAAGGGATATGGAAGATGAAGAAAATCAAAATAATACCTATAATAATAGGAGCACTAGGAACAATCCCGAACATTTTTGAAAAAAGAATGGAAGAAATTGGAATCAAAGGAAAAATACAATGAACAACAATCATGAAAATAACTGAAATATTAAGAAACCCCCTTGAATGTGGAAACTAACACACAAGAGCAATAAGTGCGGGCCAGACAAACTGCTGCAAAGGCAAAACATGAAACACTACATGGAACCAAGAATCCGCATATCTATAAGTTCTCTAACCCAACCCTAACCCCCTTGCCACATCACTGCCCCCTCCAAAGAGCGAAACCAAATAATCACGTAGAGTCAAGAAGGAAGGAAAGACCGATGAACTGACCAGACCATCAGCCGAATAAGTGCGAAGAGAACTGGGATCTTGGGGAGGTTTATTTCTATCCCAACAATAGTTGCTGCCAACAAGAAATCAATAGCAAGCAGCTGTTGTGATAATGCAAATTTATTTGCAAATGTTATCGAAAAAGGTAGAGAGTACTGGAAACTGGGGAAACTTGTTGACACTCAGCTTCCAAGGAACACCACAGGCTGTTTTCAGGGAAAGATCTCCGAAGACCTGTGTGAAAGCTCCTTGTGAGCCAATAATAATAATAATAATAATAATAATAATAATAATAATAATAATAATAATAATAATAATAATACATACATACATACATACATACATAAATAAATAATAGAATGTTTTAAAAATGTATAAAATACGAAGCAGGATAATCAATGTAATAGAAAACGCAGCGAGAATGTGGATGCGTTATCGGCAGCTCCTGTTACTCTCGCTTCTTCTTATTTGTCCCTCAGTCCTCATTTTTAAATGAGTGATTTTTCTGACAAAGGGAGAAGAAAAAGCTGTTTTCTAGGTTGGCAGTATTTTTGCGCGAACAGTTGGCAGAGTTGGTGGAAATTTTCTGTTTCTATGTCTATCCTTGTAGCCATGTCACTAGTAAGGGTGCTGAAGGTAAACGTTTTGTCTGGGCTGACGTTATCCGCCTGATAGTCAGGGACCCGAACCTTGGATTAACCACTAAGGAGGCTGTCCTATCAGCAGGTGCAAAGTACTGGGGCTGCTGTATTGCCATTTGGTGAATGGAATCTGGACCATGCAGTAGCTTCTGGTGGGGCCTCTCGATGCCATACTAGTGGGTAATTGTTACGGCTTTACCTTATCATGTGGTACAAAAAAAAAAAAATTCTTCGTTTCTTTTTCTCTCTTAGTTTCCCCTCTCTGTCCTGCTCTAAGTAAATCTGTCGACCTAGTCCACAAATTCCAAAATTTCATCATGACAAGTTTCAAGAAAAAATACACGATTAAACCCGGTTCTCCAACTTCCAACGTAGACCCCTACTACCATGTCTCCTTCTCCAACATCAGGGGTCTACGTTCTAACCTTCCAGAGGTTGAAACCCAATTACAGGAGACTAAACCAGACCTTTTATTTTTAAGTGAAACTGGCATTGGACAGGCTATTTCCCTTGATGAGTTTGCAATTACAGGATACTCTAACTTAACTTCTAAATCTGACCCCCAAGATCGCCATGGGCATGGAATATGTGCCTATATTAAAGATAGCTTTCCATGTGGGAGGGACATCTCCAGGGAAGATCCTAACTTACCTTATATGTGCTTCCGGGTTGCTTTAGCTCACACTACTGCATTTATATTTACTCTCTATCGCCCCCACAACAGCGGAGTTACTATCTTTCAAAGCATATCTGAGAAAATTGACCAAGTCCTTTCTACTTATCCTTCAGCTAACATTCACGTATGTGGAGACTTCAATGTTCACAACGTCGAATGGTTGACCCACTCAAACAAGACCGATGATGAGGGGAGGTTCTGTCATGATTTCTCCATTGCCTATGACCTCACTCAGATTGTTCAGGAACCTACCCGTGTGCCCGATAATGACGGCCAGTATGCGAGCCTACTAGACCTTTTTCTCACAACTTGCCCTGAACTATGTTCAGTTTCTGTTCTGTCGCCTCTTGGATCTTCCGACCACTCTGTTGTATCAATTAAGATAAAAATGAAATGTAATAAGTCCCCAGACGTACCTCTTCATCGTACAGTATATCGATACACTAAGGCTGACTGGGATAGCTTCCGTACATTTATATCTGATCTACCTCTGCATTCCATGTTTAAAAAGGATGTGTCCTCTATAGTATTAGACCTAACTGAATGGTTAATTGTAGGTATTGACCATTTCATACCCTCTAAAAAATTTCAGCAAAAACCTAACAGCCAGCCATGGTTCTCTCCAGAATGTGCTGCTGCCATTGCGCACAGAAATCACTTTTTCCACTGCTTCAAACGTAATAGATGTATGGAAACTAAAGCCGTTTTCAGGACTGCCAGCAACCATTGTAAGAAAGTAATAAGGAACGCAAGAGAGTTGTATGCTCAATCTGTTAAGTCCAAAGTAGCTGAGCAGCGGCTTGGTTCCCACCAGTTTGGGCAAATAGCAAACAGAATCCTGAACAGAAGAGTGTGCTCCATCCCAACTATTATCAATGGATCTGAGGTAATCTCGTCAGCATCAGACAAAGCCAAACTCTTTGTCAAGAACTTTGCAGCTAATTCTACCCTTTGCGACCAAGACCGCCAACCCCCAATATTTCCTCTTGTATCAGAAAACACGCTATGTGATATACGTATATCTGTACGTGATGTTGCCAAGCTAATCAAAAACCTTGATTCCAGTAAAGCAACTGGCCCTGATGGTATTCCAATTATAGTACTCAAAAAACTTCAACCTGAACTAGCGCCCATACTTACAAAACTGTTTAAACGTTGTCTTAAGGAGAATAGTTTCCCATCTCCCTGGAAAATCTCATCAGTATGCCCTGTATTTAAGAATTCAGGTGATCGCTCATCCCCCTCTCAGTACAGGCCAATAAGTCTCCTGTGCGTCATGAGTAAGTTGCTAGAATCTGTATTAAATACAGAAGTAATCAAACATCTCAACAAAAATAACCTTCTTAGTGACACTCAATATGGTTTCCGTTCTGATAGATCTACAGCAGATGTCCTTACAGTTATATCGCATAGGATTAGCAAATCTCTCGACGGTGGCAATCTTTCTAGGGCAATTGCTCTTGACATATCTAAAGCCTTTGATAGGGTATGGCATAAAGGTTTACTTCATAAGATCGCTAGCTATGGTATAGCTGGAAAAGTCTTCTCAATTATTAAATCATTTCTTTCTGATAGATTCATAAGAGTAGTAGTTGAGGGGCAAAAATCAGAAGCTCACAATATTAATGCCGGTGTCCCTCAGGGATCCATCCTGGGCCCAACTCTTTTCCTGATCTACATTAATGATCTTCCAAATCATATCCTTACATCATTTGTAGACATTTATGCTGACGACACTACCATTTATGGTACCACATCTAAGACAGTAAACGAGCAAGTTCTCTCCAATTCTCTCTCCTCTGATCTTGAGCACGTAGTACAATGGGGAAAGGAGTGGCTGGTTACTTTTAATGCATCTAAAACCAAGCTTCTCTCTTTACATCATCAACATTCTAATCCACATTTGTCATCAATTGAAATGAATGGCTCTCGTCTTCAGGAGGCCTCAAGTTTTGACAAGCTTCTGGGCTTGACCATTACTCCTGATCTTAAATGGAACACGTATATCAAATCTGTTGCCAAGGCCGCTGGAAAAATGGTGGGATCTTTCTATCGATCCAGTAGATATCTCACTGCTGATGCTATTCTCTATCTATATAAGAGCCAGGTACGTCCAAGGATGGAATACTGTTGCCACATCTGGGCAGGAGCTGCTAGAAAGAACTTGTCCTGCCTTGATAGAGTTCAAAATAGACTTCGTAGCCTCGTAGGAGATGTCCTTTTCTCCTCCTTGCAACCTCTATCTCACAGAAGAGATGTTGCGAGTTTGTCTCTGATGTATCGTTATTTTCATGGAAAGTGTTCAACTGAGCTTCAATCTATGGTCCCCCTTCGCCAAACTTTCACAAGAAACACTCGTCTAGCTGTAAACACTATCAATAATTTCCCCCACTCTTTATCTGTGCCTAAACCTAAACGTAGATTCCATGAACAAAGCTTCTTTCTTAGAACTGCACGCCTGTGGAATTGTCTTCCGTTTTCCTGCTTTCCGGCTGACTACAATATGGTTTTGTTCAAGTCTAAAGTAAATAAGTTCTTGATGAGCCGTTCCATATAAGTTATTAAATTTACCAAATTTTCATTACTAATGATTACTATATTGATCAACTTCTACTGTACACTCTTTAACCCTTATCCTTGAGTGGCCTCTGGGCCTTGATAATGTGGTGATGCCTTTGTAAAAAAAAAAAAAAAAAAAAAACTGGAATTGACAGCTGATGGACAATGCATAACAGAAATTAGCATACAAAGAGGCATCTTCTAAGGAGATTCACTATCACCATTGTTGTTTATAATAATCTTAATACCTCTGAACAGTATTCTGAGAAAGTGCCAAGCTGGTTACAAGTTCTCTAATACAGAGGAAAAAATAAACCACATAATGAACATGGACGACCTGATACTTTTTTCAAGGACCGAAAAAGAACTAAACACAATAATAAGCACTGCCAGGATCTTCAGCCAGCATATCCAAATGGAGTTTGGTATGGGAATTGCGCACTACTAGCAATAAGAAAGGGAAAATTGGAGATAACAGAGGGCATGGAATTACCCAACCAAACGGAGATGAGGGCACTAGGGAAACAAGACGTCTTCTGGAAGAAGACAACATCAAAACCACAGAAATGAAAGAGAGAGTTGGAAAGGAATAACTCAGGAGAACAAGAAAACTTCTAGAAACTAAATTATATAGCAGAAACTTAATAAAAGGTATAAATACATGGATAGTATCACTTATAAGATTCTCAGGACCGTTCATAGGATGGACCAAAGAAGAACTGAGACACGTCGATCAGAAGACCAGGAAACTCATGACCATGCCCAATACACTACACCCAAACGACGATTTTGAAAAACTCTACATTAAAAGAAAAGAAGTCGGGAGAGGACTAGTTTGTAGAGACTACTGTGTGCATGACACAAAAAAAGAATTTGAAAAATAACGCAGAACACGGAACGGATAATCATGGCAGCGAACGACACAAAGAAGATCGGCAAAACAGAAAACAAATAAAGGATAAGACGAGAAAAGAAAAATGGGGAAAAAAACAACTACTACATGGAAGATTCATAAGAATTACAAAAGATGAGAATAACGAAAACGCTTGAACATGGACGCGAAAAGGACACATAAGCCGAGAAAGTAAATCCCTAATAAGTGCAGCACAAGATAACTCTATAAGAACAAACCACATCAATGCAAATATCGATAAAACAAGAAAACAGTAAATGTAGACTCTGTGGACAAAGAGACGAAACGATTAGTAAGTGAATGCAGCAAACTAGCACAAAAAGATTACAAGAAAGACACGATCAAGTTGGAAGGGCAGTACACTGAGAATTATGCAAAAAAGAAAACTGCATCTCGAACGCACAGAAAATGGTCAGACGTAAGCCGGCAACAGTACTTGAAAACAAGAATCACAAAGTCCTATGGGGCATGGATATACAAACTGATAAACCCATCCAAACAAGAAGACCAGATGTAATAATTAACAAGAAAGACAAGTCCTGTCAAATCGAAGAATTTGCTGTTCCAGCTGACCACAGGATGAATATCAAAGAAAACGAGAAACGGAGCATATACATAGAGCTTTCTAGAGAGATGACAGGGATATGGAAGCTGACAATCAAAATAATACCTATAATAATAGGAGCACTAGGATCAATCCCGAAAAACTTTGAAAAAGGAATGGGAGAAATTGGTATCAGATGAATGATTAGAAAAATGCCACGAACAATAACAATGAAAACAACTGAAATATCACGAAACCCCTTGAATGTGGAGACTAACATACACGAACTACAAGCGCGGACCAGCAAACTGCTACAGAGAAAAAATATGAAGCACTGCATGGAACCAAAAACATTGAAACTGCATGCCTATAATTGATTACTCGGTCTGCAACATAATGTACATCTTTTGGTGCCACGAAAAGAACTAGGGTTATGACAACAGAGTATTCTTTTTATTGTTTTGACTCTCTAGTCAAATTAGATACAGTTAATCAACACAATTAGATACAGTTAATCAACACAATTAGATACAGTTAATCAACACAATTAGATACAGTTAATCAACCGAGAACCACATCACTCTATCTAAAAGCATATAAGATATCAACGGACACACATTTGAGAATCAAAACATCGATATGAATATGCTGTTATCCTAGACCAAATGATAACATAAGCATTGATGAGATATACAACAAAAATAAGTAGAAAGAGATAACATATATTTTTGTTATTAAACTAGCTGTACCCTGCCACGCGTTGTAGTGGCTCAATTTTGTGTAATAGAAAAATCTAATAAAAAGTGGGTGATCAATTTTCGATGTAAATTTAACTTAGAATGATAACCCACTTTCTGGCCACCTGAGAGAGGGGCATTTTTCTGTTTCTTGGCTAAAAAGTTTTTTGTTTGATTTCTTTTGCATGGTAATAATCCCTCGACTCTGGGGCTATTTTCCATTTCACAGCCGTAGCATTCGTTTATGCTACGCGCGAGCATAAACGAAGGCTGTTTAGCCAATAAACATGGGAAAAAAATCCTCCCTCTCTCAGGTGGCTAGAAAGTGGGTGCTCATTTTAAGTTAAATTTACATGGAAAAGTGATCACCCGCTTTTTGAAAAAGTAATTTCTTCATATCATAAAAACTATTTTTGCGACGGAAACGGTTCAGAGATTCGTTTTAGCACACTGAAATCTACAAAAAAAAAAACTTTGTTATATACGTGAGACGCACGGACCTTAATGGAAAACTTTATAAAAAACCAGGGAGGAAATAGTTTTCAATAAAAACAGCAAATGAATTCGATAGAAAAAAATGGATGCTATTTTTTTCTGTGTGTTTCTCGGCTAAAATGTGTTTTCGTTTGATTTCTTTTGCATGGTAATAACCCCTGAATTCTGGGACTATTTTCCATTTCACAGACGTAGCCTTTCTTTACGCTACGCCCGAGCATAAACAAAGGCTGTTAAATATGCACTCGCGTACCAAACTGCCTCGTCAAAAAACATTTAAGCCAATAAACACGAAAATAAATGCCCCCTTCCTCAGGTGGTCAGAAAGTGGGTGCTCATTTTAATTTAAATTTACATGGAAAAGTGATCATCCACTTTTCGGAAAAGAAATTTCTTCATATCATGAAAACTATTTTGGTACTCCTTGGGCGTTGAGTTCCATGGCGACCCGAAGAATTATTTAATGGTCGTTCCCTTAGTCCACCCTTAGTCAAGGTTAACGCATGCGCACGTAAAATTTTCTATTTATTTACTTATATGGCGGAGTTGTACAACCATCACCCCCATGCGAATTTCTATACTGATAGGTTTTTTTAATTTTTTTCACTGGATTATTATTGATTGAACACTAATTAACCAGATTATGAAAAAAAATTGAAAAAAAAAATCATTTCAACATTTGAAAGGGGTGCTCACTTTTTAATTATCACGTTCTGGTAAATCGGTCACCTTTTTTTTCTTTCGGAAGTGTCTTTTTTCTTTCGGAAGTGTCTTCGGGAGATATAAAATGGTCTCATGTTGACGAAGCGATGTATCGGGAGGCGTACGGGATGGAAAATTATTGGTAAATTTTTAGATTAGGTTTACTCCACATTTTTCTTTTAAATGACGACTTTTAATGCTTTTCTACTATGCTGAATACGATAATCGCATTGAAATTTTGCAGAAATAAGTAGTTATCAAGATATAAAAAGTTGTATTATGCATTGTATTTTTTGGCGGCCATCTTTTTTACGCGTGCGTGTTTGTTTATGAGGCGCGTGCGCGCGTAAAAAAGATGGCCGCCAAAGAATACAATGCATAATACAACTTTTTATATCTTGATAACTACTTATTTCTGCAAAATTTCAATGCGATTTTCGTATTCAGCATAGTCGAAAACCTTTAAAAGTAGTCATTTAAAAGGAAATTGTGGAGGTGGACTTAATCTAAAAAATACCAAATTATTAAACATCTCTCTTGCATGTTAGTGAAATGTATAATACTTTTTAAAAAAATTGTTTTCTAAATAAAAAAAACTCACCTTTCATAAAAACAGATAAATTATTGTCAAGAAACACCCACAAAAAACATAAAACATAAATTAAACAAAAACAATTTTAAAAAAAAACACCCACAAACTCACTTTTAACTATATAAGTAAAAAAAAAAAAATTAACTCGAAACTTTATTTTCATAAAAGCAAAAGTCATATTCATTTTTTCCTTTGCGAAACAAATATATTTCTGACTTACAAATGCGGTAGAGGCTCATATTATTTTTACTTTCTATGGTTTTGATATACCCGGGTTTTTATTGGTTACAAAATGGGTGACTGATTTACCAGAACCTTGTAACTAAAAAGTGAGCATGACTTTCAAATATCGAAATAATGATTTTTTTTTTCAATTTTTTTTTTCATAATCTGGTTTATTAGTGTCCAATCAATAATAATTCAGTGTAAAAATTTCAAAATACCTGTAAGTATAGAAATTACGCATGGGGGTGATGGTTGTACAACTCCGCCAGTTACGTTGCCTTTCGCACTTTTACAAACATTATTTACGTTGGCTTAACTCTTTTCATAAATAATAATAAAAAAAGTAACTAAACTATTTATTGATAATTTGTCACGTGTACAAACATTTATTTATTTATTTATTTACGTTGGCTTACCTCTTTTAATGAATAAAAATGTTTACTCTTTAAGAATAATAAAAAGAAAAAGTTATAAACATTTATAAAAGGAAAAAGTTACTAAACATTTATTAATAATTTCTCACGTACTTACGTTGGCTTAACTGTTTTCATGAAGACCAGAGAAATAGTTGTCCGAAACGTCGTGAAAAATAAAGATGAGAATAATAGTCCGCAATAAATAAAAATGGTGCTAATGCAGAGAGTAATCCGCGCTATTTTTTAAATCGTATTTCCACGTTTAATTAAAGTTTTATATGTTTTTTTTATTCAATTGTAAGGTTAAAGTACAGAATAGGTACAAAACACCCTCCACTCTCCATGTTAAGAATGGCTTTTTAAATAATAACGTTATTATTTCAGTACAGATCACTCTCTGCATGAGTACCATAAAAATTAATATAAATAATAACCATCTCAATAAGTGAAAGCTCATTTCTACCGGAAATGAAATGGCGGACAGTCTCGCAGTTATAAAAAATATTTTTATTTTAATATTTTTATAATTCGCAATGCTAAATTATTTTAATAACATGCAAACATTCCTTGAGTTTACAAGTAGATTTTCTGAAAATTTCAAATAAATTGGTAATGTAGAAATATGGTTTTATCGACTTTGAACAAACTAAGAATTACATTTTTATATATATAGATTATATTGTAGTATTGTGGTGTGGCACATAGGTTGGGAAATCGTAGTAGTGCGAAGGACCCGCTGGCTGTGGTACATAGCAGTTTTAATTACGTCGATCGTCCATGGGTTCACCTGTTTACTAAGCGGTTGTCATGGCAACGAGTTAAGACTAGTGAGTTATCTCACCTTAGACTGGCACTTTTTCCTTATCTTGCCTCTCATCAATTGTCAAAAATGTCATAACAACGTTGAACCTGAAAACAAAGCGGTTGACAACTTAGAACGATCAGCCATAACTTAAAAATATGCATTAAAAGACGTAAGTCACAATTGCGTTTGTTTTTGTATAAAATTATATTTTACAATATATTTACAATTTAAAACAGTTCGTCTTTTTTTTCTTTTGGGTGGTTTTCAAGTTCACCGCGATGGTAACAGTGTTCTCACAGTGTTCTGAGGAGGGAAATGACGTTTCAACGATCCGGTCTTCAGCAACACGTGCTGTCCCTTGTTTCTCCTCTCTCTGCTAGCTCTCTGCTTCTTCTCGTTAGATTCACCGTTTTTATTGGCATTTTTGTCGCTTTGTTTTTCCTATCCACGCGATCTGTCAATCAGCTGATCGATAATAGAACATGCGTTCTTTAGTCACGTTTTGACAATTTCTTTGCCGGTTCCTGACCTCAGATGATCATCCGATTTTATCTTCAGCTGACCGACACATGAATTTACAACTCATGCCAATATCTGTACTTCCAGAGCTTACGAGGAATGTCACGTTTCTTTGTTTTGTAAACAAAAAAATCGTCGTCCGATTTCTCTGTTTATGACGTAAGCACTTTCTCTTTTCAACTGGTGGACAATCGATTATTCGATGCCCACTCTTTTAAATCTTTTATTAAAGAAGTTTTTTCTTTTCAGTTATGTATGATGGTTCCAGCCATCCATTACATAACAATATGAAAAATGTCGCCTCTTTGCTACTAAAGTTATATTGCTTTCTTCATTTTTCTTATTTTCTTTATTTTTTGTGGGGATGGGGCATGCTATTGGATGGCAGACATTCTCCGCTATTTCAGACACTTTAATTGTAAATTCGTTTATGATTCTAATCGTAAAGTGCAATTGTTCGTATCTCTCTTGCACTTGTTTCACCGGGTATATTCACCATGTAGTTTAAATTGTTTCTCATGAATCCGGTTGTTCCTATAATTTCTGGAATAATAGAGATTCTAATTCTTTTCATGTCTGTTAAACCCGACACAGACTTCTACTAAGGATGTTTCTATCTTCCCAGTATAATTTTTCTGTATGAGTTTTAAAAATGTCCAACAGAATAAAAATAAAAAATAAAAATGACTTCACTGCATCTCAGTCAACGTCCGGTAGGTTTATATATATATGTATATATATATATATATATATATATATATATATTTATATATATATATATATTTATACACACACACACACACACATATATATATATATATATATATATATATATATATATATATATATATATATATAATTCTCTCACAGATAGCAAATTAGGTAAACCCTTTGATAAGAATACAATTGAATTATATTTCACAACTACAAAAAATAGATGCTCGCTTGCATAATCGTTAGGATATAATATCACTAAAATACAAAAGGCATGTCGACCACAAGTTACACTTGAATCAATAGTATGATCAAAAAGAACTTTAACGTTAAAAATAAGAATAATTAGATTAAACTGTTTAATTACAAGTGTTGTATACAAACGTGAAGTGGTTACTGTAAATTATTCTAAAATTTAAGTCGATTCCACATGCACTACATTCAATAGATATAAAGAAATCGTGTGTGCTCGTTTAAAATTGAACCAAATATAGATTGGCCTCCAACCTTTTTAGTTAAATATGTCAGAAATTGTCATAAGCAAGATTAATTACGTACTAAAATGGTCAGTTCTAGGTAAGACAAATGAACACTTTCCTAATAAGAAAAAAGATGCAATTTGTGCACCTTAGATTCTTTTTACATAGTCACGTCCAACGAGAATTTGTTTAATAAAAACAGGAAATTATTCAAAGTTGTATACATATAACGGGATATATGGTATCCTATTTCAAACCTATAGTGAATGAAGGCAATAATCTTAACTTTAATTCATATACTTGATTTAGAGAAAAATATATATCATATTCTGAACTTTTATATCTTAATAAGGATAATAATTATATTATTATAATTAAAACCTAATATAGATTTTACACAAATCTGTTGACAATAATGAATATATGTTATTAATTAATAAATAGTGAATCTTTTAATAAATATAATAAACTACCAAAGACTTAAATTACGCAAAAGAAATAAACAATAGTTATAAAATTAATTCAATTAATTAAATATGATATTTGCGCTAATTTTCTCTTAGGTCTATTCAAATGTTCTATCTATCATTCACTCTAGTATATTTAACGAAAATATACTTTATGTAAAAACATTTTAGTTCATTAACTTTAAAATTTTCAATGGTAAATCGATTGTAAGGCATTTGCTGCGTTGAATTCTAAGTAATAATTTGAATCAGATACCTAATCTCTAAAAATAAAATTAAATTAAAATTTGATCCCCAAAAAAAGAAAAGAAAAGGAAAAATTTGTACAATAGTCACATCTCCATATTTACTTATAAATAATATTTTTAGTTTATAAGTTTTTCATAGGTTTAACAAAAAGTCTTCATTTATATTTATTGAACTTGAGCTCATATGCATTTTAGAATAAATTTGGTAATTTGGATTAGAATGATCTAGGAGATATATGCTTATAATATGGAGATAACTAAATGGTAAATTTGGTAATTTGGATTACAATGAACTAGGCAATATATGCTTATAATATAGAGATAACTAAATTGGTAAGTAATAAAGTATAAGACAGATGTATAGGCATGTATATATTAAAGTCATTATTGTTCTAATTGAATCCTATTAATCTTATAAGTTATTTGTAAATTTTCCAGATCTAATAAATCATACTTTACTGAATTTAGAAGAATATAGATTGCTGTAGGCATTTAATAAGTTTTTATTTTGGTCTGTAAGATTTTAATCTATAAGATTTTTTTGTATTCTTCGCGATAAATTCCACCATGTTTTGGTTGAATAAATTACAAATTAAGAAAAAATTAAAAATTAATAAAGTAATAAAAATTATTATTATTATTATTATTATTATTATTATTATTATTATTATTATTATTAATAATAATAATAATAATAATAATAATAATAACAACAATAATAATAATTTTGGTATAAAATGTAAATTTGAATAATATATGTAGCTTTAATTATTTATTAATAAAAAAGAATTTTCTCAAAAGTACAAGATTAACATTTAGCCTTTGTGACGTGAGGATAGCCTTTCATATCAAATGGACATTTATTTATTCTTCCATTTCAGTATTAATATTAGTTGTAAATTTATAAAAGTAGTGGAACCGCTAATGTGATAGTAAATATATTCTAAAATTCTGAGGGGATTTTAGTTTTATAAATTAAATAAGTTGCTTAATTCATACTAATGTGTGGAAAAATAATTATGGTTTTAAGGGAGACAACTTCAGAAAATAAGGTCGCTTGAATGTCTCTTGTTTGACGCTTGACCTAATAAGATTAAAAGTACAACGATCACCACAAATTTAAACTAATATAATCTTTATTTTATTTAAGTTATGGTTAGTTAAGTAAAATTTATTTGATTAATATTTTCAGGGTATCATGGTTTTCTAAAGTATGAAACGACAAAATTGTCGCCCTAGAAAAAACGATATGATACCATTTCTGTTTGATGAAAAACATTTTCCTTATTTATTCCAGGAAGAGCGACAACAGCGTTTTATCATGTCTGAAAGTGACACAATGTTCAACGAGCGTGATCGGAAATGCGCCGCTATACAACTCATGCTCTTTACCGATCCAAGTTATGAAAACGGGATGTTGCCAGCACCCTCAAAATGCAAATTCGAACGGTTCAACGTTTGAGAGCGTGCCGAGGATAATGAAAACAAAGTTTTCGACCACGATTATGGTCAAGTGAGGGCCACACCATGCCACCTCATATCTTGAAAGTCGGCTTGAAAGTCAATACCAAAGTATATGTGGATGTGCTCAAGAGTGTGGAAATCGCCTGATGCAATCAGGTGACCCGTGGCAGACCCTAGGTTTGGCAGCAGTATCCTTCTATCACTGACACCTCCCCCGACATGAACCCGATGGACTACTTCGTTCGATCATACGTCGAAAACATAACCAACATTACCCCTACCGGACCTGTATCAAGGCGATGACTGAGGCTGAAGAAGGTTACATTTAATTGATGTCAGCTCTACTACATAATCAAGTTACCTGAATTGATTTTTTAAATAAAAGTTTTAAAATAAATCTGTAGTGTTGTTTTCTTTAGGGTGACATTTTTATCGTTCCACCCTGTAACAGAAAAAAAATTGATATTCCTGTATTTTTATTTCATGAAATGATACTTTTTACGATGATAAAGATTTGTTTACACTAGATTTGTAAGACACATGGTAATTTTTATTTAGTTTTGGATTGCTCCTTTAATGTGAAATGTGATTGAATTTAGGTACATTATCATCAATATTATAAGAAAAAATTACTCATGACTTATCGACTGAAATAAGGAAGGATATAATAAAAAAAGATGGCGGCATAAACGCATTAATTTTATACTTGTGGCATCCCTATTTAAAATGTTTTTTTTGTTTTGGAAAATTCTTTAAATAGCCTATAACAAGTAAGGTCTTTATTATTTGTTTTCTCTTATGACTTTAAAAGAACACTATTTTCTTTTCAAGTTTTGGTCATTTTCAATAAAAAAAAAATATGCATTTTTCTTATGGATTTATATGGGTCTGATGAGTAGTTAGATTAATCTATACCATTCAAACTAATAAAGTAATATGAATGTTATAAAATATTCTTGTAGTATTATAATTGTTTACTAATGATATATATTAGGCACCGCCAAAACTGGGGGGGCAGGTCAGTACTTTTTGACGGACCGTCTTTTTAAAAATCTACCAAAAATCAGGTAATTATCCGATCAATACGAAATTTTCAGCGATTATTAGGAGAAGAATGAACTTTATAACAGTGTACTTATTTTTCATAAACGATATTTATATATATATATTTTTTTGCTTACAAACCCCCCCCTTGTTTTGAAGTGGGAACAAATATGCTTAAAATAATCATCTGAAACTGAAATCAACATATTGTGTTGTTGTAAGGGACAGAATTATAGATTAAAAAAAAAAAAAAAAAATTGTTTGCATACCTTATTTTGACGTCTGAATATCAGAACTTCGATTGTGTTTAATTATCCCGCTTTTGAGTTTTGAAGTGTGAAATTCGGTGAATATGTTAAGTAAAATAATTAATTTAAGTTAAGCAAAACAAAAAAAAAAATTTTTTTAATATTTATACGAAAAAAGCTATTTTAAAATTTTTGATAAATAAATTAACAATTTTTTTTTAGCGAGCCGAATAATGCATGACCATTATTAAACAGGGCATGCTTTGAATAATCGATACCAAAAAAAAAAATTCGATGAATATTGTGCCCTTTGTGTTAAAAATAGCATCATTTTTTTCGATCCCGTTTGAAAACGTTTGCCGCCTTTCGACTACGGTGGACCAAACGCGCTGAAATAATTTTTTTTTATTCAGCTTTAAATTGCCCCCCCTTTTTGGGAGCCTGCCCCCCACACACATACACATTAAAAACCAAACGCATACAAATGGTCACCCATCTGGTACTGGCCAGCCTCAGCTTAATAATACATTGAAATTTTCGTCACTGAAAAATAAGTTTTTTTTGGCCTGTTTGGTCTTCCATAGTTTTCTTATCATCCAAAGAAAACGTAAACAGAGTCGATCTGAACTCTACGTCAATGCGAAATATTTGGTTACCTATATGAATAAGTGGAATTATTTGAAATTCAGGTACTTATATTATAATATTTTTGCATATTTTCTTAGAAAATCATCCTAAATCTTAGTTAGACAATAAATAAATTAATTAATTATTTCAAAAACCCTTTTTTTTAAATATTTAAGTACGTTTTTTGTGCAAGACAAAAAATGTCAATTGTTAACTTTTTGGGAAAATTTAACATTTAAAATTGAATTAAAAATAGTAGAAAAAGTTTTACATTATTCTGTTTTCTATATGATAAAATTCAGGGTTTTATCTTTCTGGAAAAAAAAAGTTACTCAGAAATAATGGATTTTAATAAATGTAATTTCGTTTTAAAAAACAACAACAACTTGATTTTTCGGCCATTTTTGGCGGTGCCTAATATATATGCTCTGAAAGTGCAAATCTATTTTTATTGAGCTTAAAATAAACTGGCAATTTTTTAAGAATAACTTTATTGAATATATACATTAAAAATATAAACATTTTACTATCAAACGGTATATATTAATATATATATATATGTATATATATATATATATATATACGTTAAATTTTGAGATAGCATGTATTCATAAACAAAATTTCTGTGTTATTACAATATTTAACAGCAACATTAACAGTGCAGAAAGTCGTTATTCAAGTCCATTTACAAAGCCAATATTTCGAATGCAGATTTTATAGGCAGCTTTAGATATTGGCATAACGTGATCTTCTTACCATTCATTATTTTCCAACTATTGTAAATCGTTTGGTAAATACTAACCTCGGCATCATCATCAGTAAAAGCATCATCATCAGTAAAGGCATCAGCATCAGTAACAGCAATAGCAACCGTGGCGTCATCAGCATTATTTCACCCGCGTTTCGCTGACTGACATCATTGATCTTAATCAATACGATGTCCATTTCTCTAATCAATCAATCATCACGGCCATCATCATCATGGCGGCTAATGTCGCCATCTTTCTTGGTAGAGCTGTGTGAAAATATGGCCGGCCCTTCCAACCGCCTAACCGACACAATTGATCCTATCAGCGCCCGCTTCAGCAGTCTGATTTGTTATCTATGACGTTTTCCGATTGATGGCGCCAATAGTCTTGAACACACCAACGGCAATCACACCACCACCATCACCACCACTACCAAAACTCGTGACTATATATATATGTATGTACATGTATATAGTCCCTCCTTCCTTTCGCTCTATGCCAAATGCAGAGCGAGAGACAAAAGGTGAGGAAAAGGGACTGGTAGTAATGGGGAAGGTCGGCGCGAGGAGATCTTAGATTTGATTGATTTGAATAAAGAGGAGACAACATAACGGCCAGAAAGATTGAATTTGTCCATAATATGCGGCATTACTGACCGCAGTGACGTCATATTAATAAATAGTACTTTCTCGTTAAATTTGAACGGTTCTGTCCGCATATGCCTTTTTAATCAACATTCCACTTAAGCATATTTTGGTATTTAGAATATTCTAGACTGGTGCATACACACATCTTGCAGAAAATGATACAGCAAATTTAAGTTTTCACCTCTTTATATATATATATATATATATATATATATATATATATATATATATATATATATATATATATATATATTTATATATATATATATATATATATATATATATATATATATATTAAAATATAATTATCCACTGACACGTCGTCTACGACTCATCAGAGAGGTTGAATTTAGCGAGATTCGAAATCGGGACGACATGGGAAGAAGCCTAAACATTTACCACTAATAAATAAATAACATCTATCTATCCATCTTGTTTATCTATCTATCTACCTATATATATATATATATATATATATATATATATATATATATACAGAGAGAGAGAGAGAGAGAGAGAGAGAGAGAGAGAAGGGACAAATCAAGTTATGTGTTAATCAACGTTTCGTCTTTATTGCGAGACTTCCTCTGGATGAAAGAAATTTAGAAAACAAAACACCAGTACAAATATTTGAAAATATATTTTTGATATAATAAAATGTATGACCTTTTTCCATTTCAGAAACGAAAAAAAGTCGTTGAAAATTTAAACAAAAAACAAAAAGTGGCGCATAACGTTGCTTTATAACGTCATATAGACGTTAATATATTTAAAAAGAGGCTGGGGCTCCCCCTTTTAGGAATTTCCAACGACTTTTTTCGTTCCTGAAATGGAACAAGGTCATACATTTCATTCCATCAAACTGGTGTTTTCTGTACTTAATTGCTAATATGATTTCAAATGATTTAAATAACAGCAAGGAGAGACTTGATTCCAAACTTCCATGATATTATTCTAAATTTCTATATATTATTCTTTTTTTTTATATTTATATCAGATACATATAAGTAATAAATATTTCTCATATGTTATATCTGCCCTCTTAAAAAACAGAGTACGATTATAAATATATCTCCAACATCAAATAATCCTTGTACACTGAAATTTACTTTATGTATGAAAACAAAAGAGAGGAAATATAACATTAGAGAAATATCATATATATATATATATATATATATATATATATATATATATATATACATACATATATATATATATATATATATATATATATATATATATATATATATATATATATATACATTAGGAAGCAAGTCATTTTAAAGGCATGCCAGGTTATTTGTATACGATGGCGTTCTCTCTTTTTCTGATCTCTCTGACGATTCTCTCGATTTTTACTACGATTCTTTTTGGACTCTGGTAGCCAGTTATGTAACATATAACCGAGTGATTCTATGTCAACCATTTTTCTCTAAAGCGCTTTCCATCCCTAATCGTCATCGGGAGTAGTTATTGCTGAAAAGTTTTTTTCAGTTATTTTTATCTCAATAATTTATCTTATTTTATTTTTTATAATTATATTTATTTTTGTATTTTATTTAAGTTATCTGTCAGGGAGAACGGACATATAATGTGAGGTAGAGTTTATTATTTGCTAAAATTATACACACACGCGCCCCCCACACATATATACATATATATATATATATATATATATATATATATATATATATATATATATATATATATATACATATATATATATATACATATATATATATAAGCATTTAAAAATAAAATGTTTAATTTAAACGCTATTTCACGAGGTTAAGTTGCTAATCAAACCAGAGGTGGCCTTGTTTTCGCCGGGTTCGAATCTATCGATTGCTATTAACCGTGACACCCTACACTGAAGATTCCCGAACGGATGAAATACGAGTGTCTGTAGGTATTTAATTATTGTAGTAAATAATTATATGTATATATATATATATATATATATATATATATATATATATATATATATATATATATATATATATTAATTGTTATATATGTTTTATATATTAGTCCCTGTATTAAATGTTATTAAGTTAAGGTTAGACTCTATTTTTTAAATTAGTAATGTTTCTAGTAATTTTAAAGTCTGCATGCAGTTATTTCGACACTTACTAATATTATTAGTGGTTTATATGTTTCTTATTTCGTCTATCTTCAATTTTTTATCATGAAAACTTATACAGCGTTGAATGACACTGTTTTAGACAAGTGATATGTGAAAGGGTTGTCGTCGTGTAACCAATATATGTACTATATGAATTCGTGGATTGGTCTGGAAGAAATTCTTCGAATTAATAGAATAATTCGTTTATTACATTTGTTTGACTCAGAAAAATCGAAATGTTGTGCATAACAATATTTGCTTTACAAACGAAAGAATGCTGCATTAATATTTTTTAATTAAAATTTGATAAAATTATTTTACAAACGTGGATACTGAGGTTTCTGTAATATCCAAATGAGAACGAAATACAAAACTTTAATCATGAATGTAAAATTTTTCCAGAGTTTACTTGAATAAACGTGTGTTGCGGAAAGATAATTGTAATAATTTTACTCATATTTTTATTTACATTATTTTCATATATTTAATACACCGTACTAATTTTCATCAAACCGGATCTAACGAAAAAGTTGTTATCTAAGAAATAAACCGATGACACTATCACATATAGCAATAGAAAAATACGAGCACGAAAAGTAATATGGTTAAGCTTAAATATGTAAAAGTAAAGGACTAGTTGTTAAAACTGGAAAAGAAAAGAGCAAAGTATTCTAGTAAAAATATAATAAATTTATAACTTTAAATTTTGTAGCATTAAGAATTATTTTTTAATTCAATTTATAACATTATATAGTAAATTATTTTTCATGTTTAAGCTTAACTATATTAGTTTTCATGCTCGCATTTTTCTATTGTAACACACACACACACACACACACACACACATATATATATATATATATATATATATATATATAAGATTCAAACAAAACAAAACAGCGCTCAGCGTATTTACGCCATGTGTTCATCAAACCTAAATCGTAAAACTATCACAACGCTTTATCTTTTCCATGTCTACAATTTGATGTTTGGTCTTTTCATAGTCGATTCAGGGTGTTGCTTTATATTTATTATTGGGGTCACGTTTGCAACATCTACTTCTCTGTATTTTAATAGCAGAAATTACTGACTCACCCATTGCGAATCATATCCATCCATCGGGAGGAAATAGACTCTTCAAATTTTGGTTGTAGTCTTTGACTATTATCTTGCTTGCTTATTCGCGCCATTGATCACAGAGAGGGTTTATAAACTTGATTTACTAATTCACAAATCTTTGTTGTGTTGTAACTGCAATCGGTTTATCCTATACTGCAACTTATAGGAACCGACATGATCACGCCATTGCCACTGCACAAATTCGTTGTTGCTCTTCCTGTTGTCTTTATTATTGGTTGGAAAAAGAACACAGCCTTGTACATATCTTGAAACACAAACGCAAACCTTTTATAATACTTGAAACGAAATATAAACCTATTATATATCTTGAAACACAACACTAACCTTGATTATATATGCAAACACAACGTAAATATTGAAACACAAGTTTTTTTATATATCTTGAAACATAATACACACATTTATGTATCTTAAAAACTACACCAACTTTGTATATATCTTAAAACGCAGCACAAACGTTGTATGTATTTTGAAATACAGCACAATCCCGTATATACTTTGAAATACAAGAAAACCTTGTAGATATCTTGAAACACATTACAACTTTGTGTATATTTTGAAAAACAACACAAATGTTGTATATATCTTTAAAACAACACGCACATTGTGTATATCTAGAAACACAACGCAAACCTTGCATATACCTTGAAACATACTACAGCTAATATATTTTGAAACACAACACAACCTTGTATTTATCTTGAAACACCATGTCCATAGTATATATCTCGAAACACAACACAAACTTTGTATATATTTGGAAGCAAAATCTAAATCTATCTATCTATATATATATGTGTGTGTGTATATATATATATATATATATATATATATATATATATATATATATATATATATATATATATATATATATATATATACGAGCAAACAGTTAATAAAACATGTTAAAAAACACTTTGAAATAAGTTAAAAACATATTTAATCTGAAAAGGAAACACTAGATAAATGGAATGTTCTTAATCCGCGGAGTTTCGAAGAAATACTTTCCTTATCATCAGAGAGTAGGAATTAGCAAAATGCGGGATCGGATTTTGCATGAAGAAGTATTTGATGAAACAACGAGTAAGTCAAAGATCTTACTTGAAAACAAAAAAAGTGAATCAGAGGGAATATGGTGAAAAAAAAGGTGATTACACATGAATGGATAGTCTGGTGGAAGATAAATAATCCAGAGACGGTAAAATCCAAATGTATAACTTCAAGAAAGTTAAAAGAATTTCCATTTGTACAAGTAAAATCCAAGGAAATCCCGTAATTGGAAGAAGATGGTTCATAATAATCCAAAAGCAGAAATCCATGGAATAATTCACAAAAATGTGTACAAGGAAAAGAAAAGGAAAAGATTCCAATAATATTAATAAAAGAAAAATAAGATATGCTTTTCACTCTACTTCCGAGCCATAAATATAAATAAGAAAGATCAGGGAAGAAAAAGAAGAGAGAAAAAAAATGATGATAGAGTTAAATATAAAATATAAAATAAAGGGAAACAAATGTCAAAATGACCAAGACAGGAAATGGTAAAGGCGCGAAAAAATATATAGGGAAAAATAATATAGGTCAACTGAAATGTACAGGTCATCACTTAAAAAAATGTCAGCAAGAGTTGTTAGAAGACATTAAATGGAAAAAAATTAATTAATTAATAAATAAAAAGAAAATAAAAATAAAATAAATAATAAATAAAGAATAAATAAATAAATAAATAAAAAATAAAATATAAAATATAAAATAAAATAAAATAAAAATTATTTAAGGGGAGAGGATGGCCGCCATATGCAAATTCAGGAAAAAGAAAGAAAATGTAAGTAAATGCATATAGTAAAACATAAGTAAATATACATACAAGATATGAAAGTGTGGGTAGATTGATATATTAGATAGATAGGAAAGTTTAAAGAATAAAGCAGAAAATGCAGATAAATAACCAGCCATGCAAAGAAGAGATAAAGAATTAAAATAAAGGATTATTAAATTATAAAGTATTAAGAAGTATGTAGAAGAACAATAAAGTTAAAGAAAAATTTTTTTTTTATATCTATATAAAAGGTAAAAGTAATAACTATGTAATTTCAAAATTGCCATAATTCAATTTGGACTTATGTTTACAGAAAGAGATCAGTTCATTTTAAAAATTTATTATATTGTTACTTTGAGGGGAAGTAATTATAGTTATAGCTTCGGTTGTGCAGAGGCGACATGACTTATAGCCTGGAATATAAGACTTAACTTTTTTTTGATATTCCATTTGATTGAGAAGGGGGTATTGTTAGAGTTAAGTTTTTTAATTAAAATGGTTAGAGAAGTTCCTAGGTTATTATTAGAATTATGGTTGTTAAAAGAAGAAATGTGGTTTGATATTCTTTTCTTAATTAATGTTGAAGTAGCGCCGATATATCTATGTACTTTATTAAAAGCTCGAGGTCTGGTATTAATATTAATTTGCTGATTTGTATTAGTTAAATAGTTTGAATTTTGTTCATAGTGTTCAACAAATGGTGGGACAATATCTGTATGAGGACTATTTTGGAGGGGATAATAAGTGTTGTTAGTGTTAGGATGGCTGTTAGGAGAAATATTATTATTCTCATTAATATTATTATTATTATCATTATTACTAGTTGTATGATTGTAGATGGAGGGGCTGCTCGAGTTGTGTATTGGATTAGTAACTATATCAGATGGAGGATGGGAAGAAGAATAACTTGAAGACGAAATATTAGTGTTTGTTATGGGAGGATTGCGTAGGAGCTCAGTAATGGTGCAAGACTATATAATATCTTTATGGATGCAATCATTATTTAGTGGGCAAAGATGTTTGTTATTACAATTACAGTTAGTTTTGGGTTTAATTGACAAAGTGATTTTTGGGGCTGATCTAATTTTGTTGTTATTAGATGTTAAGATTCTTTGTGCTAAATTAGACATTGTTGAATAAGAAATCCTGGTTGAATTTTTATTGAAAATATAACTATATCTGTGTGGGTATTTGAAAGAGTTTTGTACCACGTTGAAGAATTCATTAGGTATATTAGTTTTGACATTTAGGCTAAATGGAGGATTAAACCAAATATTTTCTTTCTCCTGATGCGACTGTGTGGGTTAAATATATTGTGATTAGTATTTTGCTTTGGATTATAAATGTAGACTGGTTCATTGTTATTGATAGCGGCAGATCTTGTTATTTGAACTGGTTTCTTACGAATCATATTATGCGTGATTATAGATTTAAGGCGGCCTGCAGGAGGAGCATAATTGTTGTATTTGATCTTTTCCTTGTGTCCTGAGTTCCATAAGGCATTATTGAAGAAAGTAGCAGTTTGATTAAAAGTTTTTTATCAGCAGAAAGAGCAGAAATTCTTCTAGAGACAGATGGTACTATAGATGTTATAATTGAGTTGGGGTGGTTAGATAATTTATGGACGTATAAAAGCGTAAGATAAGGTTTATGATAGGAGCTATGAGTTTCGTTGTTAAGATTAAGTGTAACATCTAGAGTAGAGTGTAACATTATATATATATATATATATATATATATATATATATATATATATATATATATATATATATATGTTCAAACATAACACAAACATTACATACATCCTGAAACACAACACGTTTTATATACCTTGAAATACATAACTTTGTATGTCTCTTTAAACACAACAAAAACATTGTATGTATTTTGAAACACAGCACACCCCTAATACACATTCTCATGTTCACTATAACTTTCTCAGTCTTCTAATGTTTCTTTCTCACTCGCCACACATTTTATTCATTTGGAAAGAGAAAAAAAAGACAAATATAAAAGTATGGCATCATTATTTATTACACTCAAAGCGTTGATATGGGCCATCATCCTCAGTATTACCGTCTGATGAGGGTGGGTGGGTCAGATCTGTTATCGTCATCGCTATCATCGTCTCTTATTTTTACTACTTCATTATTTTGGAGTTTTGAACTTCGTGTTCAGTTTTCTAATCGATCTTTCTTTACTTCTTTCAATTTTCATACAGAATAACATTCCTCCTTCAGTCAAATCCTTTTTTTTCGGTTATTTTGGTGACAGAACCTGTACTTTATATTCCATAAAATGTTTTTCCTCGAATTGTCATTCATTAGTCAAGAGCGCCGATCTATGTTAAAGAAACGGGGCTAGATGGATCAAGAATACTTGTCTATAATAATATGCTAAAGCAATTTCACGTTCGTATGTACATAATCACGTTCTAATATTTAAACAAATGAAATAATCTGATGTTGATTCATGATTAATTTGATGTCGCTTAGATAAAAAATTTGAATTGTAGCAATTTTGAAAATTAATTTTTCCAAAATTAAACTAAGTCGGCTCGTCGATTACAACAGAACAGGTTTTAAAAATACATTTCAAAAAGTGATTTGAATAATATTTAGCTGATAATTATTTTTACAGAAAGAAGAGAGAGAATATTTATTGCTTTAAAAAGATTTAAATTGTTACAATTTTAAGTAAATCAATCAATAGAAAGATTTTTTAACAGACAAGGGCCATTATTTTTACGGAATAAGAAAAATTGATTTTCCTAATGGTATTAAGTAAAACACATTTATTATTAAAAAAAAAAAGGATTATTATTATTGGCTCACATGAAGTTTTCACACGTCATCAGAAATCTGATTGAAAACCTGCGGTGTTGTCTGGAAGCTGAGTAACAACAAGTCTCCCCAGACGTCCAGCTATCTCCATCTCCTTCGATAGCATTTGCAAATAAATTTGCGTCATCGCAACAGCCTCTTACCATTGATTTCTCGCTGGCAGCGGCCATTGGTCTATACTAGAATTTGAGTGGCACTAAGCCTCCCCAAGATCCCAGTTCTCTTCGCGCTTGTCCAGCGGAAGTCTGGTCAGCGCTCTCTCCTTGGTCTTTCCATCCTTTTTTACTCTTTTCGGTTCTTTGGTAACACTTTGGAGGGGAAATGGAGATGAGACAATGGGAGGGGATGAGTGATGGGTGTGTAGAACTTGTAGATATGCAGCTTCAGTGTTCTTCATTCCCTGTAACGCTTCTTCATTGTATTGTATACTTGTATTATTCTCCGCATTCAAGGGTTGTCCTTAATATTTCAGCCGTTTTCATTATCGTTAGCCGTTGTATTTTTTCAGCCTTTCCTCTGATTCCAATTTCTCCCATTCTTTTTTCAAACTTTTTCGGAATTGTTTCTAGTGCTCCTACTATTATAGGTATTATTTTAATTTTCTTTATCATACAGATCTCTTTGAACTCTCTGGCTAGCTCTGTGTATTTGCTTCGTTTCTCCTTTTCTTTCACACTCACTCTGTGATCAGCTGGGACAGCAAAATCTACGATTTGACAGGATTTTTCTTTCTTGTGAATTATTACAACATCTGGTCTTCTTGCTTCGATGGGTTTGTCCGTCTGTATGTCCATGCCCCATAAGGTTTTGTGGTTCTCATTTTTTTAGTATTGTCGCGGGTTTATGCTTGTACCATTTGTCTGTACGTTCAAAATGCAGCCGTTTGCACAATTCCCAGTGCACCTCGCTCTCCACTTAGTCGTGCCTGTTTTTGTATTCTTTTTGGGCCAGTTTGCTGCATTCACTTACTATATGGTTTATGGTTTATCGTTTCGCCTCTTTGTTCACAGAGTCTGTATTTGCTGTTTTCTTGTGTTTTATCGAGCTTTGTTTTGATATGGTTGTTTCTTATCGAGTTATCTTGTGCTGCAGTTATTAGGGATTTAGTTTCTCGGTTTATATGTCCTTTTCGCATCCATGTCCAGGTGTTTTCGTTATTCTCATCTTTTGTCATTCTTATGAATCTTTCGCAGATTTTTTTCCCTTTCCATTTTTCTTTTCTCATTTTGTCTTTTGTCTGTTTTCTGTTTTGTTATTTTTTCAGTGTCTCTCGCTGTCCTAATTATCCTTTCAGTATTTTGCATTGTGTATTTTTCAAATTCTTTTTTGCATCATTCACACAGTCTTCTATGCAGACCAGTAATCTCCTGTCGTTTTTCCTTTTCACATAGAGTCTATCAATATCGTCCTTTAGGGTGTAGTGCATTATGCATGGTCATGAGTTTCCTGGTCTTCTGGTCGAGCTGTCTCAGTTCTTCTTTTGCCCACCCTATAAACGGCCCAGAGTATGTTACAGAATTCCCAAGTATTTATAATCGTCTTGTTCCCCTAGTGCCTTCATCTCCGTTTGGTTGGGTAGTTCCATGCCTTATGTCGTTTCCAGTTTTCTTTTTCTTATAAATAGTAGTGCGCACTTTTCCATTCCAAATTCCATTTGGATATCTTGGCTAAAGATCCTGGTAGTATAAATATGTGTCTCTAGCTCCTTTTTGGCTTTTACAAAAAGTTTCAAATCATCCCTATTATTATTATTATTATTATTATTATTATTATTATTATTATTATTATTATTATTATTATTATTATTTACACAAAGGATTATTATTATTATTATTATTATTATTATTATTATTATTATTATTATTATTATTATTATTTACATTTTGTGTCTTGCCGATTTTAAACTGAATTTTAAAGCGAATCATAAGAAATGAACATAGGTTATCAGAATCTTTTCTCAGTCTTCCTGTACTTTCCGCTAGAGTCTGGAGATTCTCAACAACGCACTCTTTTGAAGCACTCCAACATTGCGATGGATTCTAATCCACTTGTCAAATCCTTTTGTCACATCCCCAGGGCATCCATCATAATAGGTACAGCTACTTTCCTTAACTTTCACAATATTATGATTAGACCACAAGCAGCTTTCACACATGTTACTAAAGATTTCTCTTTGAAAACAACCTGTGGTGTTCCCTGGAAACTGAGTGACAACAAGTTTCCCCAGATTTTCCAGTACTCTCCACTTCTTTTTTCAGTGTCTCTCACTGCCATAATTATCATTTCAGTGTTTTGCATTAAGTATTTTTCTAATTCTTTTTTTCTTTTCTTTTCTTTCTTTTTTCTTTTGTAATTTACGCAGTTTTTTATACAAACCAACCCTCTCTTTTTTCTGTCTTTTCTGTTCACGTAGAGTCGATCAACATCTTCCTTTGGGTGTAGTGCGTTGTGCATTGTCATGAGTTTCCTAGTTTTCTGATCGAGCTGTGTCAGTTTTTCTTTAGTCCACCCTATGAACGGTCTAATGTATCTTACTAATGATACTGCCCATGTATTTATACCTTTTAGTAGGTTTCTGATATATAATTTAGTTTCCAGGAGTTTTCTTGCTCTCCTGGAGTATTCCTTCCTAATTCTCTATTTCATTTCTGTTGCTTTGATAGTGTCTGCTTCCAGAACTCCCACATACTTATAGTAGTCTTGTTCGCCTACTGCCCTCATCTCTGTTTGTTATTATTATTATTATTATTATTATTATTATTATTATTATTATTATTATTATTATTATTATTATTATCATCATCATCATCATCATTGTTGTTGTTATTGCTAATGTTGTTTATTTTGTGTCTGGCTGTTGTTATTATCGATTTTATGCTGATTAGCAGGTAATAACAAATGACCATAAGCTATCAGCATCTTCTTTTCTCAGACCATTAATTCTTTTCATAAGATCCTCACGGATCCCAACAAGGCAGTCTTTTTAATTAGCCCAACATTGCAAGGGTTCCCAATTTTCTGAATCCACTTGTCAAATTCTTTTGTCACACTCCCTAGACTCCCAACACAACGGGTATAATTTCTACCTTATTCAACTTCCGCATCTCTGTATCTCCCTTTTTAGGTTTTGGTACTTTTTGACATCCTTTTTTCCACCACATTTATATCAGTTTGTACTGCTATATCAGTGATTATTGTCATGTTCCTTTTTCTAACAATACTAAACCTGTTCTTCTTGCTTCAATCAAATTATCAGATTGGATATCCATATTTTACAGTAATTTAACATTATTATTCTCCACTACTTCTTTCTGCGACATGATCGTACCAATTTTCATAGCATTCCCCCCGTCTGTTCTTATATTCCAATGGACATTTCTCGCAATATTGTCATGGCGGCTCTTATACTCTTTTTGAGCGAACTTATCACAACTACTGCCAGAGTATTTTACATTCTCACCTTTCCGCCCACACGGTCTACACAGAGGGCTTCCAGCCATTTTATCAATGTGATACTTCATATAAATTGTCATGGCCGCTTGCTCCTGTGCGGCACATATAAGGGATTGACTCTACCTTCAAGTCACATTAACAACCATCACCAGTTTTTCCTTGTTCACTGCCGCGTTAATCTCTTCTGCATTGACCACGCATTTTCTTCCCAAATTAATTGTCTTTCGCTTTTTGTTCATTATTTACCTTTAATTCTTTGCTTCTCACTAGTTTGCTTGCTTGCAATTTTTCAAATTTTGACACAACTATTATAAGATTTTCCTTACATTATGTAAACTTTCCATCCTCCTTGACCTTCATTTACTCCTGCAGGTTTGTGCTTATACCATTTATCAACGTGTTCAAGATTGAGTTATCTTCATAATTCCCAATGTACTGCTTAGACTATTTTTATATTCTTTGTGATATAGTTTGCTACATTTACTTATTATGTGGTTTATAGTTTCGTCTCTTTGTCCACAAGGTCTGCATTTGCTGTTTTCTTGCGTCTTGACGATCCTTGCTTTGCTGTGGTTAGTTCTGATTCCGTTATCTTGTGCGATGTTATTACGGATTCAGTTTTCTCTGTTTAGGTGTGTTTTCGTTAGTCTCATCATTTGTCATTGTTATAAATTGTCTGTGTAGTTGTTTCTCTCCCCGTTTTTCTTTTCACGCTTAATCTTCGTCTCTTTTTTTCTGTTGTTTGTTTTTTCAGTGTCTCTTGATGCAGTGATTATTCTTTCGGTGTTCTGTATTATGTATTTTCTAATTCTCTTTTTTGTTCTTGTTGTTGTTGTCATTTACAGTCTTCTATAGAGACCAGCACTCTTCCTCCTTATTTCCTTTTCACATAGAGTCGCTCAGCATCATCTTTGAGTGTAGTGCATTGTGCATAGTCATGAGTTTCCTTTCTTTTCTTTTTTTTTTGGTCGAGATGTCTTAGTAGTTCTTTGGTCGAACCTATAAACAGTCCAGAGTATCTTGCTAATAATAGTGTTCATGTGTTTAGATCTTTAATTAGGTTTCTACTAAATAGTTTAGTTTCGAGGAGTTTTCTTGTTCTGAAGTATTCTTTTCCAATTTTCTCTTTCATTTCTGATGCTTTGATGTTGTCTGCTGCCAAATATTTGTAGCTGTCATGTTCACCTAGTGCCTTCACCTCTGTTTGGTTAGGTAGTACCATATCTTCCGTTTCTTTCAGTGTTCCTCTTCTCATGATCAGTAGTGCGCACTTTTCCATACTAAATTCCATTCGGATATCCTGGATAAAGATTCTGACTGTGCTTATTGGCGTCTCTAGTTTCTTTTTGGTTTTTGCAAAGAGTTTCAGGTCATCCATGTACATTAGGTGGTTCATTCTTAACAGTAAATTACACAGATTGATGTAGAAAGTAACATAGAATTTTCGTGGGGTTTCATTTGTGCTATAATAATGTTAGAACAGTGCATGTCATTATTCTGGGGGTCATAACAGCCAAGAATAACTACCCAACAACGGGTTTAATGTAAATATTTTTATGCTTTCCGGCAAGTTCTTTGTCCCTAAAAAAGTTACCTCAAGTTAGCCTATAAGATTTATAAAGGAAGAACACACTTTAAACATTATTTAAAAGCAGAGAATTGTACATCGGCTGCTTTGGGAAAGTAGGAATTGTAATCTTAATCATTCGACCGTTTTCGGCGATATTGGAATTCCTTGTTTCTTTTTCTTTGTTTCTAAAACTCTTTTATCAATTTGTATTGATATTCATTCTTTGTTTTTATTTGTGGAATTGAATTTTTATTATGAGATTCCTGCATATAGTCAGAAGTAATTGATGTTCCTTTTTGTGGCGTATATATACTTTCAGTGGATGTTAAAATTTATTTTGATACTCATGCAGAATACGAACCGTGCTAAAAGAATAACTTTATTACTTAGAAACATATACTTAGCATAGAAATGGGAAGCGTTGTGCATATATTCTGTACTTTTATTCAACAATTTCATAAATGAACTTTGAAGTTGTACGTCAGTTTTAGTTTCAGAAGAGAAATGTTGTCCCAAACAAAATAGCAGTATAAATCCAAAGAAGTTTGAATTGTAAAAAATTTTTAGACGAAGACGAGACTTTCTGATAGGTTACCAATCCAAAGATGTCTGAAAAAGCAAAGTCCCTTCTCGTGTGAAGAACGAAAAGTATGTGCAGAATTCTAAAATATCCGGTATGATTTATGGGGTGATTTCGGTTGCTGATTGATAGCAAAGAGTCATTAAATTTGATTGGTCAATTACTATCACCTCTGTTTATAAATAGAAGCTTCCAATTGTTTGCAATCATATCCTATAAAATTACCTAGGAAGTTCACCCTCCCAGGCCTTACCATCCGGCATTCGGGTGGGGCAAGTTTATTGCTTGTTTTCTGAGGCGCCCATTATCGGGAAATGTCGATAGGGGATGTCTAGAAAATTTTTTCTAAGCCAGAATGCTCCTCTTCTAGGGGCGGTGGCTGGACATCCCCACTTTCTGACCTTGTTTCACATCATGTAAATATATACCTTGTTAAGTGTACCAGAACTATTGCAACACGCCCATTTTTTATATAATGGAAAAGTTTTTTTCAGTTTAAAGTTTGTTAAAAAAAAATACTCGTAAGAAGACTAAAACCAACAGCCTCTAAAACAGTCACCAGTAAGCGATGGACTACTTTATCAAAGGCTTTGAACGGATCTGAATTGATCGGCGCGTTTTTGTGTTGTTTCCTAATCTTTTGCATGATCGTGCGAACCAGATCCAAATTTCTGTGGAAAAACAAAGGTATTTGTACGAATTTTGTGAAAATTTGAGCTTTCGGGAAATATATATATATACAGTAAAAACGGTAATTAGTAAAAACCCGAGGAGAGTGCTACAATACTATTGCACAGCAAATATATATATATATATATATATATATATATATATATATATATATATATATATATATATATATATATATATATATTACCGAATCGTATCAACGATCCAATAACATCAAATTTTACAGAAAATCCTATAAATTTTCTGTAAAGTCTGATGAAGTTATTAGATCGTTGATACGATTCGGTAACCGAAATATGTGTAACTAAGCAGATAAAACGATAATATATATATATATATATATATATATATATATATATATATATATATATATATATATATATATATATATATAATAGGAGTGGGAAATGAAGTAACACAACTATATATATATATGGATATAGATTGGTTCATTTATTCAATAAGGAAATACAATCGATTAGTTGGGGGATAGAAGGGACTCTTTATGCCAAGGCATTTCAAAGCTTAATGCTTCTCATCAGAAGAGTAGAGAAAATGCTAGGTAACATAGTGGAGATTCGGATTCTAGCGTTGGATTCATTAGGAACGAAATAGATCAAATAAAATTATAGATGATGTTGGGGGGTGTCGAATTCTAAATAAAGGAGGAGCGTATTATATATAGTGCAATGCAGAAAGGTGTATGGAGTCTTTATCATAATCTTAAATGTATGTAGTATATGTTTTAGGGTAAAAGTTGGGATATAGCGTGGATGGGTGGTAGTTTTATTTTAACGGCGTGTAAGGTGTTTATCATCTATGGCGGGGCATTTTTTTACAGATGCAACCGAGATGACAACAGCACTATGAAATGGTGTATTTGGATATTATGGTGATGATTTAAGGCGAAAGGGGTGGGTCTGGGTGGGTAGCTTTTAATACAGGATTTCAGAGTGTAATATATACTAGGTAATATGTGGCAATATTTCTATGTTTTCATTGTTATAAGGCAAAGGTAGAGAGATAGGGTAGCAAGTTCTTTGGAGGTGTCTTACAGGACAAAATAGATTTTTCCATGTGGATGATTTGCGTGGTGGAGTAATACGGGGAAATGTAACAATAATAATATTAATAATAACAATAGTAAAAATGACGATGATAGACAATGATAATGATGATAATAGTAACGATAATAATTGCAATGACGACGATAATAATAATAATAATAATAATAATAATAATATTAATAATAATAATAATAATAATAATAATAATAATAATAATAATAATAATAATAGTAATAATAATAATAATAATAATATCAACACAATCATAACAATTATAATAATGATAATAACTAAAAGGTGAATAAAATTAAGGGGTACAGATAAAGGCAAGGTCCAAAAAAGACACACGAAATATATTTAAGGGATAGAGGGTGAAAGATAAGTAAAAAGAACAAGAAAAGGAAGAAGAAACGATAAAAAATTTAAAAAATCCAAAAATCAAAAATATAAAATAATTTTTTTTTATTTTTGTTTTCGTTAAATGGGGGCAGAGTTGGATACCCAGTGTGTATGCAATACGAGAATGAGGTACAAGGGATTAGAATAGTGTATATGCACACATACATATACACACCCATATATATATATATATATAAAGAGAGAGAGAGAGAGAGAGAGAGAGAGAGAGACTCACCCATACACATATACATATGGGATTAGCCGGCGAAAACAAAAAGTTCAGAAAACAATATCCTCAGAGGGGTTAATATTTCTTACAGGAGAAAGCCTGCAATAATCCACAATAAAGTCAGGAAACTACCTGATAGGTCAGCTATGTTTTCATATATAAGCTCCATTGATACTTGTTGAGCTTTATAATGTCCAGATAAGCCTCCTCTCATTGAATTGGGCTCGCTCTTTTTTTACAAACAGGCGGTTTGAGCACTGTAAGAGTGGTGGCGGATGTCTATTTAAATAGACATTCCGACGAGTTATTTTCGGGCGTCCCTTCTGTGGTCGAGTGAGAGAACTGCCGACTGTCAACACGACGGTTCTAGGTTCAATCCTTGGCTTGGGAGAGATGCTTGTCTAGTGGCACTGATGAGTTGTGATACAAAGAAACAGGGCTGTATGTCAATGACTATATATATACGTGGTTTTGTTGATTTTTTTAAACGATATTAAGGTTTATGTCTCCGCCTCGGGGAACCGGTGTTTTTCTTATAAAGTCGCTCATTTTTTATTTGGACGTACTTATTTATTTATTATTTTTTTAAAACAGTAATCTACGGACATTCGTGTTTCGGAGCCCTACTCCTACTCAGCGCATATATATATATATATATATATATATATATATATATATATATATATATATATATATATATATATCCTAAAAAAGGGCTCATACTCTGAATGTATTCTAAAAAACACTTCTATTTTTTTTCTTTATTTCTTCTTTTGTATTTTTGTAGCATAGATCTCTTGCTATAATAGTTGGCATACCACAATTTATAGTAACGCCGATCATATTTAACCGACAGATCGCATTTTATTATAACATAAATCACACAGCGTTTATACCAAGCTGTCTATTAGTGTATATCCCATTCGGCTGGTAGATAAGATTTTATAATAATATACGTCATATAACATACCACGTATAACTGGTGCATCATATGTTGTTCGTACCATTTAGAGATACGTCGTTGACACTCAGTCCGACTTTGGCGTTGTTGCTGTCGTATGGAGGTATATTTCTGTTCAGTTCTAGGAGATCCACTATCCCAGATTTTATCTTCTGCCTAAAACGTTGCTAGTTTTGACGAATAGAGAGCTGCTCTGTGCTGCTCAGCTGCTGTGATTTGTCGTACATTTGTCATACCTTAATATGTCGCACATACTTTGTAAATCCCTTTATTTTACACATAGTTTATCTATTTACTTTATTATAATAAACAATTATCAAGTATAAAAGTTACGCGATAAATTATTGTGAAAAGCAAGCACTCTAATAACCAACATTTACCAAACGATACATTTTCGTTTGTCTAAATTTTCTTTTGTCTAAAACCGCCATTTTGTTTCATTACTTACCAAAACTTACACAAGTTTGGCATCGTTTAATTTATCGATGTTGTTTAATGTTATCGGTTTTTATTGTTGTTGCCTATGGAAGTCAAGTAAATGGGTTGATCAAAGATTCATTCGAAGGTGGCATAAGTTTTTTGGGAAACGTCCGTGTCAAGAAATATGGTCTCGCTTTCAGTTTGTGAATGTCAGCTAAAGTTATCCATCAATTGATGCAGGGAGGGGGCGATACATGAAGGAACTGATGTTTATATCGTTTTGGATTTGAAATTACGACGTAACGGAAAAGGCAGACTCTGGCAAAAAATAAGCGTTACATCTTCGATATAAATGTACCTATTTACTATGCCTCCCCACGGGACAGTGTTAGACACCAGGGTCGTTTTTTAACGTGGAGAAAAGGTACAAAAATAAAAATTGTCTCAGTCGTGAAGGATTTCTCCTCCACCATAAGAGAACAAGAAACAGAAGTGCAGTATCTGAAGAACAGATGGTATTTATTTGCTCCCCCACCGAGCAAATTAGGCACAAGGCCAATTTTTAATGTGAGGAGTGAAGGGAGGGGGAAGGGGAAAAGGGGACCAGCTCCCGAGAGGTGGGAAATGGGAGCTGGTTAAAGGTCAGGCATGTGGGGTTGCCCCCACATCTGGTCTTTGCTAGTCATAGCTAGTAATAGCTGGTCATAGCTTAAGTATCTGTCGGAACAGATTGTATTTATTTGCTTCCCCACTGAGCAAATTAGGCACAAGGCCGTTTTTTAATGTGGAGAGAGAGGTTGGGGGAGGGAAAAGGGGACCAACTCCCAATGGGTGGGAAATGGGAGCTGGATAGTAACTGTTGGTATGAAGGGTTGCCCCTACATTGACCAAGGTCTGATATGTGGAGTTACCCCCACATATGGTCTTTGCTTGCAGTATCTGTCGGAACAGATGGTATTTATTTGCTCCCCCACCGAGCAAATTAGGCACAAGGCCAATTTTTAATGTGAGGAGTGAAGGGAGGGGGAAGGGAAAGGGGGGACCAGCTCCCGAGAGGTGGGAAATGGGAGCTGGTTAAAGGTCAGGCATGTGGGGTTGCCCCCACATCTGGTCTTTGCTAGTCATAGCTAGTCATAGCTTGCAGTATCTGTCGGAACAGATGGTATTTATTTGCTCCCCCACTGAGCAAATTAGGCACAAGGCCGTTTTTAATGTGAGGTAAAAACCAGCTCCCCTAAAAGGGGTCACTCTGGTTACCAAAAATAATAATTGTCCCAGTATAGAGGGTTTCCCCTCCATTGACTGGTACAAATTATCTTAAGTGTAGTATCTGCCGGAACAGATACTACACTTTGATCTTGGCCCGAAGGCCAAGAAAGTTTCGATATAAATGTAACCCGGTGATAAATAGATCAAAAGAGATGAGCAGAACAAAAAGCTTAATCGACATAAGCTCTATCACTAATATTGATTAATCTCTTTTTACTAATGCACATATCTATCTATCTATCTATCTATCTATACAAAATTTTATGTATCTATGTTTCAGTATTTATTTCAACAGTGCTCAATACGTAAGTAGAGCTAGGCAGTAAGTTTTGAAACTCACAAGGATGAAACGCGAAAATTGTTGTTTAGTTTAATTGACATATATGTTTTCAAAACTTCATATATATATATATATATATATATATATATATATATATATATATATATATATATATATATCTATATATAATGAAATGTTGACATCTCTTCCCTTACTATCGAACTTGTAGGAAACAAGCGAATAATAAAAATATATATATATAAATAGTTTCCCTTTTTGTTTCACTATCTCAGGTACCTAATCCCGTAATCCATATAGATGATAGCAAGTATTTTTACTCCTCCCATAAATCCCCAAGTCACCGGTTCTTTTATTCATAGGCGTACTTACCTACAAGACACCGGGCAATTATTCCACTTACTAAATTCTTTAATTTTATACATATTACGTTGTGCTAAAAATACCGTTTAATCCCTAGCTTAGCAGATTGACGGAATGGGTGGAAACCACGAATTGGGCAAACACCTCAACGTCAAAGCAAGTTGTTCCTGGATTAACAAATGACTAATTTCGAACACAGACAAAACGATTCTCAGTAGCGATTTCACATTTAACATATTAACCTAAACAAAATATTCGCCTTATATATAATATTTTACCTTTCCGAACACTTTACTTTTTTCCCCAGTGCAATACAAATCTTCACATTATTTATTCGCGTTATGCATCACAAAACTAGATAACAAATTGTAACGCAAAATGCAAAATATTGTCAGATAACTTTCATTCCTTACAGACATTCATATATCAAAAGTACGGAAGGCCAGAAATGCAGTATTCGACGCTTTTTCTTTATACGTATTTTTCATTGGTGTTGCTTTCATTTTAGTATACTCATCAGCCGTGTTATTTTATTCACGCTACAATTATTTTTCTTACCATTTCCTCTTTATAAAAAGAAATGATCACACAATCACAAAATACAATGAAATTGATACATCATCGTTTACAAAAGTTATAACTTGTTGTTTCGAGTACATCTTACATGAAATCCGTGTGTATTATGTTTGTTCGCGTTTTTGTTTTTTCTTTCCTTCCCTTTCTATAAGAAAATAAATGCGCACACACACAAAACATACGATAAAATAGAAAGATTATCGTTTACATCCGTTTAACCACACTGCTTCGGCAGTAAAAAATAGCATTAGCACGCTATTGTTTACAAAATCATTCTTACTTAAGACAATTTTAGTCCATGGAAGACCAACAGTGTACAAAATAAACTGTTTATCATAAGCGCTTAACCACACTCCTTCTGTGATAAATTAACATTCGTACTCTATAGTATGGTGCTTGCGATACGCCAGTTTTAATCTACGGAAGACCGGCAGTACACAAAATTAACCATTTAGCGTTAGAATCTTCATATTTGTCTTTTCCAATAGTAGCATAACAATGTAACATTTCCACAAAGAATACACTTACGATTTTTTTACTATTTCGTCTATATCTTACTATATCATTTTACTATGGGGAAAAATATGTTTTATAAAAAATAAACATCTATAAATTTATTTGTATTAAAGAAGTTATATTTTGAGGCAGATTATATACACTGTTGATCATCCGTAGATGCAAATTTTTTTTATCGTAACTATCGCAGAAAACCTTCGTAAGCAATTCAGTGTGAATCTTAATTTTTATCGCTTCGGCAATATTTTCCATGTACTCACGTGTATGTTGTTGCTTCAAATTTACAATTTTTTTTTTCGTTCATAATTATCTTTTAATAACAGTATTTTTTTTTCAAAGATTTGTATGCGAATATAACAAATTCAAGCAATTGAAAAAAACACATTCAATTTTTAAAAATCAAATCAAATTATGCAAAATTATTTTTCGGTAACCTATGCTTCTCATTTGCCTTCAAAGCTACTACTTTTCATAACTGGTCAGTTCTTTCAACTAAAAAATTTACAAAATTACAGTATCTTCATTTTTATTACTAATCTGCTTAATTTATTCCTAATCTGTTTAGTTTATTACTAATCTTTTTTATAATCCGGATAAAAATAATATTCTTTGATAGAGAGGAGAAACAGAATAGTAAACAGAGGCCATCCCGCATTGCCCATGTTAAGAATGATTTCCTAAGTTTTAACATTATTAATTAGAAACTCATTCATAACATTGGAATGGGGTTTTATTAACTATTCTGTCACTGGATAATCTTTCTTGCATACTCATTGTCAACTATTTCCAATTGTTTATAAAACATTCAAATAACATTGTGTATACTAGCGACAAATTGATACAAATTGGCTTGTTTTAAAATCAAAATAAATCTATAGTTTATATATTATTCAGTTATTGAGATGAGTATTATTTATTAATTTTATTTATTACGGACTATTATCTTCATCTTTCTTAGTTGAGTTGTTTCACGACGTCTCGGCCAACTATTCCTCTAACCTTCATCAGGTGGTAACCGTGATAGGATTTGGAGTTCCTATCCCGTCGCGGTTATTATCTGACGAAGGCCAGAGGAACAGTTGGCCGAAACGTCGTGAAACAACAACTGAAAAGATGAGAATAGTAGTCCGTGATAAAATAACTTAATAAATCTTTAATTGTGGCACAATTTTTAATTTAATTTTTACTAAGAAAAACATTTGAGAAAAAATATTTAGAAAGATCCACACATGTAATATATTGTGGCCTCTAAGTGGAATTTTTACGTTAACAAAAAATGTGCAAGCAATTACACGGGGGTTTTTACAATAATTTGAAAATGAAAAAAAAAACAATAATAAATGTCTACAAATAAATGCTTACAAACTTTAAAGTAATCAGAATTTGAATCCGTGTATCGAAAATAGGGAAGTTAGTACAGAATCGGAAAAATGGAATCGTCCTATCACTAATATTAGCCTACAAAAAATCAAAAATAAGTATAAAGGTATGCATACACATGCACAAAAATATATGCATATGCATATGTCTACACACACACACACACACACACACACACACATATATATATATATATATATATATATATATATATATAAGCGTTTACACATACATACACACACATAAACATGCACATATACTAACACTTTACTACTTAAGCATAACATAATGAAAATAACGACGTTTAAATTATTGTGGAAGTGTTTCATTACTATGGAACCATCTTCAAATATAATTTCTTCTTCGATTCACCTAGAATCTACAAGATGTAATTAAGCTCAAACTGTTGGGATTCAAACACGGATCTGTGATATTTGTGTAAGAATGCCCGAGACACTAAGAATCAGTGTACATGTACGGTTAAATATATCAATGGATTTTTGACACAACTAGCAGGAAGCTTCTATCTTTACATCATCATCGTTTTGTCCTCATTCGACATCAATTGAAATGAATGGCTCTCGTCTTGGGAGGGCTCCATGTTTTGACAAACTTCTGGGCTTGATTTTTACTCCTGATCTAGAATGGAACACGTACATCAAGTCCATTGTAAAGGTCGCTGGAAAAATGGTGGGATCCTTCTATCGATCTAGTAGATATCTACCTACGGACGCAATTCTCTACCTATATAAGAGCCAGGTACGTCCAAGGATAGAGTATTGCTGTCGCATCTGGGCAGGAACTGCTGGGAAGAACTTATGCTGCTTTGATAGAGTTCAGAATAGACGTCGTAGCCTAGTAGGGGATGCCCTTTTCTCTTTCCTGCAACCTTTTTATCACAGAAGAGACGTTACGAGCCTGTCTTGTTTAATCGTTATTTTTATGGCTAGTGCTCGTCTGAGCTCCAATCTATGGTCCCCCCTTCGCCAAACATTCACGAGAAACACTCGTCTGGCTGTAAATACTATCAATAATTTCCCCCACTCTTTATCTGTGCCTAAACCTAAACGTAGGAACTCTCTTCCGTTTCCCTGCTTTCCAGATGACTACGATTTTGCTGTCTTCAAACCCAACCTAAACAAGTTCTTGATGAGCCGTCCCCCTTAAGCAATCCAAATTTACACTTCTAACGATTATTATATTGTCCTTTTGACTACTGTACTCTCTTTGACCTTTATCCTCGAGTGGCCTCTGGGCCTTGATATGTGTGATTCCCTTGTAAAATAAAAAAGAAAGAAAAAAGGAAGATCCGACATTACTCAGAATTGAGTGAAGATTATTACTATGGACATTTTATTTATAATTATACCACCATATTACTGCCTTTGATCTTACTGCCATCCCCCATCCCCCACCGTGTATTCAGAAGGAATTGAAAATTTAGTAAACTTTCTAAATTAGTGTTGTATATATATATATATATATATATATATATATATATATATATATATATATATAGTGCTTAAATGTCATTAAAATCAGATATACATGTTTGAAATTTTAAAGAGGTTCTGTCCCTATGGGTCCTTACATGTTTCTTAGATGTGCAAGTACGTAGATATACAACACATAGGTGATAAAGATAACTTCTCGGACTATTACTTTACTTTTTTTCCGGTGCAATATAAAGCTTCTGCGGTACTTAGGATATGCCAATTTTAATCTACGGAAGAACGATAGTGTACAGAATTAACCGTTTAGCGTTAGAATATTTATATTCGTAAGCTTCTAGACTATTTCCATTGCCTTTCCCGGGAAATGTTATACATGTCATAAACATTCTGTAAAACTAGGTTATATTTGAAGCTTTAAGGCAGTTATGTCCTTAAAGTTCTTTTATAGATAAAATTAGAGATTAGTGAGCACTTGCATTCTTATCCGATAAATTTTATACAAGAATACAGAAAAAAGAGGTGCAGTATCAGAACAGACACTTAACATTGCTCCTATCTGAAAGATCCTATTGTCACTTGACCTCTGTTCACAATCGACATGTTAAAATAATAATACTGACAATAATAAAAATGAATAAATAAAATACCGATAGGAAAAAATATCGGAATTACTATGTATAAACTAAAAACTTGTAAGGGTCATGTTATGAGTGTGGTGTTCTCATTGTTCTTGTTTATGATGATGATGACGACGACGACATTAGTTTTGTGACGATTATCTCCGCTGCCCCCGCCATTTCTTCTACTCTTGCTTGATAAGACAACTCTTTTTATCCAATACGTCCGAAGACGGATTACTTTCCTAGGAAATGTCTGTGCGGCACCCGAAAATCTGAGAGCGAGAGACCGAAATTGATCGATGATTTCCCTCTCCATCGCAAAAAAAAAAATCATATCTTCTCTCCATTGCAGTCCGAAAAAAGGACCGCCGTTTTGACATGACGTCAGCTAGAGGAAATTAGCAGCAGCAGCGATTAACAAATACTAAAAAAAGGAGAAAAAAAAGAAGAAAAAAGTTAACGACTCGCAACTTTTATTCTTATTTGTTGTAATCATCATAGACAACAGAAACCTCAGACCTATATATATATATATATATATCAAATCGAATATCTACAAAACAGTCACAATCATTTTTATCTTTTACTTTTTCATATTATTATTCGCACATTGTTTTTTTCATTTTTTTTATTTTTTTATTTTTACGTTCTTCGCTCAAACTAGAGTTTAGTATCCCGTCGGGAATTTTTTTGTAAGATTGGGGTCGATTTCAAGAATTTTTATAAAAAAAAAAAACAAGAAAATAACTGCAAGTTGAGGGTGTACATTTCTGGTATAACTGATGTCCAGACTCTCCAAACTTGACAACTTAGTTTGTTTGGCCACCTGAACTGGAGAAAATCGGGGTCTGCATTTTGTTTCAAACGAAGAAAACTCGACAAGATCTGGACAGGACGAAATTAACCAAAAAATAAATAAATAAATAAATAAATAAATAAATTAAAGAAATATATATCTGAAGTGTAATATAAACTAGTCTGGGCAATTCCACCTAAAAGCGACATGACATGTCCAAAAAAATGTCCCATTCAGAAATGTTATTGGCGGTCTTTTGAAGAGTTTTTTTCCTTCTTTTTTCTTTTCTTTTTTTTTTTAGTTTCTTTCTGCTTTTTGACTTTCATTTTAGCTTTAACTTCATATTAGCGTAGTTAAGATTCAGTTATCTTTCTATCTATTATACTTAAGTGAATCAACATGCGTGTTTTAAAGTTTATATATATATATATATGCATATATATATATGCATATATATATATATATATATATATATATAGAGAGAGAGAGAGAGAGAGAAAGAGAGAGAGAGAGAGAAAGACAGAGAGAAAGAGAAGGAGATTAAATGAGAAATGAAATTAATTAGTATACATTTATTTACATGTTAAAAAAATCAAAACATACTAGACAAAGTGTACGGTCGTTTCAGAGGCGATATCGAATTAAACATAAACATGAGGGGTGAGCAGAGAGGGATAAAAATCGCTACCAAAATAATGATCAATCTGGAGCGTTGAGGTGATTTAGGTTCAACATACAATCGATGGGTAACGGTAAGAATAATAACAAGCAATTAATAATCCATTAAAATTATAGACGTCCAATAAAGGCAAGTAATGGGTTAAAACCCGAGAAATCAGAAGCATTTTGTTTAAATTGGCTCATAAAAAAGTGCTCCATGAATAATTAAATAACAAAAAGTTAACTAGACAATTATTGTTCTTCGCAGATTCTGAATGATAATTACTGTCAGTCGAGAGATTCGAATTCAGTCACAAAGTCATCTTTGATTTCGTTGGCCAACATTCAACCCTCATGCTATCAACAATCAGCATCAGTAAGAGAATTAAGTTTAAATAATATCGATTAGGCGGACATAAACAGTAAACAGTCAGATAGTATTCAACAATACACATCTTAATATTGCATTGCACTAAGATTGATCGTGCATTCCTTATTGCCTATATAGGGCTCGTTCTTTTCTTAAAGGTGTCTTATAACAATGATATTTATTTTTTGTTTTCACATTGTGTATGAAGCGATATTTACTGCATGTTTTTTTTTTTACTAAACACATGTGTTTATGTTAATTTTATTTTTATTTCGGACTATTAGTCTCATCTTTATTAGTTGTTGTTTTTTTTTTTTTTGTTTTTTTTGTTTTTTATTTATTTTAATTATTTTATTATTATTTAAAAAAAAAACAAAAAAAAACAAACAACAACTAATAAAGATGAGACTAATAGTCCGAAATAAAAATAAAATTAACATAAAAATGCTCATCTCAAAATAAAAAATTCCAATTAAGGAATAATATATACATGTGTTTATATTATAGCTCAGTAGTGTACGATTGTAAATCTTAGATACTCAGAAAAAGAATAGTCCATATTTCCTTTAAAAAACACTACAGGTGGAGACAGTTGATTCGGCCGATTTCCAGAACATGTCTTTTATGATATACAGATGATTCATTAACAAGATTAATCGGTGTGTAAAATTTCATAGTAAGGTTGAAAAAGTAAAATGCATCTAGCATTTATTTACTTTATTTCTTTCTCAACTTTCAAGGAAAACTTTATTTGACTATGATTTTCCATTAAAACCATCTAAGGTTTTCGTTTTTAGTCGTCATCGGTATTTTTCTCTCACAAGTACTTTTGTTGATATTTCAATTTGTTGAAGTAAAAATACTTTCTTACCATGTTAATTATATATATATACACTTGTGCCCGATATTATTCATATCCCTCGGATCTTTGAGATTTCTATAAGAATATTGCTCAAACCAGAAGGTAGACAATATTAAAGGGATTTCAAACAATAAATCAAGCATAAGCATTTAATTTAAACTCAACAAATAAATAAATTATGCAAGTTTGAAACATTATAAAAAGAAAAACAATAATGGCACTAGTTCAAAATTATTCATACCTCTCTTACTAATAGTCAATAGCATGCCTTTTATTCTTAATAATTGCCTGTAACCGTTTTGGATATTTATCAACAAGGTTTTTACAAGCATCAACACTGATTTTTTACCATTCTTCAATGCAGTAGTTCTCCAAATCCCTCAAATTTCTAGGTTTCCGCTTTTTAACCTCAGTTTTCAATATGTGCGAGAGGTTTTCGATAGGGTTAAGGTCGGGACTCTGGCTAGGCCATTCCAAAACATTAATTTGATTATCCTCAAACCATTTCTTGACTATTTTGGCAGTATGTTTTGGATCATTATCCTGTTGAAGGACCCAGTTTGGTCCTAAATGGAGCTTCTCCGCATCCTGTCTAATGTTTTTCTGGAGTATCTCCAAATATTGCTCCTTCTTCATGGTTCCATCTATCTTGACCAAACTACCTGGACCACTAGCCGAAAAGGAGCCCCAAAATATTAGGCTACCACCACCATGTTTCATCGTGGGTATGGTGTTCTTTGGGTTGTAAGCTTCTCCTTTCTTCCTCCAAACGTAAGAAGCATCCATATGGCCAAAAAATTCAATTTTTGTTTCGTCAGTCCACAAAATACTTGAGAAAACGGACTCTGGAGAATTCACATGGGTCCTAGCAAACTTTAGACGTGCTGCAAGGTGTTTTCCGGTGTGCAATGGAGTCCTTCTTGGTCTTCTTTCTTTCAGACCATTTTCATGCAAAGTCCTTTGCAATGTTTGCCTTGATATTTTTATGCCAGAAGACTCCAGATTTTCTAACATGTCCTTAGTAGTGGTGGTTGGATTTGCATTAACACTTCTTACAATATTCCTGGTGGCTCTAGCAGACAGTTTCCTTTTCCTTCCTCTACCAATCAAGTTGTTTGTTGTGTGGTGGCTCTGGAATTTTTTGATGATGCTCTGTACTGTTGCTGTAGGGACCTCAAATTTCTTGGAAATTGACTTGTAACCTAAACCATCCTTATGTGAATTCACAATTTTAGCTCTTTTTTCTTCCCCATTCTAATAATTGTTATTCTTTTATTGGTTTTCAGGTGATATCATTTTAATTTCTGAAAAATTCAAAAAACGAAATGAAATTAATCAAAGGTTGTATAAAAGCATTCAAAATAAGAATCAAACAGGAAACAAACAGTCAGAAACTCGATCAATACTGAAAAAATAAGGGGGTATGATTATTTTTGAACATTGCAGATTTTATAAATAGCTGTATATTTCTTTTATTACAAGTATCCCGAGATTTTAAAATGACGAAAATGATCAGAAGAGGTTTATTAAGAATATGTATCAATATGGACGTAAACAATAAATTCTTACAAAGTTACACCTAATAAACTCAATTTTCAAGGGGGGGTATGAATAATATCGGGCACAAGTGTATATATATATATATATATATATATATATATATATATATATATATATATATATATATATATAGATAGATAGATAGATAGATAGATAGTAGAACTGCGGGATACGGTAGCGCTAGGATACTTTTTTTTTTTTTTTTTAGGTTACAATGTGGAATGCGATGTTTTCCAGCCTCTGATTACGGTATTTTCCCCGCCTTACAATGGTCGTTTAAGAAATTTCGTGGCGGCAACGAGAGTGTTGAAGATGATGAGCGTAGTGGCCGGCTATCGGATGTTGACAACGAACAATTAAGAGCCGTAGTCGAATCCAATCCACGCACGACTGTTCGAGAACTTGCTCCTGAATTAGACGTAACGTATACGATGATTTCCAACGACTTGAGCGAGATTGGAAAGACAAAAAACTTGGTAAATCGGTGCCTCACGAATTGAACGACAATCAAAACAAACGCCCTTATGAAGCCAGAGTCGAAACAAAATCGCCCTTATGAAGCCAGAGTCGCACCAAAATCGCCCTTATGAAGCCAGAGTCGCACCAAAATCGCCCTTATGAAGCCAGAGTCGCACCAAAATCGCCCTTATGAAGCCAGAGTCGCACAAAAATCGCCCTTATGAAGCCAGACTCGCACCAAAATCGCCCTTATGAAGCCAGAGTCGCACAAAAATCGCCCTTATGAAGCAAGAGTCGCACCAAAATCGCCCTTATGAAGCAAGAGTCGCACAAAGAATGTCATGCTTACTGTTTGTTTGTCTGCGACCGGTCTCATCCAGTACAGTTTGTTTTTTAATGCAGGCGAAACCATTATGACGGGGAAGTACTGTCAATAAATGGACGGAATGCATCAGAAACTTCGACAACAACACTCAGCATTAGTAAGCGAAAACGGCCCAGTTCTCTCCCTCAACGACAATGACCGGTCACACGTTGCTAAGCCGACTCTGCAAAAGATGAACGAATTTGGCTACGAAATTCTGCCTCATCCGCCATACTCTCCAGACCTCTCACCTACCGACTGCCACTTTTTCAAGCATCTCAACTTTCTACGTGAGAAATGCTTCAAAAGCCTAATCAATGTCATCAACGCCTTCAATGACTTCATCTCCACCAGAACGCAAGATGTTTTCGTTACTAGCATAAATACAACTTTGCGTTGGTGCTTATTTCGATCAATATTTTTTTAGCCGGTATATGTTCATTTGAATTTAAAAGTTAATAACCGCAAGAACTTTCTTGTCTACTTGATTTTATCTAGAAATTTAAACTGAATCATTATTTTATTTTATTATATATACATTTTTATGTAATACGCAAACGTTATTTAGACAATATATATATATATATAAACGTATATATATATATATATATATATACGTTTTATTTTTTATCACCGTTTTTTTTTCTGTTCGGTTACATTTTTGTTTCAGCTACGCGACCGATTTTGGCCGTTATGTAGCCTCCTCAGACTTTACAGAAAAGTTCGTTTATGGCGGAATGAATAATCCACCTTTACTACTACTACTACTACTACTACTACTACTACTACTACTACTACTAGTAGTAGTAGTAGTAGTAGTAGTAGTTGTGCTTGGTTTACAGGTGCTTAAATGAAATTTTCTTCAACGAACTTGCTTCACTTTTACGCATTCAATGTAAATACTTTCGACTAACCCGACAACTATCAAGATCCTACCCATAAATTATAAAGGTTCCTGGAAAGCTTTCTACTCTAATAGTTATTTTTGTTTTGTTTTGTTTTGGGGTTTTTTGTTGTTTTTTTTCAAATTTCTTGTATTTGGAATTTCCTCCCTGTTGCCTGTTTTCCCGATTGTACCAGCAAGCAAAAATTTTTCCTGCACAACTCCCAATTTAGAACGCCTGTATATTCCATGTAGCAGAGATTTACCTCTCATTGGTAATGTGTTTTATGTAAGTTAAGTAAATGTCATTAAAACTGGAAAATGTCACGAATTTCCGATGATATTTTAAACCGGGTGGAACTCATTTATTTAGATTTTTTATTTATACTGATAAATCATCATTGACCAAGGCCAAAAGCCACTCGTGGACAAAAGGATAGTGATATTGCCAATTGCATGATGATTTAAAAGTTAGATTTCAAATTGCGATTGTTGTTAAATTTGGTGCTGCTATAGAATTCGAACTCAATTTATTTAAAGCTTGATTTTTTTTTGCCCTAAACTAACCAATAATCATAAAGTATCCTTAAACTAATCATAACCTAAGTTATTTAAGTTGTTTTTTCCACAAAAGTTGGTATGAATCTGTTCAAATTCTGTAGAAGCACTCAAAGTTTTAACATTTCTCTATGATTTGTGAGATTAATATGAGGTCGCAATGCATTGGAAATAATGCGATTAACATATAAATAAAGTAATTTCAAAATAATTATACGATAATTTTAAATGGAATTGAAGTTGTTTTTATTTTTAGATAACTCTAAAAGAATTCAAAAAAACTGAAACGAGATCAATTCAAACAAATCTTGAGCTGGTAGATCGCATCCGTTTAGCTCGAATTAACAACGAATGATTTCCCTCTTCTCATTTAAGCGATTAACTAAATCGAATGATGCGGACGACAATAACAACAACAACAAAAACAATATATGAATTTATATCAATGTCGCTTTTGATAAACAAAACTAAAAACGACAAATGAAAGAAAAATTCCATTCCGCTCGGAAATCAAATATCACGCTTAATAACGCGAAGATCAAATATACGAACTGAAAACTTTAAAATAAACGACAATGAAAATTATCTAACGAAAGAAATATTTCAAATGGAAAGAGAAGATACATTGAGCTGAAATGGCGGATTTCTTTTGACGCACATCTCTTCCATATGAATAGAAAAAATTACTTGTCTCCCCACGTGGAGAGAGTTAGACACGAAGTCGTGTTTTAATAAGAAAATTCGGCTCCCACAAAAAGATCACTCTAGATTTAATCGGAAATAAGGGCAGAAAAGATTAATTGTAGTATCAGATCAAATGCATCGTTTCGTAACATTTTTTTGCCATAAGATAAAAAAATGCAATGTAACAAATTAGGCACAATGCCATTTACTACACTTTAATCCTAGCTAGAAAGTATGTCTATCAATCGTATGTTTCTGTTTGTATTTTTGCTTTATATGTTTCACCTATCACATACGGGACTATACTAATTTAAAGAGAAAACTTGAATGCCTACTGGAGAGAACTTGAATGCTTACTAGACACTCTCCTCGAGTGCTTACAGTCTCTCTGTACAGGGGTTTGTCAGAATAACCTGGCATGAAGATACTTTTTCCTAGAAGTAAACCCTGACCAAATATTCAGAATCACATAGTATTCGAAACCCTAATACGATCTCCTTACTATGGCTAACTCACATTAGCTTTTACGAGGAATGGTGCACCTTCTCCAAGTGATGTTACCTCAAGTAATAGCACAAAGTTGGATACTCCACCAGACTAGATAAATTCTTGTCCTGGAATCCAGTAAGACCAAAAGACCAAAAGGAAAGATGTACTACAACATATGAAACTGGTTAATTGGGGAGAGGAAATTATGTTCTTAATTTTTCTCAGTGTTTGAGAGATAAAGAACTTTAATGGAACATTCGGCTATCTATGTATCTCATGTAGAATTCAAGTCTTAGCCCCAGGTAGTGGGCCTCTTGATTTCTGAGAACTTTTTTTTTTTTAAATCAAATTTCATAAGAAATAAACAGAGTCCGTTGGAAACCCCAATCACAATCTCCCATCAATGACTAATGCACCACCTCAGTAAAACAGCAAGAACAACACCACCACTCATCTCTTGATCCATTCAAACAGTCTGTTCTCATGATACCTTAACAGGAATCCACTTTAACATCGGGTTTTTTTTTTGGTTGAATGACTCTCCTACAGGTTTCTCACCCCAGTAGTCAACAATGAAAAAAGAAACAGTCTCTCACTGGACTATGGTCATTCTTCGCGATTCCCAAAACCTGTATAAGCAGCACTACTTCAGGAACTACCAGAACCAGATAATGAGCAGTGGGTCTTAGGTTGGGCAGCTATGTAAGACAACTGAGTAGGTCCAGAGGGTGGGTCTGGAGGAAAGACCTCAGCTGACAAAAAATACGAACTACCAAAGCTACGAGGAAAGCAATAAAAAATGTTGATGTTGCTCTCCAAATACTTTTACTATATTGCACATTCCGGATCTCTTATGCTCTACATCGTTAGAAAAACGGTTCCTGAATACCAAAAGCAAAACCGATGGGAGTCCGAGGCATAAAATAAAACACCACACTGGAACAGCTGAACCGTTGCGGAAAAGAAATTGTATCAAATCAAACAATTCTTTGTCAGCTAAGGATCTTTATCTTGGTCCCCCAAATCAACAGAGATTAGAACATTCATTAATGATCATGTTCCTGTTGATTTTGCGGTGGGAGTTAAGTTCTGTGCCACCCTTCCAAGCTTTTTCTTCTCTCTTTGAGAAGGGGTTAGTTTGTTGCTAATCGTCTGGGGCGCCCTTACCGGGGAATGCCAACAGCAAACTACATGCCTCTCTCTCTCATATATATATATATATATATATATATATATATATATATATATATATATATATATATATATGGGTTTGTGTGTGTGTGTGTGTGTGTGTAATGATGGCAAATATATACGTACAGTTGTACTTATGTGGCACCAACAATTACCTAGTTTATTAACAAGCGGTTTGCATGAATCTTTGCGCTGCTTTTTAAAATATTTAATCTGTTTTTATCACAAACACATACATACATGTGGACTGTTTGAGACGGAGATAATGAGGACCACCGTTACGTTCACATTTTGTGCGCATGCTTACGAATTATGAAAATGTTCAAATTTCCACCTCGCTTTTCTCATTTTCAACATTTTACTTTTTTCATTGTAGAAGATCTTCATGTTACTTCCAAGTAAATTTACTGTCACAAAAAAGCACAACTGCCCCGATCACAATCAGAAGCATCTGTAAACCACCACCACCATATTCGAACAAAAAAATAATAATAACACCGCTTTCGCTATCATTCTCTTAAATTGTCACAGTAGGTAAGTTTTGTATTTATTTTTCTTTTATATTTTTTCGTCCTAAAAAATATTCTATCAAATTATTGTCGTTTATCATTTATTTTAAACGGTATTATTGCGAATATGTTCTGTATTCTGTCCAATGATAATTGCGATTTTCTATTAGTGATCATCCGAAACGATTAAAGATTACTAGTTGTACCCGGGTAAATTTCCGGGTATCAATAATTTCCCTTTTCACATCTGCATGATTTGTCATTTTCGTCAAGTTTTTTATTACTAATATCTCAATCGCTCGTGAACGTAGCTATGTTGTACGGAAGTGACCCTATAAGCCTGTTTCTGTTAATATTTTTCATTGCTGTTCTGATATTTAGCACACATTAAAATACAACGATCAAAATTAGTTTTCTAGAACATGACCAAATATTTATGCCGATAAATATTAGGTTTCAAAATTAAACAACAACAAAAGAAGGACTTCAAATCAATTGTCAACAGACATCTGTCATATAATAAGCCATCAAATTTTATTCATTATATGAATTATTTTCAATCCTCTCATAATATTTATCATCATTCAACTGCAACTGAATCGTATCGGGATGAAAAATATATTTTCTCTCTCTCTCTCTCTCTCTCTCTCTCTCTCTTCTGTCTCTGTCTCTGTCTGTCTGTCTGTCTGTCTGTCTCTCTCTCTCTCTCTCTCTCTCTTTCTCTCTCTCTCTATATGTATACACACATATATGTATATATATATATATATGTGTGTGTGTGTGTGTGTGTGTATTTATTTATTTAATTGTACAGAAGTTCAGAAAAACATTGGTACCGTCGGTTTCAAGCCCAACATAAAGGGGACCAGTTAATGGTAAAACGTAAATTATGTTAGGCTTTCGTCAGCCATGTGGTCTCTCTATATATGTGTTTCAGAATAATGAAATGCAATAAATCTACAGGTATGTAAATCCAGTGATTTTCGGTCTTCCAAAATATTATTAGATGTAATATTTTATATAAGACAATATCAGCTGAATAAAATTTCTCAATATACAAGATAGAGCAAAAAAACTAGTACCTTGGATGGACTACAAGACACATTGGATTTCTTTACCTCCTTACTACCAGGATTTTCCATTAAATGATTGAGCATTCATTCTAGATTTAAGTTACAATATCCCTTTTTTTTTTTTTGCCTTAATGTCCATCTCCCTTATTCTATGTGTCTTAAATGTTAAAAAAAAAACTTTAATTTTCTATGTTTATTGATTTTAGCAAATAAGGTGCAAACTAATAAAAATATTTTTCCTTTGAGAAAATGAATAAGCATCGAAAACTCATAGGTTAAAGAAATAGATTTATTAAATTGTATTCTTCGTTTTCCAATAACAATAAATTTTCTATATTTGAAGATTAATCTTTTCAAATCATAAAATTAAAATACCTTAATTTTGAATATATATATATATATATATATATATATATATATATATATACATATATACATATATATATGTATATATATATATATACATATATACATATATATATGTATATATATATATATATATATATATATATATATATATATATATACATATAAATATATATTTTACATTCGACGGGATACTCAAAAAAGGTATATTGAAATTTTCTTAATCTGTGGAGTTTCAAAGTAATGCGTTCTTCTCGTTAGAGGAAACATATTAGTAAATAGATATCATAGCGAAGTAAATAGATATCATAGCGAAGTAAATAGATATCATAGCGAAGTAAATAGATATCATAGCGAAACTATGAATTTGTAGGTACTGGCATTAATTGGAGTGGCATTACATGAAAACTAGTCATAAATGCAAAATAAATCTTTTTTGTGCAAAGGGTTTATAAAATGGGGTTAAAATATAAGAAAAACATTAAAAGTTAAAGATTAAAAAAAAAACAGATGAAAAGATATGGAAAGATCAAGTAGTAACAACACGAACAGATGATAAGACATAATGTTCTTATGAGAAAAAATCAGAATTATGCTGTTGACACCGTAAATGAAATAAAAATCCATAATGCGCGTAATAATCCAAAACGTTTGCAATAATTTCAAAAGTTTGTAATAATCTAAAAAGTTTGTAATAATTTCAAAAGTTTGTAATAATCAAAAAAAATGTGTAATAATGTAAAACGTTTGTAATAATCTAAAAAGTTTGTAATAATCTAAAAAGTTTGTAATAATTTCAAAAGGTTTGTAATAATCTAAAAGTTTGTAAAGATTTCAGCTATCAGAACGGGGATCGATAGATAATGTAAAAACAAATACTCAAAAGAAAACTCTTCGTATCTTTTTATCTAGTTTTAATTGACTTTTAATCTATTCTTTGTTTTCTTACATTTTCCCCGATTTTATAAATCCATTGCACAAAAAACGTTTTTTGTTTGCATTTAAGATTAGTTTTCATGTAATATTGTTTCAATTAATACCAGTACCAGAAAATTCATAGATTCGCTTTAATATCTATTTGCTAATACCTTTCCTATGATGAAAAGAACGCATTTCATTGAAATACCGAGGATTAAGGCAATTTCGATCTATGTTATTTGAGTAATCAATTTGAACAATAAATTAATGTAAAACATATTTTTACAGTCTATAATTTTTTCTTATATCTGTATCTATCTATTATTATATATATAAAGTGAACGTGTCTGTTTGTGTGTGTCTGTGTGTATGTCTGTTTACATTTTCCAACGCAATAATTCTGTCAATTTTAAGTCTACAGACTCGAAATTTGATATACAGGGTACTGAGATTTGGGAAAATTTTTGTGGTCGGTTTTCGGCCAGAAATTTGGCTATTAAGGGGTCAAAGTTCAACGATTGACCTTTGAGAACTCTACCAAACTCCCCCGACAATTGTGGGTCTAAACAATTGACATTTTAGATATAGGTTCCTTGGAAATGGATCTAACTTAATAACTTGATTTGAGCCCCAAACAATAAATCTTAAGAGGTCATAATAGGGGTCAATTTTTTTAAAAATTGACCGCTTTTTTTTTCTTTTTTTTTGATCAACACCCGGGCAACGCCAGGCTGGAATGTTAGCATATTTATAAAAGTGAACGTGTCTGTTTGTGTGTGTGTCTGTGTATCTGTGTGTGTACATTTCCCTACGCAATAACTCTGTCAATTTTCAGTCTACAGACTTGAAATTTGGTATACAGGGTACTGAGATTTGGGGGAAATTTTTGTGGTCGGTTTTCGGCCAGAAATTTGGTTGTTAAGGGGTCAAAGATCAATGATGTTACCTTTGAAAACTCTACCTAACTCCTCGAACAATTTTGGGTCTAAACACTTGAGATTTTAGATATAGGTTCCTTGGAAATGGATCTAACTTAATAACTTGATTAGAGTCCAAAACAATAAATGTTAAGGGGTCATAATAGGGGTCAAAATAAAACAAATTGACCGCTTTTTTCTTTTTTTGCTCAACATACACCTCCAAACAACCGGGCAACGCCGGGCTGAAATGCTAGTATATCTATAAAAGTGAACGTGTCTGTGTGTCTCTGTGTGTGTCTGTGTACATTTCTTTACGCAATAACTCTGTCAATTTTCAGTCTACATACTCGAAATTTGATATACAGGGTACTGAGATTTGGGAAAATGTTTGTGATCCGTTTTTAGGCAGAAATTTGTCTGCTAAGGGGTCAAATTTCAACGATTTGACCTTTGAGAACTCAACCAAACTCTTCCAATAATTTTGGGTCTAAACAATTGAAATTTTAGATATGCGTTCCTTCGGCATGGATCTAACTTAATAACTTGATTTGAGCCCAAAACAATAAATGTTAAGGGGTCATAATAGGAGTCAAATTTAAAAAATAATTGACCTCTGCGGTCTCTATCAAATTACTCAGACAATTTCTCGTCTAAACATTTGAAATTTGACAGAAAGGGTATTCAGAGATAGGGCAAGATTTTTAATCGGTTTGGGTTTGAGAACAATCTTGGGTCTAAACACTTGAAAATTTAGATATAGCTTCCTTGGAAATGGATCTAACTTTATATGAGCCCAAAACAATAAATGTTAAGGAGTCATAATAGGGGTCAAAGTTTAAAAAATTTGACCTCTGCGGTCTCTACCAAATTACTCAGACAATTTCTAGTCTAAACATTTGAAATTTTACATAAAGGGTATTCAGACATAGGGCAAGCTTTTTAATTGGTTTAGGTCGAAAATTTTTAGTTACCAATATATAAATGTATGTATGTATGTATGTATGTATGTTTGCATGTCTGCCTAAAACTTTCGACAGAGGCGACAAATTTTACCAAGATCAGTATCGTTTTGAAGCTCAACCCTTCAGACGACAAATACCGGAAAATTAGCTAAAAACATTAATTTCTTCACCTTCAACTGGGTACTTTTCTACAGAGGGGTCGCTTTTTTCGCCGATATTTTTTAAAGCCATCCTCTCCTTTCGATTGTCTAGCCTTAATTTAAATATAAGTCACTTCCGCTTTGGCGGTGGTCGTAACAGCAAAGACGTCAGGGTTTTTACCCGTTTTTTAACTCCGCCGCCGTACGGGTTCGAACCTGCCTTCCTACTATCACTTTTTTTTTCTCGACATACACATCCAAACACCCGGGCAACGCCGGCTGAAATGGTAGTATCTATAAAAGTCAAAATATCTGTATGTGTGTGTCTGTCTGTGTACACTTCCCTACCAACTAACTCTGTCAATATTCAGTCTACAGACTCGAGATTTGACATAAGGGGTATGGAGATTTGGGAAAATCTTCTTAATTGGTTTTAGGCCAGAAATTTGGCTGTCAAGGGGTCAAAGTTAAACGATTTGACCTTTGAGAACTACTCTGCCAATTTTGGGTCTAAACACTTGAAATTTTAGATATAGGTTACTTGGACATGTATAAAACTTTTTTAATTTGATTTGAGCCCAAAAAAGAAAATGTTATGGATTAAAATTGAGGTCAAAGTTTAAAAAAATTGACCTCTGCGGTTTCTACTAAATTACTCAGCTAATTCTGGTCTAAACATTTGAAATTTTAGATACAGGATATTCAGAGATAGGGCAAGCTTTTTAATTGGGTTGGGTCGAAAATTTGAGCTGCCAAGAAGAGGAAAAGGTTCAAAAGATTTGACTTTTGCAATGTCTAGCAAACTACTCAACCAATTTTTGGTCTAAACATTTAAATTTTATACATAACGTGTATTCAGACATGCAAAAAACATTTTAATCAGTTTTTGGGCGAAAATTTGGCTGCCAAAGGTCAAAGTTGAAAGAGTTAACCTTTGCAGACTCTCGCCAATTTGGGGTTTAAACACTTGAAATCTTAGATGTAGGTAACTTGGAAATAGGTAAAGATTTTTATTTTTATTTGAAACCAAAATAATAAATGTTAAGGGGCCAAAATTGGGGCCCAAGTTATACAAAATTTACTTCTGTGGTCTCTACGAAATTACTTAGAAATTTTTTGGTCCAAACATTTGAAATCTTACATAAAGTGTATTCACACATAGGGAAAGTTATGAACAGTACATAGGGCTCAAGCAAAGCCGGGATGAACTGCTAGTATATATATATATATATATATATATATATATATATATATATATATATTATTATTATTATTATTATTATTATTATTATTATTATTACTATTATTATTTAAATACCTACAGACACTAGGGTTACACACTTATGCAATCATCAGTACAAACGGTGACGATCATCGCTAGTCGAATGATTCGAACCCCGTCACGAAGTCACCTTTGACTTACAAGGTCTCTTAAATATGTTCTTGCACTTTAGTTGCTATAGACGTTGTCTGGACAATAATTATCATTGATTTGAACATTTGCCAACATGATTCTTCAATTACGCGTATCTTCTGTATTTATAGGTATTCCATTTCACTCTGTGTAAAGTTTTTATTTGTATAAGGGTTTGATCGTCAATTCATGGGTACCTTTTTTAGAAACTATAGTATTCTGTGTCTACTTTTCTTGCGCTTGTTTGAAATAATATTTTCGTTACTCCGTCACGCTTATTCTATATGAAGAGTCTGTCAATCACAATTTTTCCGTCAATTACAGTGATATTTAAACATGATAAATACACTGAGAAATGTGTTTCATCTAAAAATAGTGATCCAAGTTGTTTTATAAATGAGAAACATTGCTTAAATAATAAATTATAAAGTCCGAACAAATAACGCGGATGTCATGACCAGAAATCGAAACTGGAACATCAACAGGAGATAACAGTCAACGTTGGTTAAGAGTTCGAAACCCATTACGACTCCACATTTGACTCACTGGTTATCTGGACAATAATTGCCACCAATGCAATTATTTGCGAAAACGATTCTTCAATTATATTTATATTCTGTATTCGACGCTATCCTACTTTACTCTATGTTTATGAATATCGTTGTTACCATCATTTGAAGTGTGAGTAAATTTTTACATTTTCAGACACTCTGTACATATATATATATATATATATATATATATATATATATATATATATATATATATATATATATATATATATACAGAGTGTCTGAAAATGTAAAAGTCATACACGAATTACCATTAGCGCATAAAGCGATGCTCTTTGCGTAAACAAATCGAGCTTAGGTATTTCGAACGATGTCAAAACATTGTTAATTCACGACTCGCACAGCAGCGGCCGATTAGCGTAATAGTTAGGAGCTTTGACTGTCGTACAGGCGGTCGAGTTTCAGTCCTGGCTTGAGGTAGTTGCCTGTCTAGCCGCGCTGATGAGCTGTGAAACAGCATATATATATATATATATATATATATATATATATATATATATATATATATATATATATATATATATATATATATATAAAACAAGCAAGAAAATTGATGATGAAAATAACAATGAAAATATTAATTTATAAAATATGTAACCAAGGAAATAAATAAGAATCATTCACACATGATTTTTCCTTATTTTAATTTCTTGTTTAAATATCTGACTGATTAATAAATGTTGTAATTTATTCAACTTTTATTTTCATCGGCAAATTTCTAGTCGGAATAATCGCCACTTTGAGGAGTATCAAAATTGGTATCGGAATCGGAAAAAATTTTACCCTAATTTCTTATTCCAAAAAACGGTTCTTGTAGTATTTTTAAACTTCATTTTCCATTGCTAATACTAATGATAAATATTTGTTTAAACTATCAATAAAACTTACACCTATAGATTAAAATAACATCAAACTACGATGTAAATTTATTTTACTTGCGTAAAAAATTGAAACTTTGCATAAATTAGGAAGGTAATTTTTAAACAATGCACTTGATTTACAATGTTTTAAATAAGTTTAAAATTTAAATGAAACATTTTGTCAATAAAAATATTGCGAAACGTCATTGATAATACAATTTTTAGTAAAATAGAGAAATGTTTTTAATCTTGTTACTTTACATTTATTTCATACAGTAATCAGATTTCTTTTTATGTGCTGGGTTTCTGCTCGCTAGCTATTTCTGTAAAATCTTATATGGGTGTGGCGATCGAGAAAATATGTGAAAAATACTTGAGACATTTTCAAAGACGGAAATTAAGCATAAATGAATTCTGGCGTCAGTTCTTCGATGTTGAAAATTTTTTCAGATATATATTGCTTACTTACCGAGACTTAGGATGGGCAGTCAAAGTTACCCATCGTTTTTGTTCTGGTGAGATCCTCACCCTCTCCCATATTTGTATACTGATTGTGAAACAATTTTTTTTAACTGAAAACGTTGTTTGTTGTGCAGATAGAAGATAATAAAATTACAGACTGATAAATATGATTCTTTTAATGTTATTAAAACCCTTTGAAAGGTAAGATCATTTTCAAAACTATTTTAAAGACATTTGAAATGTGTTTTATGAATTAACTTTAATTACTAACAAGCTCCTGTATAAATTTTGTTGCATATTTAAACTTATATTTAATGTATCTTTTAAAAACTTAAATATATTCTTTTAGTGGATAAGAACTTGTAAGTATCAATTAATTGTTGTACCTCAATTCACTGCTAAATCACTACTCAACATTAAGATGAAATTCAATTCTTTTAAGTGATTCGAAAAAAAAAATCAATTATTTTATAATTAAGAATTGATTTAATGTAAAATTAACTTCCATTTCCGAGACTTTCTAGCATTTTAGAGAAGTTAACAAAAAATTGTTATTTTTCTGTGAGAAAAATTCTGTGCCTTTATATTTTTCTATGTTGGGAGATTATTCTTTTTGGAGCGATTACGCATAGTTTTACGACCTTATCAGTTGGGTATGGAATTAATGGTAAAATAAATTATAAAAATCCCTAAAATGTTAGAATAGTCCGGAAATGATGATCATTTACGCTAAAATTATATATGAAATTTATCTCCTACTCTAACTTCTTAAATGATTGCTTTTTTTTTTTTCGCTAAGTTTTAAGGTGTTTACACGTACACAGCTGAAAAGTAGAATCTCCTTTTTGTGGGTGTTTTATCTGAGGATGTAAAACCTACAACTTCCCATATTTAATAGTACTGGTATTATTATTATTATTAGTAGTAGTAGTAGTAGTAGTATTAGTAGTAATATTATTATTATTATTATTATTACTATTATTATTGCTATTACTATTATTATTATTATTAATAATAATATTATTATTATTATTAATAATAATAATAATATTATTATTATTTTATTATTATTATTATTATTATTATTATTATTATTATTATTATTACTATTACTATTATTAATAATAATAATATTCTTCTTCTTCTTATGATTATTATTATTTTTATCTGAACCTGTTTTTTTTACAGTAAAACAAATCAATCTACCACATATATCTTATACTGACAGTAGCGTCATCGATCAAATCATTATAATTGCAGTAAAACTGCACGCCTGTTCCGTTTTCCATATGTTAAGAATAGTTTTTTAAATCGAAGCTGCATTATTTAGAAATACATTTTTAAAATGGGATGGTGATTTGTAATCTATTCTGTTTCTAAATCATTATCATTTTGCATATTAATCATCAATTATTTATGAATTGCATTTTGACAAAATAATGAAAGTTCACTATTTTCAATCAGCTACAATCAATCAATTTCAATCAATTACATGTTAGAATAAATATTTAGAAAGATAAACTTGCGTAGTATACACACCACTAAGTTTATTTTTACTGATGCAGACATTACTCGAAGGTTTTTAGAGTATTATTATTATTATTATTATTATTATTATTATTATTATTATTATTATTATTATTATTATTATTATTTATTAAGAAAAGAAACAAATTTCTATTTAGAACTTCTTTTAAAAATTGGACTCGAAATCGGTAATTGTATCAGAAGCGGGAATTAAAAAACAATCTGTAATTGTATCAGAATCTGGAAAAATATTGGTATCGTCCAATTATTAGTATATTTATATATGTATATACGTATATAAAATTACAAAGAGAAATATTATCGTTGTGTTAGAACCTATCGAGAAAATAAAAAGCGCAATACGATAGAGCAAGTAACACACAAGAAACTGATGATAAAAGTAAAAGTTGAATAAATTACAATATTTATTAATCAGTCAGATATTTAAACAAGAAATTAAATGAGGAAAAATCATGCGTTAATAATTCTTATTAATTTTAATTCCTTGTTTACACACACACACACACACACACACACACATATATATATATATATATATATATATATATATATATATATATATATATATAACTACTTAATTTACTCAAATAAAATTAATATACAAAAGTATAAATTCATGCGTAAACTTTAAGTTCCCAGAAAAGAAACCCCGAATAACAAGAAATATTACGTAGGTATGACTTCCTTAGATTTCAAAACTCGATATTATGACCACAAAAGTACATTCAACAATAAAAAACACTGTATGAAAACAACGCTAGCGAATAAATACTGGAAACTCAAGGAAAGCGGACATTCGCCGGTAGTCAAATGGAAAATAATAAGACAAGCTACCACGTGTAGGGACCTAGACGACCCATGTAGATTAGGCCTTCAAGAAAAATTTGCTATCCTGTACTCTAAAGAACCCCAACATCTATTAAACTGTAGAAGAGAAATGGCAAACAAGTGTGTTCACAAGATAAAATTTACTCTAGGATAGCGATACAAAATAATTTTAAAACTAACAAAAACAATAGAAAATAAACAAAAAATAAATTAAATAAACATGAATATGCATAAACGATCACATATATATGTATGTATATATGTGTATATATATATAGATAGATAGATATAGATATAGATATATATATGTGCATATATGTATGTACACATATATATATATTTATATATAAACTAACAAAAAAAATGCTAACCTAGATTTAAAACAGATCAAGAAACTAAATATCCAGGCTAAATAGAGCACACACAAAGGAACAGGTCAACCAGAGGTCAAATAGGCCTTTGTCCGATAAATGCATGCTCATTGGCTGATAGGAATGGCGCAGTGGATACTAGAAAGCTGATTGGCTTACTAAAATCTCAATAGAAAATGAGCATATAAAAACGACAAACAACCACAGAATTCGCGCATAAGCCTGAAGAGTCCTAGAGTGGATGAAACGCGGAATATTCAGTGTAGCTTAATCGCCATATACATTTTATAACTTACTATATATATATATATATATATACCGTATATTTCGACGTATGAGACGACCGTTAAAGTTAAAAAATCATATTTAAAACTCAATATTTCATAAGATTCCGGGTGTTGCAATCTCTAGCCTAATCTAAACAAACATGGTTTCGTGATTTAGCAATCGTCTTATACAAACCATATATGATAAATTTATTAAAATTTGCCCAGTTTTGTACCTCGTCTCATCTGTCGGTTGCCTTATACACCGAAATATTACGGTATTTATATATGTATGATCAGATGAATTTGGTACCTTAGGTTTCAAGCCGAGGAAGCAAAACCAACCCCAAATCGAGAATTTTCTTGAGTTCCATTTAAAAGTATAAGTAAAAACGAAAACACTGTATTTGTATTTATTCTACTCTCCCAGCTTGAAACGTAAAGTGCCATGTTTACCTGCCTTCCTGTAATAGAGATATTGTGCTTTTACTAAATAATCGTTCACTCTGTTAGATCTGTATCTATTAAATGAAAAGAAAAATTATATATATATATATATATATATATATATATATATATATATATATATATATATATATATATATATATATATATATGAGATAAATCACAGATTAAAAATTAAGTGAATTTTCCTGTCAGATATTACATTGAGGTAATAATTTCAGGATGATCCTAGCCAAAAAGGTAAAGCTCAATATATAAAAATAGAGCAATATATAAGCTTAATGATTAAAGTTAAATTCTGTAAATTAAAATATATACAAATATATTTAAGTTAAGAATTTACTGTTTGAAACAACGAATATACGGAGAAAAATTATATTTATTTTCTTAATCCAGAAAATAGTCTAGTTGAGGATGAAGGAATTAATTTTGGGGGCCAATTTTTCGATATTTGTTGTCGGAAGGTCCGAGCTCACAATGATACCGATCTCGTGAAAATTCGTCCCCTCTCTCGAACGTTTTTGAAAGATACATACATACATAAATACATACATACATACATTTAAACAGACAGGTGAGATTTATATTATAGATAGTAGCAGCTAATAAAACCAATCACAGAAGTTATATATATTTCTACCCTGTTTGCTCCAAGCAAACCACAAACTCCTCTTTAAGATCTTTTGTTGTTCTTTTATAATAGATACTAACAGTTTTATAACGCTACTTTTTTATTATTTAATCTTCCTTCCTAAGCGATGAAGGCGTTGTTCTTCGCTTAATTGCGTCTCTACCCCTCCCCCATCACATATTATTTATTTTAATTTTATTTGTCTTTGTTCAATCTTTATTTGCATGAAATATATGTACACACGCACGCATGCACACACACACGCACACACATACGCACACACACATACATATATATAACTACTTCATTTAACTGCATAAATTAATATACAAAAGTATAGATTTATGCGTAAACTTTAAGTATTTACTTCAACAGTGCTCAATACGTAGGTAGAGATAGGTAGTAAGTTATTAAATATATATAGCCATTAAGCTACACAGAATATTCTGCGTTTCATTCACGCTAGGATTCATCAGGCTGATGAATCCTAGCGTGGATGAAATGCGGAATATTCTGTGTAGCTTAATCGCCATATATATTTTATAACTTACTATATATATATATATATATACAGGGTGACCCAAAAAAAAAACAGAGGACATTCAATTGTTTTTCTGGGCATTTTACGATAAACGGAGAACAAAAGGCCAAAGACCCTAGTGTTGGGGTGTGATGTTTTGAATATAATAAACTAGTTATGACTAAAGTCTCAATTCATTCGGACAAAACACTAAGAAACTGGGCCTAATTAGAGTTGGGGCCCGTTTTTGGAGTCACCCTGCATATATATATATATATATATATATATATATATATATATATATATATATATATATATATATATATATATATTAGTGTATATATCCATAAAATATAGCCAATAAGATTAAATGCAATTGAAGGTCATCTTCGACAGAGGCTGCATTTCTTGTTTCTGGCCAGTTTTGCCTGTATAAATTCGGACTCGAATGGACCGAGGAAATATTTCGTGACTGTTCATAGTCACGAAATCTCTGCTGACTCCTCGAACACCGACGTTTATTATTATGAGAAGAGCCTTACTCTTTGTTTTCATACCCTCTTTTCGGACGCCATTTTGTTTACGTTTAAAATGGCCGGCTTTAATGGAGTGATTGCATAAAATTGCCTGGGAGCGTATGTGCGCATGCGCAGATCAAATAGCGTTCCGTTCATGCTTCCGGGAATAAATTTGCGTTTATATTTATGTGTTTCTGCTTGTCCTTTATGTAATGGCAATGTATGGATATATAGATATAAAAGTGTCTGTAAGTTGGCGTGAAGCTGGCCGTTCGTGTGTATTTATAGGCTATTGTATTTGCCTGAAAGGTGTGAGCATGTTTGAGATCGTGTTCCGCTTTTGCTTTTCGTCACACAATTATTCATTATTCTCTGTATAATGGTATAGTCGTCTCTGATCAAAATAGAAACATAGACGAAAAGATTTTATATGACCAAAAATTGATTGACACGGGAGGCTTAAAAGAATCCGATATTTTTCGACCATAAACTGATCCCCTTATATCGGATTTGAAACCGATGGTACCGATATTTTTCTTACCTTCTGCAAAATTTTAAAATATATATTATGCTCTTATATAACCTTTCTTCTTTATAATCACTGGGGTTATATGACACAAACAACACACATTATATATATATATATATATATATATATATATATATATATATATATATATTTATCGGATTAAGAATAAGAATGAGAAAAACAGGCATAGAGATTGTATACAGATTATACAGAGATTGTATACAGAGTATATAGAGATTGTATACAGGGTATATAGAAATTGTATACAGAGTATATAGAGATTGTATATAGAGTATATAGAGATTGTATACAGAGTATATAGAGATTGTATATAGAGTATATAGAGATTGTATACAGAGTATATAGAGATTGTATACAGAGTATATAGAGATTGTATATAGAGTATATGGAGATTGTATACAGAGTATATAGAGATTGTATACAGAGTATATAGAGATTGTATACAAGTTTAAAAGAAATTGACAAAGAAATTTTACCGGATTCTTGATAAGAACTTCCCTAATGGTAGTAACTTACGTATTATCATAAACAAAAATACAGTAAAATTACCATTCTCAACACCTAGCGAAAATTATAATAATTTGTGATAACGCAAAAATAAATAAGGCAATTAAGAAAAGTGGACAAGACAATGAAAATAAACCTTGCTGTAACTGTAAAAAAAATAATGAATGTCTCTTGGATGATAAATGCTTTATTTCTGACATTTTTTATAAATGCGAAATCATCAAAAATAATATAACTAGGATATATATAGGTCGACACATGGCTGTTTAAGGACATACTCCGCAACTTTGAAAATTAAAAATGAGATAACTCATAAAAAATCAATATCTTTAGCTTAATGCTTAAAATATCAACATAGGAATAACATAGAATACAAATTAAAATGATCAATATTATGAAATGCAAGAAAATATACATGGTAAATCCGAGCACTGCAACCTATTTCCCCTTGAGTCTTATCATATAATAATATCTGAGGTAAATTTATTGTACAAACGACAAGAACGGGTTCAATGTTGTTTGCATAGAAATAATGATTTATTATTTCCCTAAAAACCTGACTAGGTAAATAAAAACTGAATAGTAATAAATCAGTATTTAATAGCTTTCAGGAAAAATAAATGAATAAATAAATAATAAATGAATAAATAAAATGAGAGAGACGAAGTGACAGGAAACATGATCTCCTACAGTCACGCAAATATAAGAGAAAGGATATAACCCCTTATCTTAGCAGCCAGTAAAATGTCATTAGATGTTATTAAAAATACTTATTGATAATTGTTTATTGAATAAGTAACAAATATAAATTTAGTCATAATGTATTCGAAAACGCAAATGTTAAAAGTTAGAAACATGAAAGCATAATTTATAAGGGTAGCAAGTATCACATTATATATGTGTGTAAATATATATATATATATATATATATATATATGTGTGTGTGGTATGTGTGTGTTGGTGGGTAAGTCTGTGTGTGGGTGTGTGTGTGGGTGTGTGTTGGTGGATGTGTGTGTGGGGGGGTGTACGGGTATATATATTTGTAAATATATATATATATATAAGTTTGTATGTGTAAGTGTACGTGTATATCTCTAGATATATATGATTAAAATACAATATATTTGGGTAAATAAATGAAATTATATTTAAAATACAAGAGAACATACTTGTAAAATTTCTAATTGAATTATCTCCCTTTGACTGGGCTAATTAATAAGTTATGTTGGTTATGATTGCCTCCTAGAATACGATTTCATTTCTAATTGAGTCCTTATAAACTTAAAATAATTGATTTAGTTGACGTACGTTTATACCTTAAATCAAATGCAATTTTTAAAAAACAAGTATCAATGAACTATGTAAATCCACTTTGGATATAACCCTAGTAAATATATTACAGATAATCAATAATAAAAAATAATATTATTATATAAATATAAATAAATTCCCTTTAGACTAAAATCTTTTAGATTATTTTTAATTCAAACGTAAACTAAGACCTGACTTGCTTTACAATCTGATCCAAGATAGCTACCTAAACAAAAACACAATGCCGTGTCTTCTATAAATTTTATTTATTACTTATTTTGTCATTATACTGCCATGTATGTTTCTTCTTCAGCAAAATATTTCTGTTTTTATGAGGAGTATATGCACGAGAAATTGGACATTGATATAATAATTAATGATTGTTTCTACATAAGGAAATATATCTGTAAAATATGCTGAAAGAAAGAAAAACAATATATACCAGCAAATAGATATATTACATGGTGGATTAAGTAGCAGAATGCTGATCGCATTTGATTGTTATCGGCCACTTGTGTTTACAATATATACATTTGCTACATCAAGCTACATTGATGAATCGTAGGCGGCAAAATGGCTGTCTGTGGTTGACTATATTTTAAACTTATATATATATATATATATAGTAGTGCGAAAAACATATGGCAAGTAAACTACACAAAGTCATCCCTGGCTAATTATACAGGAAGTCATCAAATATTTGCACCCCTTTGTGTAATTTACTTAGCATAGATATATTTTCATACTAATACTACTACTACTACTACTACTGCTTGCATATCGAGTGCTGTTGAAGTAAATATTGAAAAATATACACGTTATATGATATCACCTTCTAATACTATATGTGTATATACATAAAATAGTAAATAATAATAATAATAATAATAATAATAATAATAATAATAATAATAATAATAGACTAGCGGGGTCTGTGGAAATTCTACAGCGGACTATTTTCTAACGATTTTTATATATTATAAAGTTGCGATTTCAAAAATAAAAATATACGCATATGACTTGGGTGCATTAGCTGGATTCGAAACAGAAACGAATGTATATATATATATATATATATATATATATATATATATATATATATATGTATATATTGTTTTTAATTGTCTCAAATGCCGTTGGGGCTGCTCAGTCATTTTAGTAGCCATAGTGCAACTTCTTTTATGCTTTTAAATAGCATACCAGTGACCATCTTAGTTTGAAAACTATCGTCTATTAAGTTCAATACTTGGTCCACGCATGACCTAACAGGCCGAAAACTAGACTGGTCAGGAGTTAGATACACTCCACAGATATGGCAATTCTTGTTAGAATAAGCTGTTTATAGAGCTTGAATAAGACACAAAGCAGAAATTTGCGTCGGTAACTAGCAGCCATGACTGGCTCTCTCTATCTTAAGGATTGCAGTTATTTGGGCTTTTCTTCGGATCTAAAAAGATTTTATATTACATGGTGCAGCTATTATAGACTGTCAGAAACAACTCGAGTGTCCTTGGATCAATGTACTGCATTATCTCAGTACTGGTTCTAAAAGTTTTGCTTAGTTGAAAGTATTTTAACTATTTCATTGCAGTTCCTCCATCGTAAACAGTGGGAAGATATCATCTGATTGTTCCATTGCAATCTTCATTTCAATCTTCGTTTGTTTCACGCATCCGTGTTCTTTGTTCGGCGCTTGGCAGTTGGTTGAACAATAGTTGATTGACAACTTGGTTAGGAGTTTCCTCGCCCATTCTTTGTTGTATTTGGTTAACAACATTCAGTTTATTTAATGTCTTACAGGCCGCCTTGCCGTTCAGGTTCCTGACTATGTTTCTTCCTAGCGTATTTTAGTGAGCTCAACATTGATTTGTTGGGTCAAGCGTTTGCACAGAGAAGCGCTCAGGGTAGTAGGTTGCAATATACTGCCCGTAAGTCATCTTACTGGTATCATGGAGACCATGAACGTAATTCGCCCTGTAACCCTTTGTGATGTTATTCTTCGCACACTGCCATACAGTGGATTGAAAAGATTCTTATCTACTTGAAACAGGCAGAATAGTAGCGATGTTATAGTCTAGGTCCAGTGCGAAGCTTCCCAAAAAGCTATACGATAATTTAATCGAGGCTTGGGCTTGGTGGTGATAGACTGGTTGATGCTCAACTACGATGGGACGGTGCTGGGACTTAGATATTGATTGTTCTGTAGATTTATTAAATTGTGCCTGAATTCGACAGTGACAAATGTAAAATCGGGTTATTATCCTTCTTCCAGCGTGCGCTCAGAAAAATGGTTTATCCTTGGCTTTGTTCAGCGTGGCTAGATCATGGAATAAAGCCCATTCTTCGACGAGTACTCCATCTCTATAAATGTGATTGTAACTCCACGTTGTATTATGGCTACTGAAGTTATTAATAATCAGGTGGGGGCTACTGTCCATTGTGCAGGTGTCAGGCTATTCAAACGAGACTGGAGGTGTCTTGTAAACAGATGTTATTGTCAGTTTTTTTTGTTTTTTTTACCTGTAATATTATTATAGTTTTAGTCAACTTATCCCAGCACGTAAATGGTGTTTTCATACACTGCACTAGCATGGAAAATTACTAAAGACATGGTTGGTATTTTTGCTGGGGAAGATTTTTTATATGTCTTTTGAAGGTACAGCACACCAGCCTTGACATTGGATAGGAAGTCAATTTTTGCTGGTAGAAGGCCTTAAGCATTGGAGCTGGTAATTTTACATAGTTGGGATATCTCTGGGGCCGAGGGTCTACCTTTTTACCGTCACCGGATTTTTTTTTTTTTTTTTTTTTTTTTTTTGCCGAGATAGATGTAGAGCAACAATCGATTTTTAGGACTATGAAGTGATTCCCAAAATGTGTCCGTGTTACGATATCTAATATATGTATGTAGTTGCCATTGCATTTTTCTAAATAGTCCATCTTTTTTTCATATTTTCCAATACGAGTTTAAAGAGTGTAGTTATAAAGCTCAAGAGCACATGACTAGTATTGCATTCCTTAGATCAATGTATATGTTTGACTAATAAACGCACGTCTAGAACATCTTCGTACGGACAATAAATCTTTGGAAAAGGTATTATTTTGGCGCACAAGGACATCCAAATATTTGATATTTCTTAAATTTAAAAAATCAAACCATCTGTCTACAAAATACTTTATAGTCGGAATTATATATTCATCATTATATTCATTGCAAGCAGCCGTGCCTGTTATTCTGTCATCAAATGCCTATTTTTTTAAACATCTGTATTTGCTTCTTTTTTTTTTTTACACAGTGATCACCACTTATCAAGGCCCGGAAGCCACTCAGGGATAAGGGTTATTGCAAGTACATTACGTTAGTGAGGAGATTTGCTGAAGTGTTTACTTAAGGGGGCGGTTCATTAGGAATTTGTTAACATTGGACTTGAAGACATCCAAGTTGTAGTCCGGAGCGAAGCAGGCAGACGGAACAGATTTGATTCTTGTTGCATCAATACCTTCTTCTCCAGTCAACACTGTATTAAGTACTCATTCTTCTATTTAGCATGATTATTATGCGACATCATGAAATAGAAATAAAAGAGAGAAAGACAAAGTTAACTAAAGAAAACATGCAAGAAATAAAGAAAAGTTTAGGAAATGTGAAAAGAGAGAAAGAAGAAAAGGAACAACGATAGAAATAAAATGAAGAAATAATGGAAAGGCAAAAGATAGGAAGGAGGAAGTGATCCAAGAAAAGGTGAGAAAGGTAAACAAAAGAAAGAAAAGGCAAAAGGAAACGAAAGCAGGACAAAATAATTAAAACGAAACATCAAAGGAATTAAAGACAGAAATAAAACGCGAAGGGAGGAAAGCAAGAAATAAAGTAAAATAATAAAATTGAGAAAAGTAAAACAAAAGGAAACGAGCAATACAATAAAAAAGAAAGAAAGAAAACAAAAAGAAAAAAAGATAATGAAAAAAGAAAGAAAGCGCAGAAAGAAAAGAATCAAAGAATGTAAAGCGAAGCAGAACGACTGTACTTGCATAACACCGAGATGAGTGATGTCGAACTATGATTGGCCGAGGGCCGTTTTGTCATTTGTACAACATTAGCGACTGAAGCGACGCACGCAAATTTGTCCTCAAATTCCATGACATCGCCAAACTGGGAGATGAGCTCGGCTTAGACTGTTTACTGCCACCTCGCCACCCGCCCTTACCCCTGCCAAATCCCCACCTTTTACTTCGGCATAAAAAGTGCATCATGCGGCCGCACGCATTAAACATGCTCAGTTCACTCACGCATGCATAGAAAGAAGAATGCTGACCGTAACACGCGTGTTAACGATCATTCGGTCATTTGAGCCGAACAGAGAACACCAGGTCTTAAAAACGCCATCTGTACGAGTGTCGTAATATATTGATATAATAGTCATAACCATCACTACCTATATCAAAGTACTTGTCTGGTCAGGATTGTTTTCATTGGTGTTTTGTGAGCTTTCCTTTATTTTTTCTCTCATTATAACGTTGTCAAAAAAGATGTATTGTCGCTTTTAACAATAGCAACATCTTTTTAAAATGTGATGTTTTAAGGCAGCTCATAGATAACTGGTTTTGACTGTGTCCTTAATGTGTAACCTGGAGAGGTGATACATCTAATACACTAATTAAATATTTAATGAATATCCTCTCGCAAAAAATCCAAACTACGCACGTATAGTCTCACCCGGCAGGTTATTACAAATGTAATACTATGGGCGCCACCCACTCCTGCGTGTCGGCAAGTGATTCATCAAATAAAAGAAAGAACTTGCCGGAAGTAGAAAAAAGTCTTAACAATGAAAACAAAGGAAATAAGAATAGTATAGAGACGATGTGGATACTAAAATTTTATTGAACTCTCGACACATAAAGATGTCTTAGGGTTGGTGATCAGTTTCAGAATAATCAGCTACTTCTTGATATTGCGTAAGCAGCCAGTTTCTACTAGAAATTTGTGGTGGTAACTAAGACCGCACGTTGAAGCCAATATATTTAGAATGAGTTGGAACAGTTTCCAGTTTGTGACAGTTAGCGAGTGTTAGCAGATGAGGATACGAACTGATCCATTAACGACAAAGATACTTTGACGAATAACTAAAATGTTGAGGGTCGTTTTCTGCGATGGTATCACGCACACACACATACACAGAGGGTACAACTTATTTAAACACAAGTTTGAGTTTTCTTCTTTGAGTTTACATTGTTTATCATTTTCTACTCATAAGTCTGCGATCCTCACGACGGTCGCTAAGATGACACAGCCAGAACGAAAAGGGAAGACAGAAAAGAATTTTTTTAAACCACAGCAAACAGCATTGGCGCGGCGGATGTTAAGAGGGGAGCAAATGGCTTTATATAAATATATATTATTCTATAATACATATAAATATATAACTATATATTATTCTATAAGCAAAAAATCTAATCGATACGAGTAGAAAGATTTTGAAGTCTGTCCTGAGAGTAAATTTATTAGTGAAAAGATTCAAAACATAGCATCCTAGTTCATGAAAACTCACCATATAATACTGAAAAAGCAATGAGGATTATATAAGAAAAAAAATATGACAATTCCAAAGTTACTTTCGTCATCTATCTGTATAATTTACTGTTAATTACTGTTAAGTACTGTGGTACTATACACATCTGCCAAAAAATATTAGCCAATGATTTAAAAAAATATATAATAAAAAAAGGAAATGGTTGGTTAGCATAGCAAAAGTATAGGAAGTGAGATTAGTAAAAAATATGGTAGGTTAACCAAGGCACACAAAAGCAATCTGAAACAGGATAGATAATCAAAGTGTGGGAGTAACTGGGGCAAAAGACTAGACAAAGAAGAGTTAGTTTACGAACAGTTTAGGAGTGGGGATGAGTTTTGCGACAGTTTACAGCTGACAACAATTTTGAGCTGGCAACAGTCGACGGCAACTGACGACAGTTTACACTTGGCTACAGTTAAGGACAGGTTGTGGTTTGAAACAGACAGGTAGATGAATTGATCAACCGACTGACGATCATGGCCTCGACAGACACCTAAGATGTGACCGTTAGCAATTAGAGGGTCGATGGTTTTACACACATGCTTAGATTGTTACATGCAGGGTATATACTGACATTTATCTAGGGATAAAAAACGACACATAATGTTACATACATCGTATATACAAACACCAATGTGCTTATTTTAAATGTGTGTAAAGAGTACATACGTCATTGTCATTACAAGAATTTACTGTTTATTGTAACATACTGCGTACCAACATATAAATGCGTGGCGTGTGTGCGCGGCTGGATGCTTAACACATACGTTAACATAAGGCAGTTCTTTGAAATGAGCTGCTAACTCAAGTTCGCAAAACATATGCATAATTAAAAACATATAGTTACACAATGAACATTCAATGTACGATTTTGAAACAATAGCAGTCATAACTGTTTTTACATTTGCAAATGTACTTTATTTAATTCATTTACACTGTCGTGATCCAAGTCGCACTATCGGGTAAGTTTTCAGGACCTAATTCTACACACTCCTGTTGATCGAGTACATTATTGGATTGTCCTGTCTCTCTGACTGACTAATATCATGTCTATAAAGTATATAATAATTTGTTTCTTTGTCCTGCAAACTGACCTCGCCGGAAGCACATGCGTCATCTTTAGTGTTTGAAATTAGGTAAATTTTTGTTATTGCCTATTGTTTGTATTTTCGTTTTTTAGTTCGTTGCCATTTATTTACAAATTCCATTCTTGTCACATATTTGTTTTGTACCCATTTTGTTTAGCTGTACAAAATGCGTATTTAAACTAGCTGACATACTCGCTTATCGTAAGGCCCATCTCTGTTACAAGAGTACAGCAGATATCCACAAAATGTGTCGGGGTCTATTGTTTGTATATCTTTTATACTTATGAGCGCCGTCAACGTTTGCCAAAATGCAATAGACAATGACACGGTCAGACCGAGAACAGAAGAGAAAAAATGGAGAAAAAACATGCTATATAGAGCGTTGGAGGTGGTAATTATTGATAGGGAGTATATAGTTCACAGTCTTGAAATAAATCAAAGACCATGACAGAATGATTATATTATATGTATGCTACTCTATACGATTTATAAACAATTAATGTTGAAATATGATTAGCTTACCAACAGCGATGTTTGATAATTAGTAATTTCCAGTTAAATGGGCTGGTAAATGGGCTGATTCCATTTTATTTGTATATGTGTGCAGTGTGCGGTGTGATCTCGTGCGAGTCCATGAGACTACACCTTATAAAGACACGGCCGCCATCTTTAATCTCTCTCTCAGATCCCACCTGAAGCTAGGTCATATAGCCACATAAGGCACACACACGTTGACGCTTTCTTCTTTGCTTATTACATTCGACTCTACTTAATTACTTCATAATTCATTGAATGATTGAATATTTGGATAAATGCTGAAATTTATTTAAAATTAGAAAATTCTTTTGCTGAATAAATAGGAATGTGTTGTTGTTGTTGTTTTTTTTTTTTTTTGGATGCAGATAGCCTTTTAGTGGGATGATCTACTAATGAAATTATATGGCCGCCAACACTAGCCGTAGACAATTTATAAGACCTGTTTGTTAAATGATACATTGTTCCGTTTACAGTCACCTTTTAAACTGGAATTATCTTACAAAAGTTATCTGTATCGCGGGCATAGTTAAAATTGTTCGACAACCGTACAGAAGCAAAATAGAAAACTGTCATCAAATAATGTTACAATCAATATTTATTTCCTAGAAACAACAGGTGTTGGGAAGAGCTGTAAGATGTAATGTGTGAGCATTCCGGTAGGCATAAAACAACTTCATGTAAGAAACAAAAATAAAATATTACTTCAAGGTCAACAACTTGCCAACGATAACTGTTTGATGGATTCCGATCTAGCAATTTTTCTTCCTGCGTTAAAAAGTAACATAAGTTAGTGTAAGCAGAATGTATAATTGTCTCCTGTGGTTACTTCATGTAATCGGAAAATTCGTTGGTATAGGGATATATGTGTGTGATTTTATCAGTAGTAGTAGTTTAAGCTGTTTAGTCATTGATTGTTGTCATTGTTGTTGCTCGACGGTAGTTTAATGTTGGCGATGCTAATGATTAATATTTGCGCTGATGTAGCATCATTATTGTTGTTGTTTATGATTTTCTCCACGTACCTCACTTAATGTTGGCAATATTGATTATAACTCTTCTGTGCTAACCCAATAAAACACAGGAATATTATCTCATTAACTGACTGCCGTTTAAGAACATTAGCACTTGCGCGACAAACACGAGAAGATATTATTTCGCCGATGGAGATCTAAACTAATCTGTCGAGGAGATAAATGTGATTTTCTTTGGAATCAAGGCATTGTGCCTCGTGGGCTTGTTGATTCAATTTGCTTTTTAGATGTCGTTCTAGAATGATTTTCCAACTGGGTAATTGTTGTGCGCGTGTTTCGTTTGAGAATGCGTATGGTTATTTTGTGTTGAGGATTCGAATTGATAAAACCTCAAATGCAGTCTCGAAATTTATTCTTGCCTTTGCTTAAAATAAAGACGAAATTATGTTAATTCCTTATTTCTTTATGCTTTTAGTATGTATACAATATTTTCGACATTATCGCGTTGATACACAGAGGTTCTCTTCAGATCACCGAAGTTAAGCAACATTGAGCCTGGTTAGTACCAGATGGGTGATCATTTGGGAATTCTAAGCACTGCATGTGCTCTCCGCTTATCTTGGCATTTATTTCCAGTCGTCCTGTACATACACTTCACTTGCCACTGGTATTTAACAATGTCGGTTCAGGAGAGGTGTGGTTGGAAATTGGCGGACCTCCTGCCTAAAACATTTCATGCGCAGGCACCCTTACGGTGGGTATCCAAAGTCTGAAGGAGCCTGTTCGTGTTAATCATTTCAAACCACATCAATCTTCAGGACAACATAAATACAGTTTCACGAATGTGAATTAGCAGCAACTGTAACTAAAATGTTTCTGAATTCACAAAAATTTACAACTGATACACCACATAAAAAACTAAGCAGAGAGATTCAAACTAGTCAGTCTTAGGAGTTTATTTAAATATCAGTGGAAATTGATTCTTATCTTGAGATGTATATAATCTTTTTCAAACCTCGTTGTAATATTTATGCAAATTAGTATCTTTGATATATGCGAGCTTATTAAGTAAAAACAGCCATTATTTTTTTCTCAGAGATGTCGTGGTTACATTATTTTCAAGATATACATCTGATTTACCAAAGAACAATTTTTTACAAACGAAAATATCAGTCTTTACGAAAACTTCAATACAGTTTTAAAAAAGTAATCCCATAAAGGCTTTCGCTGTTCATACACCACACCAATCTTCAGGGCAATATAAATAAAAGTTCATGAATGTGAGCTAGCAGCAACAATAATGTAACTAAACCGTTTCGGAATTTAAAACCATGTATTTTAATATTTGAATATCAGTGAACAGTGATTCTTAGTTAGAAAAGAGAGGGGGGGGAGAATTATTGAAAAAATGTAGGTTTACTAGAATTTGTCGAGAGAAAGAAAAAAGAATGACAAATGAACCCAAGGAACTTCAAATGTTTGTGAGATAGAAATAGCTGATTTTATACGTATTAGAATTAATAGAATATGCACTGATTATATACCTCGCTAAAATATGTGTAATTTGGAAAATTCCATTCTTTATTTGATTGGAATCAACAATGAGAGTCGCTTCAATAAGACGTTTGCGATATAAGCCGTGCATTTGTTTAATTATCGAGGTCTTCAAAAGCCAAATTAGGGTTTAAATCAAACACATGAGTAACAAAAGCGTGTTCGTATACCGATTTTTTTTCGCTATAATAATTACTGCGTGCGTTATATGGAATCGTATGAATGGCAACTTGTTGATGGGTATGGTTTCAATATTCTTTTGGTTTGCTGATAAGAGTTTAACTGTTTGTCTACACAATACATATGTCGATAGAAGGTTTTAGACATTAATAGGTAAGATGCTAGATCTGAGTGTGATAGGTGCACTGGTCTTCGGATTTTTGTTGTCATACATGTGAAAGACTATTTTTTCATATTAAGGACTGGTTTAAAAAAAAACACATAGAGGGAGATGGGTATTCATTTTCAGCGCTAACCATTAGACCAAAGAGGATAGTGAATTCAATGAGTTGGTAATTAACTTTTGCCCGGGTGGAAAATATTGGCAGAAGGACGAAATAAAAAAAATAAAAAAGAAAGAAATAGAGAGGTGGGCTCGAACTCGAAAGGTCTTCCTCGCAAACCAGTAGGACAAAGAAGATAGTGAATTCAATAAATGGGTAACTAACTTTAGAATCATAGGAGTCGCCACGCATGCGCAGAAATGAACGTTGCTTTTAAACCTGGCCGGGGGTCAGGTAAGGAATTTATTTGCTTCCGCATGAAAGCAAATTACAGGGTGGTCAAAAAGTCAGGTAACATGTTAAAGGTAGAAAAACCAACGATGGATTGGTCGCCGTGGCCCAGTTGAATGGCCAGCCAGATCTTCGGATCTTACCCCTCCTGATTTCTGGCTTTGGGGCTATGTAAAGGATAGCGTTTATGGCAAGAAGCCTGATACAATAGCGTCTTTAAAGTTATTTATTGAAGAGGAGATTGCACGGATATCAGCTGACATGATTACACGTGTTACACAATCAGTGGTTAATCGCTTCCAACGATTGATAGAGATAAATGGACGACAATTAACAAAATAAACATATTTCATGTTTGTTTCATTTTATATTTCAATGTATGGTACTTAAATATATGTGTATTGCTAATATCGTTTTTCTTTAAAATGTTACCTGACTTTTTGACCACTCTGTAGACACAAGCTCGTTTTTAATATGGGGAAAACCAGCTCCTCACAAAATGGATCATTCTGGCAGTATTCGAATAAATAGTAATTGTCTCAGTATGAAGTTTTTCCTCTACATTGACCGAGGAGCAATTACTTACAATTACTTACAATTACTTACAAGTGAAGCATCAGAAAACTTTGAGATATCAAATCTTTTATTCGCATTAAAATATAAAAATACAAAAAACAATGAACAAAAAATTTAGGCACAAGGCCAACGTGTAACAAACGTGTAACAAAAGAATGCGTGTTAATGTGACATGACCGACCAAAAGGGCGGTTGGGCTCTCAAAGGGAGGGAGCGGAAAATAAATGTTCCTTATAAAAACGGGCATACGTAACTCTTCATTAAAATTAGTGTGCTCGGGCGACAGCAAAAATCCCTGCTGAGGGAAAATGTTCAAATAATAAGTAATTGTGTTTTGATCATTTTTGATTATCTGTCAACAGCAATGTCATTTTTGATTATCTGTCAACAGCAATGTCATTTTTGATTATCTGTCAACAGCAATGTCATTTTTGATTATCTGTCAACAGCAATGTCATTTTTGATTATCTGTCAACAGCAATGTCATTTTTGATTATCTGTCAACAGCAATGTCATTTTTGATTATCTGTCAACAGCAATGTCATTTTTGATTATCTGTCAACAGCAATGTCATTTTTGATTATCTGTCAACAGCAATGTCATTTTTGATTATCTGTCAACAGCAATGTCATTTTTGATTATCTGTCAACAGCAAAGTCATTTTTGATTATCTGTCAACAGCAATGTCATTTTTGATTATCTGTCAACAGCAATGTCATTTTTCATTATCTGTACACAGCAATGCCATTTTTGATTATCTGTCAACAGCAATGTCATTTTTGATTATCTGTCAACAGCAATGTCATTTTTGATTATCTGTCAACAGCAATGTCATTTTTGATTATCTGTCAACAGCAATGTCATTTTTGATTATCTGTCAACAGCAATGTCATTTTTGATTATCTGTCAACAGCAATGTCATTTTTGATTATCTGTCAACAGCAATGTCATTTTTGATTATCTGTCAACAGCAATGCCATTTTTGATTATCTGTACACAGCAATGTCATTTTTGATTATCTGTCAACAGCAATGTCATTTTTGATTATCTGTCAACAGCAATGTCATTTTTGATTATCTGTCAACAGCAATGTCATTTTTGATTATCTGTCAACAGCAATGTCATTTTTGATTATCTGTCAACAGCAATGTCATTTTTGATTATCTGTCAACAGCAATGTCATTTTTGATTATCTGTCAACAGCAATGTCATTTTTGATTATCTGTCAACAGCAATGTCATTTTTGATTATCTGTCAAAAGCAATGTCATTTTTGATTATCTGTCAACAGCAATGTCCTTTTTGATTATCTGTCAACAGCAATGTCATTTTTGATTATCTGTTAACAGCAATGTCATTTTTGATTATCTGTCAACAGAAATGTCATTTTTGATTATCTGTCAACAGCAATGTCATTTTTGATTATCTGTCAACAGCAATGTCATTTTTGATTATCTGTCAACAGCAATGTCATTTTTGATTATCTGTCAACAGCAAAGTCATTTTTGATTATCTGTCAACAGCAATGTCATTTTTGATTATCTGTCAACAGCAATGTCATTTTTGATTATCTGTCAACAGCAATGCCATTTTTGATTATCTGTCAACAGCAATGTCATTTTTGATTATCTGTCAACAGCAATGTCATTTTTGATTATCTGTCAACAGTAATGTCATTTTTGATTATCTGTCAACAGCAAAGTCATTTTTGATTATCTGTCAACAGCAATGTCATTTTTGATTATCTGTCAACAGCAATGTCATTTTTGATTATCTGTCAACAGCAATGCCATTTTTGATTATCTGTCAACAGCAATGTCATTTTTGATTATCTGTCAACAGCAATGTCATTTTTGATTATCTGTCAACAGTAATGTCATTTTTGATTATCTGTCAACAGCAATGTCATTTTTGATTATCTGTCAACAGCAATGTCATTTTTGATTATCTGTCAACAGCAATGTCATTTTTGATTATCTGTCAACAGCAATGCCATTTTTGATTATCTGTCAACAGCAATGTCATTTTTGATTATCTTTCAACAGCAATGTCATTTTTGATTATCTGCCAACAGCAATGTCATTTTTGATTATCTGTCAACAGCAATGTCATTTTTGATTATCTGTCAACAGCAATGTCATTTTTGATTATCTGTCAACAGCAATGTCATTTTTTAATTATCTGTCAACAGCAATGTCATTTTTGATTATCTGTCAACAGCAATGTCATTTTTGATTATCTGTCAACAGCAATGTCATTTTTGATTATCTGTCAACAGCAATGTCATTTTTGATTATCTGTCAACAGCAATGTCATTTTTGATTATCTGTCAACAGCAATGTCATTTTTTAATTATCTGTCAACGGCAATGTCATTTTTGATTATCTTTCAACAGCAATGTCATTTTTGATTATCTGTCAACAGCAATGTCATTTTTGATTATCTGTCAACAGCAATGTCATTTTTGATTATCTTTCAACAGCAATGTCATTTTTGATTATCTGTCAACAGCAATGTCATTTTTGATTATCTGTCAACAGCAATGTCATTTTTGATTATCTGTCAACAGCAATGTCATTTTTGATTATCTGTCAACAGCAATGTCATTTTTGATTATCTGTCAACAGCAATGTCATTTTTGATTATCTGTCAACAGCAATGTCATTTTTTAATTATCTGTCAACAGCAATGTCATTTTTGATTATCTGTCAACAGCAATGTCATTTTTGATTATCTTTCAACAGCAATGCCATTTTTGATTATCTGTCAACAGCAATGTCATTTTAAAGGTCGAACGAACACATATGTGGTGAATGACTGCAAAATAATGCGAAATATTGGAGAACGAATCTTACACTTCGATTACAGTCATCTGACTTAGGGATCAGCGTGACCCTAGGGGCCTGGTAATAGCTTGCGACATTTCCAGGTGCGAAGAAGTGACGTTGTCGTAGTTGATTGGTTGGGCGAACCACCTCATGTTACCCTGCCCCGGACTTTATAATCATGTGCAGAGCCGGAAAGAGTCAGAGTGAGTTTGTTTCTAGAGTTCTGAATTAAGTTTTGGAGTCCGAGAGTTGATTTCGGAGAAGAACTTGAAGTGATCGCGTAACCCCCCTTTTCACGACGCCCGATATTATTAAGCCGCACTACCAAGAAGAGAAAGAAAAGGAAAAGCCTAATGACTAATTATCAATTATATGAACTTTATATTTGTGAACTGTACATATATATATATATATATATATATATATATATATATATATATATATATATATACCTTTTTGTTTGAATTAATCAGTAGGCTAGAAGAGCTGAGTTTGTTTCCTTTCTCTGTGTATTGAGCGCTTCCTATCGCGAATTGTGAATTATTGTTTCTTTTTCCTTAGTGGGCGACCGACCAGCGAGATGGCGGCATATCGACCCTGACACACGAGAACTTAATATGCGCCGGCTACGAATGAAAGGCCGATCAGCACAACCAACCTGCGTTGACGAGGATGGGTCATAGTTTGGTTACCGCAGACCAGGAAAGCGGATCACTTTGGTTCCGTAATCGAAGTTTGCCTTTTACATGACAGAAAGGTCTCTTGGCAAGGGATCCGGTCACATCATGATTGGTAGGTGATTCCTTGATGCGGAACTTGCTCGGCATCCAGCGAATATTGGCCCTTCTCATTTCATTGTTTTTTGTTTGTTTTTTTGGAAATCGCTTATTCGCTTGATTTAAGAAACTAAAATAGTTCAACTTAAAAGAATAGATTTGAACCAAAGAAACAGTAATTCTTCCTCTCCCTTTTGTTAGAAACAGCGCTCATGGAATGTGAGGACTAGGTGACTAAAATAAGGAAAGGGAAGCAAGAGTTTGGAGGCTAATATCCATTCTCTACTCTCTTTGTATAAAAATATTACAGACCAAATGAGTCAAAATGATAATTAATGCAAAATTAATACAACTAAGTAAAAGACACAAACCAAAAATGGATATATTCTCTAATGATGAAACACTATTACAACGTGTCTCTCTGAATCGAAGGAGGAAACTATGCAGCAAATCAACTGCCAAAAATATAACGACAGAGAAGTTTGCAGAGTAACCAAGATACATTCTCAAAAGCAGATGATTATCGTAACTGAAACTTATAGGAATAAAGAAAATGTAAGTAATGTAAGTGAACACCAGGAAAAAAATCATCCAATGAAACATACCGACAAATATTTTTCACAACATACACAGAAACTATAACGATTAATCGCTGATACTAAAAACAAAATTTGGCCAGCAAACATAGTACAAAACAGCATATATATATATATATATATATATATATATATATATATATATATATATAGGGTGACCCAGAAAAAAACGGGCCTCAACTATAATTAAGGCCGTTTCTTATTGTTTTGTCCGATTGAAATGAACCTTTTGTCATAACTAGTTTATTATATCAAAAACATCACATCAAAACACTAGGGTCTTTAGCCTTTTTTCCGTTCTTCAGCATATTTTCTAGATGGCCTCCATTTAGCGTTTTTTTTTGGGGGGGGTCACCCTGTATATATATATATATATATATATATATATATATATATATATATAATGTTTAAGGAATAAAGAAAATAGCAGTTAACTGTTACATGAATGCAGCATTCCGACTTTCAGTCGTTGAAAACTTTCCGACCGTTTAATATTAATGCCTGCCGACATAGTATTTATAGGCACTTAATTTCCTTCAATTTTTGCGTTAATAGCCATTGGTCTTGAAGTAAAGATGTTAGTCTTGAAGTAAAAATACTAATATATATATATATATATATATATATATATATATATATATATATATATATATATATATATATATATATATATATATATATATATATATATATATGGAGGGAATCTCTGTTTTTCTCCTATCTACAGTATTCGTCTTTCAAAGACTAAGATCAATAGGCATATCCTCTCTTTGTGTTAATCATAGTTCGTTCTTGTTAGCATCTTACATTAAGTGGCTTCACACCTTGTCTGGAGTGATTTTAATTTTTTTTAAATATATTAGTGAGAGAGTGAGTGTTGATTTAAGCTTATGCACATATTGCTCTGCTCGCATTTTTTGTTCTATTTTTCACGAGGTGTTTGCTTCTCTTGTGTGTTATGTATTCATCTCTCTCAAACTCACACACACGCGTACTCTATCTCTATTTCTCCTTATTTGTTTATCTATCTTTCATTATATATATATATATTTGTGTGTGTGTATGTGTGTGTGTATTATCTCAGAGAATATTTATTTGTTTACTTATTTGTACACGTACAGCTATCTTGTAAGATGTAACTCTCACTTTTTGCCACTTTCTGACGTCCATTGTGCCGTGGTTTCAAATCCAAAACGATATAAACGTCAGTCCCTTCATTTAGCGTCCCACCTGCATCAATTGATGGATAATCTTGGCTGACATTCACAAACTGAAAGCGAGACTATATTACTTGACTCGAACGTACTTCACAAAAACTTATGCCACCTTCGAATGAATCTTTGATCAACCCATCTACTCGACTTCCATAGACAACAAGAATAAAAAAACGATAACATCGATAAATTAAACGATGCTAAACTTGTGTAAGTTTTGGTAAGTAATGAAACAGAATAAAGACAAAAGAAGATATACAAACGAAAACGTATCGGTTTGTGATTTTTGCTTATATACTGTCAGATTTCACAATTATTTCCTACACATATACAATAATTGCTTCGTATAACAATGTTCACTCGCAAGGAATTTTTGCGGCAAGAGTTGCGCAATCCCAACCATACATCTCCTGAGTTGGCGTTGTTAAATACCAGGTGAAATTGGAGGTTCCTGGCGACTGGAAACATTGCCGAGATAAGCATCGAGCACATACAGCGCCGAGAATTCCCAATTGGTCATCCATCTGGTACTAGTTGCTTAGCTTTGGTGATCTGATGAGAACCGGTGTCAATGTGATTATGCCGTATATATAAACATACAAACATGCATACATACAAACAATCATAGATACATACATATATATATATATATATACATACATATATACATACATACATACATACATACATACATATATACATTCGAGGCTTGTTCCATCAATAAGGTCTCCTATTTTTACTCAAAATCTAAAGCGTTCAAGAGCTACGAAGACGGGAGTGGTACCGTTAAAACGGGCGAGCTTTTGTGCTCCAGAATATATTTTTCTACATAGTCACCACCATGATCAATGTACTTTCACGGCCTCTTTGATGCTTCAGCGCACTTTGTCACTCTCATCTCTATCGCCATTCTGAAATCGACGCAATCATCTCCTAAATCCTAAACGTTTAACAGACGTCGATGAATGCTGATCGGTTCAATTTTTCATCATGGAGAAGTTCAATGACGCATCTCTGCTTCTGACGTACGTCTTTGACAAGGCTTTCTTTCTTAAAGTCTCACACCGGCAATATCTGTAACAGATAGATAAAATATTTTGGTTTTAAATGCATAAGTTAAGTCATCATAATAAGGCAATTTAGAATTTCTTCTACTCCATTCAGGCGGAATAAAAATAGGAGAGCTTATTTTGGAGCGTCTCTCGTATATACGTTACACATATTAGGGTTACACATACGTTACACAGATTAGGGACTTCGGATTAAACTTATTATTAAATTTAGTGAAATTAGTTTCATACATGCGAGAGATTTTTTTTTCTACTTCCTATTTTAAGAATCTATATAATTAGTTTTCTCTCTCTCTCTCTCTCTCTCTCTCTCTCTCTCTCTCTCTCTTCTCAATCTCTGTTATTTTTCTCTATCCTTCTCTTTATCTTCCCCTCTTTTGCTTTCTTCCAATCTCTCTCTCTCTCTCTCTCTCTCTCTCTCTCTCTCTCTCTCTCTCTCTTTCATTGTGTGTATTATTTTTGCTTTAGATCTTATTGAAATCAGATTTGGGGAAGGATGGTTATATACGGCACAATAAAGTTGACACACCGGTTCTCGCTATATCACTGAAGGTAAGCAACGATGAGTCTGGCCAGTACCAGATGAGTGACCATTTGGGAAGGCCATACGAGGTAAAAATACGAGGTTGAGAAACTGGCGCGGTCTATCCTTCTCCCAAAGGTATATGGGACTCTTTTAAAACGTGGTAGGCACCCCATCTAGTGATGGCGTCACGATAAAAACTACTCTTGATAGCCCTGGTGAAACATCAAGTATTCAGCTACCGACAAGATTTGAATTACACTACAAACTCGTGTAGTGAGTTCAATATTGGCTACGGCCGCGCTGGATGGCTGGCTGGATGGATGGAGGTCTTTATTCCTTTTAAAGGTGTAAGAGACCAAGTTACAAAATACTTCACTGCGACGGAAAGCATATTGACACCCGAAAGCTGTGTGAAAACATAGCTTATACAACTAAAGATGAAGATCCTTATTTTGTGGAAATACTTTATGCTGGAGAGTCTACAAGTCTCAGACTTTATCTACGGTGCCCCCATTCGTTTGTCTATCTATCTGTCTTTCCTGCTATACAGTAGATAACAAAATATGTATTAACTGCTGTATACACAACATTTCTATGATAAAATTTTACGGAGAATCCAACAATGGCTTTCATATTTATCTTCAGATTGACTTGGGATCAAAAAGTACGAAATTCATAACTACATGATAAATTAGAGAAATTAGAGAAAAATAAATGTTTTTATTAATTGTTTTAAGACAAACTTGTGTTATGATTTCTTTCATTGTTGTTCGCAAATAGACAAGCATTTAGATCTGAGAAAATTTAATGGAGAACTCTTGGTTCTTTCGGCCTTTTTTGCTCCTTGAAATTAATCAGATCTATCTGAATGAAATCCTTAAATACAGAAAGTGATATTTCTGCAAAGATTTTCATTGGCTAATTCTGAGCGTTTTTATTTTCTGTCAGTATAATTAGTTTGCAATAACTCCCTATTTTTCACTATAAAAAAATAATAAAACTTGCAATTTTAAAATGTGAATAAATAATAATTGTAGAATCAGAGTATACCTATGAATTAAAATAACTTTAACTCTGTAAAATTTGTATTCATTCAGAAAGTTATTAATTTTATATTTTCACCAAACTTCAACCTGGGATTGTGGTCCGGATTGTTATTAACAGAAAATGTATTTAAAGACTTATTCCTTGTATCTCAGAAATAGCCGATTACGTTTCATTATTCGTTTCATGTTATTTAGTCTAAGGTGGTTGCAGTGAGATTTATATGCAATTCGAACAAACGCAAAAAAAGTAAATTGCTTGAATGGCTACCCTCTTTCTTTTTCCGCTTCGTTGGAATACGCTCTTCTCTTAACTTCCAAAAAACAAACTAAGTTTTTACAGGAGCATATTAACTCAATATTTTTAACTAATAAAAATCGTTTTAAACACAAAATCTAACAATTTAATAATCCAATGCGAACTGAGAAACCCTTATCAAACGAAAGAATAAGCAACCTAGAGCAAAGAGATTCACACTAGTGCGCGTAGAACAACTCAAGAACGTATAATCGATCCATCACTTGTCTGAGGGGGCCGAAATGAAAAATAGAAGACTTCAAAATTCGCGCAAAATCCCATCATCATCACCACATATTAACGGAGTGAAAATACATACATATAGTGCCACGTTGCCGAATATGTCGATAGAAGGTTTTAGACATTAATAGGTAAGATGCTAGATCTGAGTGTGATAGGTGCACTGGTCTTCGGATTTTTGTTGTCATACATGTGAAAGACTATTTTTTCATATTAAGGACTGGTTTAAAAAAAAACACATAGAGGGAGATGGGTATTCATTTTCAGCGCTAACCATTAGACCAAAGAGGATAGTGAATTCAATGAGTTGGTAATTAACTTTTGCCCGGGTGGAAAATATTGGCAGAAGGACGAAATAAAAAAAATAAAAAAGAAAGAAATAGAGAGGTGGGCTCGAACTCGAAAGGTCTTCCTCGCAAACCAGTAGGACAAAGAAGATAGTGAATTCAATAAATGGGTAACTAACTTTAGAATCATAGGAGTCGCCACGCATGCGCAGAAATGAACGTTGCTTTTAAACCTGGCCGGGGGTCAGGTAAGGAATTTATTTGCTTCCGCATGAAAGCAAATTACAGGGTGGTCAAAAAGTCAGGTAACATGTTAAAGGTAGAAAAACCAACGATGGATTGGTCGCCGTGGCCCAGTTGAATGGCCAGCCAGATCTTCGGATCTTACCCCTCCTGATTTCTGGCTTTGGGGCTATGTAAAGGATAGCGTTTATGGCAAGAAGCCTGATACAATAGCGTCTTTAAAGTTATTTATTGAAGAGGAGATTGCACGGATATCAGCTGACATGATTACACGTGTTACACAATCAGTGGTTAATCGCTTCCAACGATTGATAGAGATAAATGGACGACAATTAACAAAATAAACATATTTCATGTTTGTTTCATTTTATATTTCAATGTATGGTACTTAAATATATGTGTATTGCTAATATCGTTTTTCTTTAAAATGTTACCTGACTTTTTGACCACTCTGTAGACACAAGCTCGTTTTTAATATGGGGAAAACCAGCTCCTCACAAAATGGATCATTCTGGCAGTATTCGAATAAATAGTAATTGTCTCAGTATGAAGTTTTTCCTCTACATTGACCGAGGAGCAATTACTTACAATTACTTACAATTACTTACAAGTGAAGCATCAGAAAACTTTGAGATATCAAATCTTTTATTCGCATTAAAATATAAAAATACAAAAAACAATGAACAAAAAATTTAGGCACAAGGCCAACGTGTAACAAACGTGTAACAAAAGAATGCGTGTTAATGTGACATGACCGACCAAAAGGGCGGTTGGGCTCTCAAAGGGAGGGAGCGGAAAATAAATGTTCCTTATAAAAACGGGCATACGTAACTCTTCATTAAAATTAGTGTGCTCGGGCGACAGCAAAAATCCCTGCTGAGGGAAAATGTTCAAATAATAAGTAATTGTGTTTTGATCATTTTTGATTATCTGTCAACAGCAATGTCATTTTTGATTATCTGTCAACAGCAATGTCATTTTTGATTATCTGTCAACAGCAATGTCATTTTTGATTATCTGTCAACAGCAATGTCATTTTTGATTATCTGTCAACAGCAATGTCATTTTTGATTATCTGTCAACAGCAATGTCATTTTTGATTATCTGTCAACAGCAATGTCATTTTTGATTATCTGTCAACAGCAATGTCATTTTTGATTATCTGTCAACAGCAATGTCATTTTTGATTATCTGTCAACAGCAATGTCATTTTTGATTATCTGTCAACAGCAAAGTCATTTTTGATTATCTGTCAACAGCAATGTCATTTTTGATTATCTGTCAACAGCAATGTCATTTTTGATTATCTGTACACAGCAATGCCATTTTTGATTATCTGTCAACAGCAATGTCATTTTTGATTATCTGTCAACAGCAATGTCATTTTTGATTATCTGTCAACAGCAATGTCATTTTTGATTATCTGTCAACAGCAATGTCATTTTTGATTATCTGTCAACAGCAATGTCATTTTTGATTATCTGTCAACAGCAATGTCATTTTTGATTATCTGTCAACAGCAATGTCATTTTTGATTATCTGTCAACAGCAATGCCATTTTTGATTATCTGTACACAGCAATGTCATTTTTGATTATCTGTCAACAGCAATGTCATTTTTGATTATCTGTCAACAGCAATGTCATTTTTGATTATCTGTCAACAGCAATGTCATTTTTGATTATCTGTCAACAGCAATGTCATTTTTGATTATCTGTCAACAGCAATGTCATTTTTGATTATCTGTCAACAGCAATGTCATTTTTGATTATCTGTCAACAGCAATGTCATTTTTGATTATCTGTCAACAGCAATGTCATTTTTGATTATCTGTCAAAAGCAATGTCATTTTTGATTATCTGTCAACAGCAATGTCCTTTTTGATTATCTGTCAACAGCAATGTCATTTTTGATTATCTGTTAACAGCAATGTCATTTTTGATTATCTGTCAACAGAAATGTCATTTTTGATTATCTGTCAACAGCAATGTCATTTTTGATTATCTGTCAACAGCAATGTCATTTTTGATTATCTGTCAACAGCAATGTCATTTTTGATTATCTGTCAACAGCAAAGTCATTTTTGATTATCTGTCAACAGCAATGTCATTTTTGATTATCTGTCAACAGCAATGTCATTTTTGATTATCTGTCAACAGCAATGCCATTTTTGATTATCTGTCAACAGCAATGTCATTTTTGATTATCTGTCAACAGCAATGTCATTTTTGATTATCTGTCAACAGTAATGTCATTTTTGATTATCTGTCAACAGCAAAGTCATTTTTGATTATCTGTCAACAGCAATGTCATTTTTGATTATCTGTCAACAGCAATGTCATTTTTGATTATCTGTCAACAGCAATGCCATTTTTGATTATCTGTCAACAGCAATGTCATTTTTGATTATCTGTCAACAGCAATGTCATTTTTGATTATCTGTCAACAGTAATGTCATTTTTGATTATCTGTCAACAGCAATGTCATTTTTGATTATCTGTCAACAGCAATGTCATTTTTGATTATCTGTCAACAGCAATGTCATTTTTGATTATCTGTCAACAGCAATGCCATTTTTGATTATCTGTCAACAGCAATGTCATTTTTGATTATCTTTCAACAGCAATGTCATTTTTGATTATCTGCCAACAGCAATGTCATTTTTGATTATCTGTCAACAGCAATGTAATTTTTGATTATCTGTCAACAGCAATGTCATTTTTGATTATCTGTCAACAGCAATGTCATTTTTTAATTATCTGTCAACAGCAATGTCATTTTTGATTATCTGTCAACAGCAATGTCATTTTTGATTATCTGTCAACAGCAATGTCATTTTTGATTATCTGTCAACAGCAATGTCATTTTTGATTATCTGTCAACAGCAATGTCATTTTTGATTATCTGTCAACAGCAATGTCATTTTTTAATTATCTGTCAACGGCAATGTCATTTTTGATTATCTTTCAACAGCAATGTCATTTTTGATTATCTGTCAACAGCAATGTCATTTTTGATTATCTGTCAACAGCAATGTCATTTTTGATTATCTTTCAACAGCAATGTCATTTTTGATTATCTGTCAACAGCAATGTCATTTTTGATTATCTGTCAACAGCAATGTCATTTTTGATTATCTGTCAACAGCAATGTCATTTTTGATTATCTGTCAACAGCAATGTCATTTTTGATTATCTGTCAACAGCAATGTCATTTTTGATTATCTGTCAACAGCAATGTCATTTTTTAATTATCTGTCAACAGCAATGTCATTTTTGATTATCTGTCAACAGCAATGTCATTTTTGATTATCTTTCAACAGCAATGCCATTTTTGATTATCTGTCAACAGCAATGTCATTTTAAAGGTCGAACGAACACATATGTGGTGAATGACTGCAAAATAATGCGAAATATTGGAGAACGAATCTTACACTTCGATTACAGTCATCTGACTTAGGGATCAGCGTGACCCTAGGGGCCTGGTAATAGCTTGCGACATTTCCAGGTGCGAAGAAGTGACGTTGTCGTAGTTGATTGGTTGGGCGAACCACCTCATGTTACCCTGCCCCGGACTTTATAATCATGTGCAGAGCCGGAAAGAGTCAGAGTGAGTTTGTTTCTAGAGTTCTGAATTAAGTTTTGGAGTCCGAGAGTTGATTTCGGAGAAGAACTTGAAGTGATCGCGTAACCCCCCTTTTCACGACGCCCGATATTATTAAGCCGCACTACCAAGAAGAGAAAGAAAAGGAAAAGCCTAATGACTAATTATCAATTATATGAACTTTATATTTGTGAACTGTACATATATATATATATACTATATATATATATATATATATATATATATATATATATACCTTTTTGTTTGAATTAATCAGTAGGCTAGAAGAGCTGAGTTTGTTTCCTTTCTCTGTGTATTGAGCGCTTCCTATCGCGAATTGTGAATTATTGTTTCTTTTTCCTTAGTGGGCGACCGACCAGCGAGATGGCGGCATATCGACCCTGACACACGAGAACTTAATATGCGCCGGCTACGAATGAAAGGCCGATCAGCACAACCAACCTGCGTTGACGAGGATGGGTCATAGTTTGGTTACCGCAGACCAGGAAAGCGGATCACTTTGGTTCCGTAATCGAAGTTTGCCTTTTACATGACAGAAAGGTCTCTTGGCAAGGGATCCGGTCACATCATGATTGGTAGGTGATTCCTTGATGCGGAACTTGCTCGGCATCCAGCGAATATTGGCCCTTCTCATTTCATTGTTTTTTGTTTGTTTTTTTGGAAATCGCTTATTCGCTTGATTTAAGAAACTAAAATAGTTCAACTTAAAAGAATAGATTTGAACCAAAGAAACAGTAATTCTTCCTCTCCCTTTTGTTAGAAACAGCGCTCATGGAATGTGAGGACTAGGTGACTAAAATAAGGAAAGGGAAGCAAGAGTTTGGAGGCTAATATCCATTCTCTACTCTCTTTGTATAAAAATATTACAGACCAAATGAGTCAAAATGATAATTAATGCAAAATTAATACAACTAAGTAAAAGACACAAACCAAAAATGGATATATTCTCTAATGATGAAACACTATTACAACGTGTCTCTCTGAATCGAAGGAGGAAACTATGCAGCAAATCAACTGCCAAAAATATAACGACAGAGAAGTTTGCAGAGTAACCAAGATACATTCTCAAAAGCAGATGATTATCGTAACTGAAACTTATAGGAATAAAGAAAATGTAAGTAATGTAAGTGAACACCAGGAAAAAAATCATCCAATGAAACATACCGACAAATATTTTTCACAACATACACAGAAACTATAACGATTAATCGCTGATACTAAAAACAAAATTTGGCCAGCAAACATAGTACAAAACAGCATATATATATATATATATATATATATATATATATATATATATAGGGTGACCCAGAAAAAAACGGGCCTCAACTATAATTAAGGCCGTTTCTTATTGTTTTGTCCGATTGAAATGAACCTTTTGTCATAACTAGTTTATTATATCAAAAACATCACATCAAAACACTAGGGTCTTTAGCCTTTTTTCCGTTCTTCAGCATATTTTCTAGATGGCCTCCATTTAGCGTTTTTTTTTTTGGGGGGGGGGTCACCCTGTATATATATATATATATATATATATATATATATATATATATATAATGTTTAAGGAATAAAGAAAATAGCAGTTAACTGTTACATGAATGCAGCATTCCGACTTTCAGTCGTTGAAAACTTTCCGACCGTTTAATATTAATGCCTGCCGACATAGTATTTATAGGCACTTAATTTCCTTCAATTTTTGCGTTAATAGCCATTGGTCTTGAAGTAAAGATGTTAGTCTTGAAGTAAAAATACTAATATATATATATATATATATATATATATATATATATATATATATATATATATATATATATATATATATATATATATATATATATATATATATATATGGAGGGAATCTCTGTTTTTCTCCTATCTACAGTATTCGTCTTTCAAAGACTAAGATCAATAGGCATATCCTCTCTTTGTGTTAATCATAGTTCGTTCTTGTTAGCATCTTACATTAAGTGGCTTCACACCTTGTCTGGAGTGATTTTAATTTTTTTTAAATATATTAGTGAGAGAGTGAGTGTTGATTTAAGCTTATGCACATATTGCTCTGCTCGCATTTTTTGTTCTATTTTTCACGAGGTGTTTGCTTCTCTTGTGTGTTATGTATTCATCTCTCTCAAACTCACACACACGCGTACTCTATCTCTATTTCTCCTTATTTGTTTATCTATCTTTCATTATATATATATATATTTGTGTGTGTGTATGTGTGTGTGTATTATCTCAGAGAATATTTATTTGTTTACTTATTTGTACACGTACAGCTATCTTGTAAGATGTAACTCTCACTTTTTGCCACTTTCTGACGTCCATTGTGCCGTGGTTTCAAATCCAAAACGATATAAACGTCAGTCCCTTCATTTAGCGTCCCACCTGCATCAATTGATGGATAATCTTGGCTGACATTCACAAACTGAAAGCGAGACTATATTACTTGACTCGAACGTACTTCACAAAAACTTATGCCACCTTCGAATGAATCTTTGATCAACCCATCTACTCGACTTCCATAGACAACAAGAATAAAAAAACGATAACATCGATAAATTAAACGATGCTAAACTTGTGTAAGTTTTGGTAAGTAATGAAACAGAATAAAGACAAAAGAAGATATACAAACGAAAACGTATCGGTTTGTGATTTTTGCTTATATACTGTCAGATTTCACAATTATTTCCTACACATATACAATAATTGCTTCGTATAACAATGTTCACTCGCAAGGAATTTTTGCGGCAAGAGTTGCGCAATCCCAACCATACATCTCCTGAGTTGGCGTTGTTAAATACCAGGTGAAATTGGAGGTTCCTGGCGACTGGAAACATTGCCGAGATAAGCATCGAGCACATACAGCGCCGAGAATTCCCAATTGGTCATCCATCTGGTACTAGTTGCTTAGCTTTGGTGATCTGATGAGAACCGGTGTCAATGTGATTATGCCGTATATATAAACATACAAACATGCATACATACAAACAATCATAGATACATACATATATATATATATATACATACATATATACATACATACATACATACATACATACATATATACATTCGAGGCTTGTTCCATCAATAAGGTCTCCTATTTTTACTCAAAATCTAAAGCGTTCAAGAGCTACGAAGACGGGAGTGGTACCGTTAAAACGGGCGAGCTTTTGTGCTCCAGAATATATTTTTCTACATAGTCACCACCATGATCAATGTACTTTCACGGCCTCTTTGATGCTTCAGCGCACTTTGTCACTCTCATCTCTATCGCCATTCTGAAATCGACGCAATCATCTCCTAAATCCTAAACGTTTAACAGACGTCGATGAATGCTGATCGGTTCAATTTTTCATCATGGAGAAGTTCAATGACGCATCTCTGCTTCTGACGTACGTCTTTGACAAGGCTTTCTTTCTTAAAGTCTCACACCGGCAATATCTGTAACAGATAGATAAAATATTTTGGTTTTAAATGCATAAGTTAAGTCATCATAATAAGGCAATTTAGAATTTCTTCTACTCCATTCAGGCGGAATAAAAATAGGAGAGCTTATTTTGGAGCGTCTCTCGTATATACGTTACACATATTAGGGTTACACATACGTTACACAGATTAGGGACTTCGGATTAAACTTATTATTAAATTTAGTGAAATTAGTTTCATACATGCGAGAGATTTTTTTTTCTACTTCCTATTTTAAGAATCTATATAATTAGTTTTCTCTCTCTCTCTCTCTCTCTCTCTCTCTCTCTCTCTCTCTTCTCAATCTCTGTTATTTTTCTCTATCCTTCTCTTTATCTTCCCCTCTTTTGCTTTCTTCCAATCTCTCTCTCTCTCTCTCTCTCTCTCTCTCTCTCTCTCTCTCTCTCTTTCATTGTGTGTATTATTTTTGCTTTAGATCTTATTGAAATCAGATTTGGGGAAGGATGGTTATATACGGCACAATAAAGTTGACACACCGGTTCTCGCTATATCACTGAAGGTAAGCAACGATGAGTCTGGCCAGTACCAGATGAGTGACCATTTGGGAAGGCCATACGAGGTAAAAATACGAGGTTGAGAAACTGGCGCGGTCTATCCTTCTCCCAAAGGTATATGGGACTCTTTTAAAACGTGGTAGGCACCCCATCTAGTGATGGCGTCACGATAAAAACTACTCTTGATAGCCCTGGTGAAACATCAAGTATTCAGCTACCGACAAGATTTGAATTACACTACAAACTCGTGTAGTGAGTTCAATATTGGCTACGGCCGCGCTGGATGGCTGGCTGGATGGATGGAGGTCTTTATTCCTTTTAAAGGTGTAAGAGACCAAGTTACAAAATACTTCACTGCGACGGAAAGCATATTGACACCCGAAAGCTGTGTGAAAACATAGCTTATACAACTAAAGATGAAGATCCTTATTTTGTGGAAATACTTTATGCTGGAGAGTCTACAAGTCTCAGACTTTATCTACGGTGCCCCCATTCGTTTGTCTATCTATCTGTCTTTCCTGCTATACAGTAGATAACAAAATATGTATTAACTGCTGTATACACAACATTTCTATGATAAAATTTTACGGAGAATCCAACAATGGCTTTCATATTTATCTTCAGATTGACTTGGGATCAAAAAGTACGAAATTCATAACTACATGATAAATTAGAGAAATTAGAGAAAAATAAATGTTTTTATTAATTGTTTTAAGACAAACTTGTGTTATGATTTCTTTCATTGTTGTTCGCAAATAGACAAGCATTTAGATCTGAGAAAATTTAATGGAGAACTCTTGGTTCTTTCGGCCTTTTTTGCTCCTTGAAATTAATCAGATCTATCTGAATGAAATCCTTAAATACAGAAAGTGATATTTCTGCAAAGATTTTCATTGGCTAATTCTGAGCGTTTTTATTTTCTGTCAGTATAATTAGTTTGCAATAACTCCCTATTTTTCACTATAAAAAAATAATAAAACTTGCAATTTTAAAATGTGAATAAATAATAATTGTAGAATCAGAGTATACCTATGAATTAAAATAACTTTAACTCTGTAAAATTTGTATTCATTCAGAAAGTTATTAATTTTATATTTTCACCAAACTTCAACCTGGGATTGTGGTCCGGATTGTTATTAACAGAAAATGTATTTAAAGACTTATTCCTTGTATCTCAGAAATAGCCGATTACGTTTCATTATTCGTTTCATGTTATTTAGTCTAAGGTGGTTGCAGTGAGATTTATATGCAATTCGAACAAACGCAAAAAAAGTAAATTGCTTGAATGGCTACCCTCTTTCTTTTTCCGCTTCGTTGGAATACGCTCTTCTCTTAACTTCCAAAAAACAAACTAAGTTTTTACAGGAGCATATTAACTCAATATTTTTAACTAATAAAAATCGTTTTAAACACAAAATCTAACAATTTAATAATCCAATGCGAACTGAGAAACCCTTATCAAACGAAAGAATAAGCAACCTAGAGCAAAGAGATTCACACTAGTGCGCGTAGAACAACTCAAGAACGTATAATCGATCCATCACTTGTCTGAGGGGGCCGAAATGAAAAATAGAAGACTTCAAAATTCGCGCAAAATCCCATCATCATCACCACATATTAACGGAGTGAAAATACATACATATAGTGCCACGTTGCCGAATTCTTATATACGCAAATTACTCCTACGCGTATATTCACATTAAACAAATATACAGACATACACATCCTTATCACACTTATTCACAGGACATTCTTAAACAAAGCACGAACTGCTTTCCCAAATAAATATTTCTGACTAAAAATGACTTTCATCTTTTTTGTAAATTTGTAGTTATATAACTTTCTTGTTTTTTAATCATGTTTTCCTTGATTGACCCTGTTCATGTTAAGTTAGCATTTGCTCGCTGGTGACTTATTCCTTAATGTTTAATTTATTCACATTTTAATATGCATGCACAACCGTTTAATATGCTTCGTTTTCTTCCCTCGCTATAAAATAACTTGTTTAAACAATTTATACTAATTGTTAGCATTGCTCTTGCCACTTTTCAAAGATGCTACTGTCGTCGTAATCTAAAGCCTAATAACAGCGCAACAATGAGATTCCGGAATGGGAATATTGAAGCAGATGCGTGTTTAACTATTTCCTGACAACGATGTGTATAGTTGCTAGCAATTTATATTTGCTAAAAATTTGAAAAGTTTACTAAATTTTATGTAATTTTATATAATTTTAATTTGATTAAATTTTTTAAAATTTCAATGTGACGTTTTTGGTCATGTTTTAAGCACCTTTTGATAACCTATAAGCAGAAGACAATAAATATGATTAAACTCATCTAAGAAAGGAGACTGGAGGTGATAACAGTAAACAAGAAATCATGCATTTCGCTATTTCATCGGTTCACCGGATGCAAATCACGAAGGTAGAAAAGCTTGAATTTATAAAGAGATGTAAGCAATAGGAAATGTGTATAAAAATTACTTTAATCATGTAATAACCAGGGAACGCTGGTAATAGTTCTAAAAAAACTGAAAAATATTTTTATGAGAATGGATTCAAGAAGAACATAAACATGATACAACGCATGGTACTAGAAGAAACGGCTTAAATATATATTTTTTTACACAGTGATCACCACTTATAGAGGCCCGGAAGCCACTCAGGGATAAGGGTTATTGCAAGTACATTACGTTAGTGTGGAGATTTGATGAAGTGTTTACTTAAGGGGGCGGTTCATTAGAAAGTTGTTAACGTTGGACTTGAACACATCCAAGTTGTAGTCCGGTGGGAAGCAGGCAGACGGAACAGAGTTCCACAGACGTGAAGTTCTAAGAAAGAAGCTTTGTTCATGGAATCCGCGTTTTGATTTAGGCACAGATATAGAGTGGGGGAAATTTTTCACAGTGGATTCAGCTAGACGGGTGTTTTTCGTGAAAGATTGGCGAGGGGGGACCAGAGATTAGAGTTCAGACGAGCACCTGCCATGGAAATAACGATAAAACAATGATAGGCTCGCAACGTCTCTTCTGTGGGAGAGAGGTTGCAGGGTAGATAAAAGGGCATCCCCCACTAAGCCACGAAGTCTATTTTGTACTCTGTTAAGGCAGGATAGGCTGTTTTTAGCAGCTCCTGCCCAGATATGGCAACAGTATTCCATCCTTGGACGTACTTGGCTTTTATATAGATAGAGAATTGCATCAGTAGTGAGATATCTTCTGGAGCGGTAGAAGGATCCCACCATCTTTCCAGCGACCTTGGCAACAGACTTGATGTACGCGTTCCATTTCAGATCAGGAGTAAAGGTCAAACCCAGAAGCTATTAAGGAAAATCCTCGAGTTCGGAAAATCATAACTAGGTGACACCAACCAACCATACTTCGTAAGTTGAAACAGATATAGAACAAATAAAATATAGAAAGAACATTGCACAAAACTAAGGGAACTGAAACTGCCAGAGATTTCAGAATTGACAAACATCCTGAATTTTCAAAAAAAAACAAATAAAAACAAAAAAAAAACAAAGGCATATGCTTTCACCAGCTTCGGCTAGAACTACAGAAAATAGTCAGTAGAGGGCAAGGATAATAGAAAGGCTAAAGGAGGGGACAACAATTAGACGACAACCGAAAGTGTACTGTAAATCTGAAAAGAACTATTGTCACTCAGACTCCAGACAAACACCAATTGCCATTGCCAGTGTGAAATCGCCGAAAATTACTCGTGAGATATTCCCACCCCACCCCACCCCGTGAGTAAAAAAAAAAAAAATATATATATATAATAATCCCGTCCGCAAACAAACGGTGGTATATATATATATATATATATATATATATATATATATATATATATATATATATATATATATATATATATATATATATATATATATATACGTTAAATTTTTTATTACCATTTTTATCTGTTTAGTTACACATGTTTCGTTTGCCGGATCGTGTTAGCGATCCAGTAACCTCGTCAAACTTTACAGAAATCTTTACAGAAAACTGATGAGTTTAGTTTATCGCTGACACGATCCGGCAACCGAAACGTGTGTAACTTAACAGATAAAACGGTAATAAAAAATAAAATGCATATTTGTTCTACAATAGTATTGAGCACCTTCTTCAGCTTTTTATTAATTACCATTATATATATATATATATATATATATATATATATATATATATATATATATATATATATATATAAACGCAATATCTGTATGTATAGGTGTGTCCGCAAAGAGAACCTACATAAAATTTGAAAGTGCATTCTCATATAAAATTTACCGAAGCAAACACTGAAAGTTATTCTGAATCTCTCTATGATAGCATAATCCCCTTAAAACATCAAGCATCTGTTATTTTATGATATTCTAATCATATTTATAAAGTTTTCCAGGAGATACAATGGAAATGGTCGAGACTCTCTAAGTGCTCTCCTAATCTAAGAAAGCTATAAGGGTCGAACCGCATTTAAAACTTTAAAATCAACACATTTTGTGAAATTTATATCATATGTATACAATTAGAAAAGGGAGACAATGGAAGTGTTCCCGAATCCTAACGTAACCCTTTACGTGCCGAATATCCACGTTTCTCCACCTTTAAAAACGCCTTCAAACTTTAAATACTTATATTCTATTTAAAAATAATTAAAACTTCAGAAAGTTTTTCAACATTTCCTCCGTGGAATGTTTACCACTCAAATTTCAGAGAAAGCCACTGGCCGTTATCAGCAAGAACTTATTACTAAACTATTAGTGAGAGCAAAAGTTGCGATGCAAAAGCCCCTATTCACTTCATGAATAGTCACTGGGTTGTTTTGACAGGCATTATCATTGAGATAAATCTACAGATAAAAATCTAAGGTGCTAAGGCTCAGCCAATTCAGGATCACACTGTCACTGATGAAACAACCACCAAAATGTCCCCGCATATAATTAAATGCTTATGAAATCTAGACTGCTGGACATTCATAATTGCAACTTAGTGAACGTATCAGACATAGATGGACGTTTATTTTTACTAGATATAGATGGATTATGGCGGGGATTATAGATTTTTTATTAAGGATTCAATGAGTGGCATTTGTTTTGGGTCACGGTGTCTATCTTATTCTTTGAGTCCGTCGTATGACGGGTATTCTAGCCAGTCTTTGATAAAAAGCAAGATCTCATCTTTCTGTAACAAGTTGAAAAGAATAAAGGTATTCGATTCTTTCTCCTGCCCAATTAAGGTTGATAATAGAAAGAAGAGTTGATCTTCTTGCCTTACAGGTCAATCGAAATCGAAGAAAAAGGTGAAAGTTCAACAAAGATTTAATGCACGAATTCACCTATCTTCTATGACTCTATATATAAGTGTCTTTGCGGCCAATTCCGTTGACGATATAATAGTTCGTCCTATTTAACCACGAATTATCGGTCTGTTCGAAGTCAGCGAAAAGTTAGCCAGAATAAAAATCTGTCAAAGTGCTGAAACTCTTTTAAACAGGCTATTTTCTCCTCGCCTTTGAATACGTGTTAAATCGGGGTAGAGACTCTCTCTCTCTCTCTCTCTCTCTCTCTCTCTCTCTCTCTCTCTCTCTCTCTTTCTGGCATGGTAGACTCAAAGTCGCCGCTTGTGTAGTCATCTTTCCTAAACCTGCTTTGGAAAAATGAAACGTAAACCAACAAAACTAAATGATGCAAAAACAAATCTATAGACTGGATTAAGAATATTACCGTCAGTTTTGAAAATGAGCGATGTCTTTGATGTAGTTAGTCGTATCTATGACAACACCGTCCGACGTTTGCTTGCAGAGTTTTGCTTTCTTCGACTACCCCTGCCCCACTTCAGAACAAAGAGAAAAATGTACACAGAAAAAGATAAACCGACTTCTTCTGGTTTGACAAAGAAAGAGAGAAAAAAAAGAAAATGTATGAAGTGGAAAATGTTTACTAATGAATGAAGAAAGAGAAAAAAATGATAAATAAAATTTTAAAACGGATTGGTTAATGAATGAAGTAAATATTTATTAATAATGAATAATGAATGTCATTGTTTTAGCGGGAAACCCCATGACAACATCGATTATTTGAACTTTAAAATACTTCGGAGAGATAGGAAGAGAAAAAATGGGAGAGGGCAGAGGAAGGGGAAAAAGAAGAAGAAGAAGAAGAAGAAGAAGAAGAAGAAGAAGAAGAAGAAGAAGAAGAAGAAGAAGAGCAACTATAGAAAAAAAGGAAAGCAAGAAGAAGAGTAAATATCCTGAAAGTTGAAGAAAAACTAGTGAAGAAAAACTCTATAAGAATCAGAACGTTGAGATCCCCAGATGTAAGATAGCGTTCTACTCTAACAACTTATTTCCTTGAACTGCCAGCCTTTGGAACTCCCGTTCCTCTTCCATGTTTCCATAACCATACCGACATGCAGAAATTAAAATATAATGTTAGTAAAAATCTTGCTGAACAACTCATCACTTAGAATGTCCCTTAAAACATCCAGAATCGTCTTTTACGTCTCAATGAAAACATCTATCACTTAAGGTGAATTAAAGCTTATAATAAATAAACTACGATTATGAAGAGAACGTTGATATTGGATATTGGTTAAAATTCTCATATTCTTATACAAGTAGGAATATAGATGCAACATACTGACGCAATCCTAAGAGAACCGAGCATGCTTTCTTAAAATATATGATAAAAATATTTTCATCCGAACCTATTCTTCTGCGCACGCACGCACGCGCACCCCCCCCCCCCCCACACACACACACTAAAAACGCATATGATACAATAACGATTAGCATCACAGAAAACGATCGCAAAGAGTCTGAAAGAATGAAAAGGTCGAGGAGAGTGAGTGTCATCAAGACATGGACTAGAAGCGCATGAAGAGTACTGGAATCCTAGATGGATTTATTTTTAGTGAAATTCCAGAGGTAACTCCAAAGTAAACGATTAGTGCGAGGAGTTGCGATCGTGATCAATGCGAGATGGAAGTATTAGACATCTGTACAGAAGTGTTACCATTCAGACTACAGGATCATTTGTATTTCAGGGTCACTTAGATACCAGGGTTATTTAGAATCCGGGATCACTCAGACCCCAAGAAATACCGCTTATTGTTACCAGTGGATGATCACTTGTAATGATTTGTATGAACGATGGCAAGATTTGAAAATAGTAATAGAAGAAGAAAAAGAAAAGGAAGAAGAAGAAGAAAGAAGAAAAGAAAAGGAAGAAGAAGAAAAAGAAAAAAGAAGAAGAAAAAAAGAAGGAGGAGAAGAAAGAGACAGCAAATAAAGAGGAAATCTAAAGATAGCAAATCTGATTCAAAAAATTAAAGAAAAATCTAAATTCAAATAATAAAGAAACGAATACAAATAAGTAAAATAGATAAGAGAAGAAATTTTTTTTTTTTTAAATGAAGTTAAAGAGAAAATGACGAATAAAAATCTTCTGGAAAACAAAATTAAAAACAATAAGAAAGAGAATCCGAAGGAAAATGAAGAAAGTAGATAAACAATACAAAGATATGCAGAAAAATCTAAACAATCTACAATAATGAAACAACATAAATTTTAAGAATTACAAAAAAAAACATCGAAAGAAGAAGGAAATAACCACTTAAAGAAAGAAAAAAAAAACAAGCCACGATGAAAGAAGAC
>NC_136490.1:92318865-92458865 GCF_053919585.1 Euprymna scolopes | reverse complement strand
TAGTTCACCACTTCGCACAGCTAATCTTCTCTCTGATTGACAGTGTGGATTTAGACAGTATCGTTCTACTGCACATATTTCAACGGTCATTTCTGAATGCATATACTACGCACTGAATAAAGCGGGGGAAATCAGGATTGATGTATTCAAAGCCTCTGACCTGACATAAAGGACTCCTAATGAAAATTAAGCCATGGACGAATACTAAATATAATTAGACCCTTCCTAGACAATAGAACCATCTATGTTATCCTTGAGGGATATAATCCAAACAGCATAATAGTAATGCGAGAGTGCATCAGTGGTCGATCCTTGGAACACTATAATTCCTGATATTCATTTACAACCTCCATAATAACATTGTGTCCGAGAAGGGGGTGAATGTGAGTTAAATAAAAGATATCAAAAAGGTAGTTTCAAAGAAATTTGGATCCATTTACTGTGCTAGAAGAATAGTCACACTTGACAGAATCCTATATCTCTACAACTTCATCATTATTCGCCCATGGATGTAATATTGTTGCTACATATGGGCAGATGCATCAGCAAATAGTTTCTCTCTTTCGGAAAAGGTCCAAAATAGAGTCTCCAATCGTATAGGACTCGAACTGTAAACCAATCTCAAACCTCTTTCCCATCGCTGCTATGATTATTTTACAAGTATTTTAGTGGAATGTGCTCCGACAAACCTTCGACCTAAATATTTACGTACAAGCAGCAGAATTCCTCTGTTGAAGTCTCCCGATTATGGGGAGAATTCTACTCTGAAACTGCAAGACTTTTGAATTTCCTCCCTGTTCGCTACTTTCCGGGCTGTACTAGCATTTGAAAAATTAAATGTAATGTGAAAAAACATCTTGTAATACTTAGAGTGTCCCTGGAGGCATTGTTCCTAATTCACAGCGTCGCAGCGGCAATATACCATGTTTGTTATGAATCTGAGTAAAAATGAAGAACATAGACAGAGAAATATAACTATACAGATATATACTCGTACGCGTCACACATATCGGTACATACCTACTCCATCACTAATACAGCTATGCACACACACCCGCAGATATATATATATATATATATATATATATATATACATTCACATATACACAAGTTTATATGTACGCATATATGTACGCATATACATATACACACAGGGTACGTATATAAACGTACACACTTATATATATATATATATATATATATATATATATATATATATGCGTACCTGCCACACATATGTATATGCATAATCTCATACATATACATTCGAATACACGCATACTTACACCCGCACAAACCCGCACACACGCATACACACACACACACACACACACACACACACACACACACACACACATATATATATATATATATATATATATATATATATATATATGAGGGTCGTTTCATTATAGTGAGAAGAAATCATTCCCCCTGTCACTGACATGCCGTAAATTAAACAGTCCAAACTCGAGCAAGTGGTCTATAAGAGCGCCGATTATCACAACTGAGGTCACGGGATACGCACGTCTAGAAAGTCGTCACAACTAAATCTTTAAGAGTGGGGACACAGAGGACGTGGCACTGTGAGGCGTGCGGGGTAAGAGCAAAGAGTTACCTCCTCGTACGTGCCACAAAGATGCAAGCGAGTAGGGCGGAGAAGGGGTCCTGGATAGTGTGGGAATGTGTGTATGGCGGCGATTAATGTTCCCACCTTTTCCTGAGGACAAAAACAGTTTCACCTTAGCAACGTTCCGTCGGGCGTAAATGATGTTGAACGAAAGAAATGTTTCAAAAAGGAATTGTCGTCCAGGAAGAGGTCACTCGAGGTCTGCGGTGAGAGGGTCCACTCGCTTCTCCATTTTTTTTTACTGTATATAGAAAGAAAAGCATTTTCTTTTATTTCTTTGTGCGCGTGAGTCTAAGCTCTTTATCCCTTATCGCTTCGTTTCATATTTGTCCCATTCCAAACAACGAGTGTCTTGTGTGTTCAAAATTCCGTCATTGGCCATTTTTTCGTGCCTAAATTCTCTGACACATCATAAAGATTTGTCTTCACATCATATTTCTGTTAAACGAGCATATACGAGCACACACACACACACACACAGATATATATGTGTGTGTGTATGTGTGTGTGTTTGTGCTCATATTTTTAAAATAATATATATATATATATATATATATATATATATATATATATATATATATATATATACTAGCTGTACCCTGCCATGCGTTGTTGTGGCTCAATTTCGCGAAATGGAAAAACTTTCGAAATGAGAAAATATATGTTTCTTATATGCTTAATTTTCCATTACGTGTGGGCGCACAATTCTTGTTGTTCTATTTTCTAAGTGTATATAGAGATTATCTAGTTTGTTGACTCTGGAACACGCAACATAAATTGTCCATGTGAGAAACAGCCAGTGTGTAGCTGACAATTGTAAAGATTTCCCTGAGCTTTGTTGATGTAGGTTGAACACGACAATCAAATTGGAAAGGGCAATTTCCTAAAGTGAAATGGCGTATCCTGTGAAATAATATGAATGCATGAAATGAAGATATCTTCAGCTGTGAAAGGTCCTGTTAAGATTGTTGCTTCTATGATGGTGTTCGTTAATTTTTTTTATACTGCAAGCCATGTACCATTGCAAAGTTTGCGTTGGTTTATATTTCGCAACATGATAATTAGTACGCCAATTTTCAATTGCAGTACATGCGGTGGTACCCCTTGCAAATATAGTGAATTCAAAAATTCTGTTGATTAATTAACCACATCATCTGCTTCCACAACAAGTGACTACGTCACTTGGAATCTTCAGCTGAATAATATCGTTTAGTTCATGGATGTCTTTGTATTAAGCTGCAAACATAGCTCGTCCACTCAGCCAAGTGGAATGCTTATAATTAATTTGAATATCTGGAAAAAACCTTTTTACCAACTTTTCTTTTGATGTAACTAAATTACGCTCTTAACTCGGATCAGCCGGTACTTTTCCGTACCCTATTTCCTACAAGTGATGCGAAAATTTCTCTGCGGATCGAGCGTTCTGCAAGTGGCCACGCATATTTAGAGTTAAGTTTAAAATCTCCACATAGCACCAAAAAGTAGAGTATTTGAAGCAAGCATTTGTTTCTTCTGCTGGTGTTTATTAAGGAATTACAGGTAACGTTTGCTTGAAATCTCCTGCAAGCATTCCCAAATTGTCTGACATTGTCGCGCAAATTTTGAAAGGATCAATCAAGAGCCTCAAGTGATGTTTTTGTGTGCCATTGTGCATTAATCCCAAAGAATAAGTTTACATTTCTGTAATATTTTCCCATGCTGGATGCTTTGGAGATATTGAATATGGGAGTTTTGAAAAATTGAATGTTTAATATAAATTTCAAATCAGAATGAGTAGTTCTTCTACCTGGTAGTAAGGTCGCGACTATGCGCCATGCAGCAAAAACTAAGGCTATGTCATTTCCTCATCGAATGGCTGCCAAAATCAATTAAATTAGACAGGTTTTACCAGTCCCTTCTGGTGCTGTTCAAAGTAGCAGTAATTTCCAAATAACTTCTATTCTCACAATAAGTAAATTATGTTACTAAAACAGGACTTATCCATGTTTTGACAATGCCTCATCCACCGTACTTAATTTAGTTGACTAAAATAGGTTGAGCGGTTAGAGATAGATAGATAAAGAGGAAGATATAGAGATGGAGATAGAAAAAGAGAAATAGAGAGGGAAATAGAGAAACAGAGGAAAGTAAAAAGAGATTAATTGAGTCTCTATCTGACGCATCATAAAGATTTGTGTTCACATCATATTTCTGTTAAACAAGCATGTACGGGCATACACGAGAGAGGGGGAGAGTAAGAGACAGACGGGGGAGAGACAGAATAAGAGAAAGAAAGAAAGAGAGGGATATAGATATAAAGGGAATGAGAGAGAAAAAGCGCTCAAAGAGAGATGGAAAGGGTGATAGAGAGAGAAAGAGAGAGAGAGTGGGGGAGAGATGGGTGGACAGAGAGATATAGAGAGAGAAAGAGAAAGGGAGGGAGAGAGAGGGTTAACTACACTTCACCGTTTTTTCCTCGATCGGTGGAGGAGAAATTCTTCTAGACTAAGGCAATTTTTTTTTTATTATCCAGAGAATAACTTTTTCGTGAGTTGAATCTTCCACACCTAAAAAAAACGACCAGTACTTGTGCAGAATTTGAAGCAGACGTAACTAACTCGCCGCTCGGCTTTTCTTGAAACATGACATAAACTGCTGATTTCGCCGAGCGTCGCCGATTATCAAAGCGTAGCTACGCTTCTCAAGGAAAATACTGAAGAAAACATGTACATATAATAAAATCACCAGAAAAAATAAATAAAAATGTAACAAAATTAAAAAGTAACGACTTACCGTAACAATTTCTGTTTTATTCTTGTAACGATTGGTAAAATATTTTTTACGCACAGTTAAAGTCACAATCGTTATTTTCGGCGTTTCAAAATGGTCGACTGTTGCCGAAAAGAAGCGCTGTCGAAAAAAAGTTTTTTTTTTTGTTGTTATATTGTAATATTTTTTTATTTTAAACATATAAAAACATGCTTGGATTAAATAAAAACGCTATCGCAAAATGTCGCTTCAGTGGGTTTTTTAAGATTTAGATTACAAACACATACTTTATATATATATATATATATATATATATATATATATATATATATATGAGGGTCGTTCCGAAAGTAATGCCTCCTATTTTTCATTCCGCTCTAATTGATCAGAGGGTATTGCAAATTACAGTCTTATGATAACTAAATTTATGATTCATGACCTGAAAGTTCCATCTCTTTGTTGTCTATATTCACTGTGTCAGACTATGTTATAGATCGGTTGTTGAATGTAAAGATGTAGCGACACACATTTGAAAACAGAGGTCTGCACACACTTATATTCCAGATAAAGTTGATCTACACTTTTGTGTCCTATAAAAATGATCGGCATTGTACTTTTCTTGAAAAAAAAAATAACTGTTTAGATTCCAAGATCATAATTTATAAATTGCGCAATGCAAAATAGAACAGGAGAATATGTATCTTGGTGTGTACAATTCCAGGAATGTCGATTTATGATTATATAAAAAAAATTAACAACAGAAAACGGAAGAGAACAGACTGACAGAGGCGAATGTGATTGACATCTTGACACTTCTCCGTCGGCGAGCCACACACCAACCAACCCTAAACTAAACGCCTCGCTTTCTCTCTCACTTTCTCTGTAACTCTCTCTCTCTCTCTCACTCTCTCTCTCTCTCTCTCACTGAACAAAAAGCTAAATTGTAAATAAAACATACTTTGATAAATTCGCTTCTGTGTTGATTTTAAGAATAGTGACAAAAAAACTGTCAGTGTGTATATATATAATTTCAGCAAGCATCTGAAGTGCAGCTAGAAAATGATATTTACATTCAACAACACAACATGAAAAAATATTGAACCAATCAACATTCATCGACGTCTGTTGAACATTTGCGAAGTCGATACAGTTAATGTCAGCACAGTTAAGAGATGAGTTCGTCGATTTTAGAATGGCGACCAATACGAGACTGCCAAAACGCGATAAGGACTTTAACGACCGACTCATCCAAAAAGGATGGCGAAAGTGTATTGAAAATAGTGGTGTCTATGTAGAAATATAAATTCTGGAAAACAAAAGGTCGCTTATTTTAATGGTACCACTCCTATATTCGTAGTTCTTAAACGTTTCAATTTGGAGTTAAAAATAGAAGACCTTACTTTTGGAACGACCCTCGTATATATAAAAATCCTCCTTCGCATAAATAATTGAATTCGTTCCAAAACTATACCAAAGAAAAAAAAATGACATTAACAAAAACGCGCTGCATACTAGCATTTATTTGATAGAGCTTCAGGTTGCTGACTCTGGGACTCTGGTTTCGAACTTTGCAAGGCTGTAACATTTTTTTTCAACGTACGTTACCATCGGCAACAGGGAAGAATGATTTCATGACAAAACAGAAACTACACTACACAATTACCTCATAATTAACGGAGAGTTCAATAGTTCAACATTAATTACTAGAATATTATAGTTTCCGCTTCAGGCATATACATACCACAATCTCAATTAGTAATATATATGTGCATGTATAAATACCAGAGTGGCTTGGGCTGTTAAAAACGGACACAAATTAAAGATCGTACTTATATTATGACTTTATGCAAAATTGGTAGCTAAATATGGTTGAAATTGTGCTCATTTTTGTATTACATACTAATCCCTTTTCATTTCTAACTGTGCAACATACGGATACTATAATATTTCGCTGCACTTTATCATAACTAGCATCCATACTAAATTTTAGCTATCGACCCGGGTTAATCGTGAAACCTTGCACTGATAATTCCCGAAAGGATGAAACACTAGTGCCTGTAGATATTTAATAATTATCATAGTAAATAATTATATATATATACACACACACACACACATATATATATATATAGTAACATTAAAATATATTTCTAGCAAGTACCAATCAAAGAAACGTTTGTGTTTCATTCTTATTGAAGGCTATCAGGCGTTTCTGTGTAGTTTGCTTTCCATAAGTATATTTCATAGTACTGCTTAAATCATTCCACGTATTTGGCATTGTTGAGGTACATTCTGAATATATATATATATATGTGTGTGTGGGGGGGGGTGAGTGTGTTTGTATTATACGTATTATGTTACTTTATAAATGATATACATAAAACACACACGCACACACACACATATATATATATATATATACAGAGAGAGAGAGAGAAAGAAAGAGAGAGGGGGAGAGAGAAAGAAAGAGGGAGATGGAAAAAAGAAGACTCGGCAACTTAATCGCCGAGTCGAAAAAATGATTAAGAAATAACGAAGTAAGCATCTTTTAAAACAGGTAAAATTATGAAAATAGTTTTTTTTTTCATCATGATTTTATCATATTAAATCTTGTCTAGTTTTTAATTGTTGATCAAAATCAATTACATCATTTTGATTCAAGAAAATGTCTAAAATTGAACGTTGAAGCTCAAGAGGTATTAAAAAGAAATTGAAATTCAAGGAATCTTGCATAGTTGAAGTTTCATGACTTCGAATAAATATTGATACACCTCTGAAATATTTAAATTTTAAAATGAAGATGGCATCCATATCATGTCCCCAAAAACACTTTAAAATATTGAACAAGTAATTAAAAATTAAGGCATATTTATTAATTTATGTCTAAGCACTTATTGTTAGAATCTCATCCAAACCGGGTGTATCTGAATTTTGATGAACGAGACTTACCCAATTATTGCCTTTACGTTAAACTAAAGCTAAACATACTATACATTGTGAATCTATACGTCTAGCAGCTTTGTTTCAATCACCATACTGATCAGCTAATTAGTTTAGGAGTGAATTTTCTTCGTATAATTATTTTCACATACACACATACTAAACATTATATGAATCGAGAAATAGAAATATGTTTAACCTTATTGGAGGGCACATCTATTAATTGATAAAGATGAATAGGAAGGAAGTGATTTGAACGTGCACGATAAAATCGGTGATTTTAATTGGCCGGTGTTCCTGTGAAAATTGCTTACCATTAAAAAGAATTGTAGAATTTCTCCCCACATTTAGCTTGATGCATCAAGTGCTTTCGTTTTTATTTTTTATTATTATTATGTTTACTGTTGTTATTGATTTGTTTTTTTTTTTTGTTTTTTTTTTTTGCTTTTTTGTTTGTTTATTTTTTTTAGTCATGTTCACTTTAAGCATGACATATTGGGAACACGTTTAGAAAAGATGAGCGAGATGTCGATTACTTTTAAACCTGCATATCAGAACAGTTAGGAGAGGATATAAAAAGAAGGGAAATCTAATGTCTAGCAGTCCGAGAGAAGAACCTAAGAGAGTAAAATGTCTTCCGGCATCTAGAGACTTTACAGTGAAGGGGTGGGCTTTTATTTCTAAACGAGAACGAATGCGATGAGACAGGGGTTGGAGCTTAGGTGACAGTGCGAGACCTATTAGATTTGAGTTTCTTTTTGAGGGCCTTGTCCAAGAGGGAGAGACTAGTGGTAGATGTATCAACCCAGATATGTCAATTATACTCTAATACTGGACAAATACTGGCTTTGTAGGGGTACAGTATACTGTCATGTGTTGGTAGTTTTCTAGCATGATAGAGGGGTCCCACCTTTTTTTTTTTTTGCAGCAGCGTTTTCAATATCCTCAATACATTTTTGTTTAGTTCATTTTCGCTGTGAATGTTAAGCGGAAGAGTTGAAGAAAGAGTTCTCAGGCAGGATGTGATTCGTTATAGCTATCGGTGGTTGAGAAGGCTTCCTGTAATTGTTAACGAAAAGAAACTTTGTGTTAGTAACATAACATCCATTTACGGCCCCTTTTTACTACTGACTGGACTTCGTTTTCTAAGGGTAATCATTGACTTATATGTGTATATCTGTTTTCCCCTCATGCTTATTATAGAGCGTTCTATTATCGGCAAATATATCCATCTCAGACACAATGTAATCAGAAATGTATCTGGAATAATAGATTTCCAAGTATCGACTTTTGAGGCAATCCCGCATTAATGTTTATGCTGCTATGATGTACGTTCAACAAAGAAAACCTGGATTTTCCTTTTGTCTAAGAAAGATTTAAATATATTTAGCATTCGTCCAGTAATAACGTATGATTTAATTTTCATTAGAAGCCCTTTCATACCAGATTTTATCAAAGGCTTTGAATATAGTATCCGGTCTGTCACCAGAATTCTTGTACATTGATACAACAGAGGCAATCGTTCAGCTATTCGGAAAGCAAGATTTAGCAAAGTTTTTGTTGTAGAGTTTGAAACAAAGAAGTGCTTACTCAGCTGAGCATTTCTTAATTAGTATAGCAGGAATGAAATCAGGTGCACACGCCTTGAAGGTGTTTAAGTTTTTTATGATATCACGTAAATTAGAAGGGGTGATTTTAAGTCTACATAAGGAGATTTGGAAGGTAGATAAAGTTTGAGGCGAATCGTTGGGTAAGCAGTTCAGCCTTCTCGGTTGTCATACAAGCAACCTTCTGGTTATTGGATAGTGGACAAATTACTGGTTGCTACACTATTATAAATTTTCAAAAATAAGGAGTTCGTTTCTATCTTCTGCGACTCTACGCGTTTTCTGGTTATTTCGCCATGCTTTTTTTTCTTTTGCTGTGGGTATTTCACTCTTAGAATGATTTCTAACATGAATATATTTTTGCCTATTTGTACTTGATTTATGACATACGTACCGGTGAAATGTGTGTCGTCCTTGTGTAATGCCAGCTACACAATTTTAAATGAACCATTCAAGAGAGTGCGGTTTACTATAATACATCCGTGTGGGAACATATGCTTCAATGCCTGTTTTACACCATCTAGTTGTCTTATTGACACACTGTTCAGCAGGAAGGGAAAAGGTATTGGTCCATGAGACATATTTATCTGTTTTCTCTGATAGCTTATTGCAGTACTTTGTTTTTAGCAATGGCTCCTCAACTTGGTGTCGGAATTTAAGGGTGATTTCTACTGATATCAGAAAGTAGGTATTTTTCTCACAATCCTCGAGTACTGTGGTTAGGAATAGGTCAAGAAATAAGGTTTGCTTATCTTCACGATCTTTGAGGCAGATCGGGACAAGAACTGCCTGTGTAAGGGAATAAGATCTAGAGAAACTGTAAGTACAGCGTCTAACTGACTCTGTGTAACCCGAGAAGCTAAGCCAATAACTATGTTGGACATTAAAGTCACCAAACATACTTACACTTAAGCGTGTGTATCTAAGGAGAGTGCTGCATGTATACTGTCAGAGAACCCTAAACCTACCTGCTCGATTAGGTTACTGTCTTGATTCGGGGAAGAACTATTGAGTAAATATAAGTAACTGATGCAATCTTGAAATGCCGGATCATCTTATGCTAGAGTTTGCTTTCTAGTCAAGAAAAAAGTACTACGAATATAGACCCCGAGTGAATGCTTATATCCGTCTGAATCCTCACGGCAGAGAGGAAGTATCTTCTCATGCTAAAGCAGTTAGAGAGGATTGTGGGATGTAGGTTATTTTCAGTTAATGTAAAGATATCCGTTCGATAGGAGAACAATTCTACATCATCTAAATCACTTTTAAGCTCACGGATATTTGGGAATGCTAGCTGTAAGGAGGGAGACGGATTAGTTTTGTTTGGGGGGTTGTCTGGTTTGATCGTGTTTTTGTTTGGGGATATAATTAATTTCGTTTCTGTTCCGGATATCATTACGTATAATTTCAGGTTTGCGCAGTGGTTTACTTGACGTATTTCTATTTTTCTACATAGATCAGTCGATTATTGAATGTTTTTTTTTTTAAGTAAAATGTAAAACAAAATTGACTTGCATTATATATTCTATTGTTATAGAGTTTTTTTGTTTGTTTGTTTCTTTCTTTTTGGTAGGAGGATTGCATAACTTCGGAATTATGTTTCATTTGTGAAGGATCCCGTTCGTATGGTGTTTATTAAGCAAACTCCATAACTATTCTAATTTGTGCTGGTCATATTTATTTACTTGTATTATCCGTATTATATTCTGTTATGTGAGATAAGAAAGACCAACATTCGCTAAATTCCGAGCGAGTCTCAAAGGAGTCTCAAAGGAGTCTCTGCTGATTGTGACGCTTATATCTTTTTCTGTGTCCCCCGGCTTTTATATTGGGGGGAGAATTTCTTTTTTTTTTCTTTTTTTCATGTTTGTGTAAATGTACACGAGAACACTAGAACTAAACTTATTTTACCAGCGATCTTGTAACGTGGATAATGTTTATCTATCCTATATGTAAAAATAGCATAGCACTATCACACACACATTGCATGTGCAAGATGTTTACAATAAAGAATGTTGGTCAGTATTTGTTTCAATGCCTACTGGCATATTTCATTGTGCAGACGCAGCCAGAATGCTAGATTTGATATTCCTTTCTAATAACTACTTCCACGTCTCCATCACAATTCTCCAGTTCATATCACACTCCAACACTAACGCCAATTTCTCTCGTTAAGGTCCGCATTGCCTGGATATTGCCAAGCTTGTCAGCAAATTTCGTCAGAATGCTTGACATTATTTTTCCTGCTGGCCACTGCTTTCATATCTCATTGCTTTCAATGAACAATCATCAGCTAAGATTTGCGATTTTCGTTAAATCTGGCGCGACATCATAATACAGTTAATGTTTTTTGTGATATTTCCTTGCTTTACAGTCGTGCATATTCACTACGCATAAACAGGTATCCGTTTCATTTCGACATTATGAAATATAAATGGTTTTGAAATGAGCAAATATATAATATTCATATATATATATATATATATATATATATATATATATATATATATATATATTGTGATACATTTATTAAAATGTATAATAAATTATTTTATTGATTTTTAGCCGAGAGGAGATATATTTTCAGTTTATTTTATTCACTGTATCATTTTTTTTTCGCGCCAAAAAGGATTCAATTGTTGTCTTCGGGGCGGTTGTCCCATTCCCTTAACGCATTATCAAGGAACCCGGGAAACTTTATTTTTTTATATATTTCGTTACGTCACCCATCTCTACCATCCACAGTAGGATTGGGATACGTCGTAACAATATATATATATATATATATATATATATATGTATAATTATTTTATTTATGCAAAAATAGTAATGTTTTGCTACGATATGCAGATGTTTCGAAATTAATATTTCATCAGCCAAGAGAAAAATTGAGAATTTAAAAAAGAAATTGTAAAACATTTTGGAATTTTAGAGGAGGAAATATTTTGTCATGTCTAACGTGTAGCACGGTTTAAAAATCTAATGATATGAAGTCGAAAAGCATAACTTTTACGGCTGTTTTCCGTGAAGAAGGGGAGTTAAAAAATTTGTTGGTGGGGAAGATGCATGCTGTCAGAGATATGCTCAATTAGGTTACTTAATTAGGTTAAAGGGAGTGAGAGAAAGAGTGTGAGCGAGGAAAGTTTTAGGAAGGGCTCGTTTAGCCAGTTAGAGAGAGAAGAAGAAAGGAAAAGTAAGAGAGAAGCGATACAAATGAATATAAATGATAAAGAGGGTGGGAAGGTCGGAAAACAATATTTAAGACGATTGGAAATTAGGTAAATGGTGGGGGGTGAGGTGCAATTATCAGTTAAGAACAGTTCACCAAATTTGGGTCATGGTCGATCTGTTTGTCTCTGATTCGAGGAAACTCGTTCAGTTTTTTTTTGTGTGTGTGTTTAGAATCTTACGACAACTTTTTAAGATTAAATTTACTTTTGGTGGCGAAAAATTAATCTCCAATTTTATATACTTTTTCTAGTTATATTCTTATTTGAAGTTGTATTTTTATTAAATATTTAATTTGTATCCTAATGAATTTATACATTTAACAAATTTACCAGATAGTATTTATTTTAGCTTTCTGTTTGTTTATATATATATATATATATATATATATATATATATATATATATATTGTGCTTTAAATTTTTATTTATTTATTTATGTATTTTTTATAAAAGGAGGAGATTCTAACTTAGATCGTTTTCCAGCGGTTTTCCAAAATTCCCAAAATCCTACTTAAAATCACTTGGATAGACGTATCGAAATAAAATACTATACTGTTTTTTGTAGAACCTAATTTACTTTTATACATGCATGCCATTTTTGTACAAACAATTCTATATATTTATTTTAGAGATTAATTCATTAAATCATATTGTTATGGATATTTAGGTAGTTAAGTATTATTAATTCATTTATATATATTGTTAGGTAGTTAAGTATTATCCCAATGTATGCTAGGAGAGATCCCTTGAGATTCATATATATGCTAGGGGAGAAGATCCCTTGAGATCCATATACCGATATCTGAAAAAAAAAAGAAAAAAGAAAATGGGGTTATTCAATGTTTTATAATGGTACGACAAGAAGATACATCAAAGTTTGGGCAGATATTTTATTGAGTGTGTTTTAGTAATTAGGTTGGCTTGGTTTGAGTAGGCAAACGTTATGTGCCTATTTACTTATCAGAGGTTGAAGAAATCGATTGAAATATTTAACTAAATGGGTGTGTTAGGTGTATGTTTTTTTTATATAATATGTAGGTTATTTATAGTTCTAGTTTAATTATGGATTCTTGTCTTTTATTGAGTAACTGAAATTTTTTTCCTACGACATAAGTAACATAGGAGGGTTAGGAAGAAACAATTTTTTTTGCTTTTTTTCAGGATATCTCATAGTTGGGTTAGTGTTAGATTTTTTCTAGCGAGTTCTTTATAGTATACTGAAAGTGACGTTTTTATTTTACTGTTGGGATTTTCAAATGAACTTTCTGACCTCCGCATATAGTCATTTACACACAGTACCGTTTTGCTATTTCACAGATCATCAGTGCGGCTATACAAGCAACTACCTCAAGCTAGGATCGAAACTCGACCGCCCATATGACAGTCGGAGTTTCTAACCGTTACACTATTCAGCTGCTGCTATGTGAGCAGTGAATTAACAATGTTTTGACATTGTCCAAATACCTAAGATCAATTTGTTTACGCTAACGGTAATTTGTATATCACTTCCCAGTATGCTCAACCCAAGATAGGGAGCATTATATATATATATATATATATATATATATATATATATATATGGGTGGGTGTCTGTGTGCGTGTGTGTGTGTGTGTGTGTATGTATGTGTGTGTGTACTAGATGATGTGTACGGCGTTGCCCGGTATTAAATGTAACGTTAAAATCCATTTTAAAAAATTAAGTAAAAAAAAAACGAAAAAAAAAAATTAGTTATATGCATGCGAATATTATGGATTTTTTTTTTCACTTCTTGTAAGTAAAAATAAAAATAAAATACTCGAGCTGAGATCGAAACGAAAACTTAAAGACAGTGCATAAAGTACGATAACCATTGTACCAGGTTAGCATGATTTTTCAAAAGTGTTTTCAAACCTTGTGAAAGAGTTGACATAAAAATTCGATAACCTCAAGTACTAATTTTTCAATTTTGACTCCTTAGCAACCCTTAAATTAAAAAAGTTTTCCACATGTCTGAATACCCTATATACCAAATTTCAATTTGTAGATCAAAAATTCGTTGATTATGTAAGTTGGTAAATGTCCTCACACACACACATTTTCATTTTTATAGATATATGTATGTGTGTGTGTGTGTATGTGTGTGCGAGTGTTTGTTGTTAATAAAAATATACTGAATCTTGTTGTTTTCTACAAACGAGTAGTTCTTGGAAATCCCGTACAGAGAGAGAGAGAGAGAGAGAGAGAGAGAGAGAGAGAGACGGAAAATTATTGGCAGTCGTCGTAGCTGGACGAGGTTTTGTTATGAATCCTTCATGCGGGAATGCGTAAATTGGACATCAGTTGAGTATTTACGACGAAAATAACGATAGAGTTGAGAAAAACAAACAAACCTTCTTCTGCAAGAAAGAAATAATAGGGAAGGCAATAGGACATCGTCCACTAGATTTCGAACTCGGTTTTGTATACTATCTCTATTAAGACAAAAAAAGGGCGCTCTAAGCAGTCATGAGAACAAAATCTCTATTTTCATCTCCCACCCCTTTTTTTTGTTTGTTTTTTTACAGAAAATTTTTTTTATTTTATTTTGCTAATGTATTAATAACGCAAAAATAATACAAAGTAAAAATAGTTTTATTGATTAATCATGGAATTCACACAAGTAGTAGTAGTAGTAGTAGTAGTAGTAGTAGTAGTAGTAGTAGTAGTAGTAGTAAAACAACATCTAAAATGAAAAAAGCAAGATATAAATAAAGAAAAGATGGGGAAAAAGAGAAAAATAATTAGAGGTAAGAAGAAGAAGAAGAAGAAGAAGAAGAAGAAGAAGAAGAAGAAGAAGAAGAAGAAGAAGGGGAGAGGATAGTTATGGATGAGAATCGGTTTTATCAAAAAAACGTCAAACATCTAATACGAATGCACGGTAAAAGAGAAGAGCGAATGACAAGGGAAAATAAAAGCGAATCGAATAAGTCGTTTGCGGTTGGCACAAGGTGATGAAACACTGCTTTACCTGTCGGCATATATTGCGAATGCTTCCAAAACATTATTTCGAATTGACAAGTGGCGCCCCTGAACGAATCGGGTCTCCGTTTATTGATGACCATCGGCCAACAAACTCGAAACGTTGGTAACGCATAGAACGGTCAGAGGGGGAAAGACGGCTACAAAAGTACATATATGCTCTTGTCCAGTACTGACACATGGCGACAAGGCCAATAATACAAAAGGGGTCAACCCCAGAATTTTCACTTGCTCGTTATTGTATACAGTTTTCTTTTATAGACACGTTCAGAAAATTACTGATGCCTGGATAAACACACACACACACGCACATACACACACAACAACTCACAAAAACACACACACACACATATAAACACGCTGAAAAAAAAACTTATGCACACAAAAATAAAGACATTCACACAAACACAAACACATAAAAATCACGTGCTGAAACTGATTTGTCGTTTTCGTGTCTCCTTTTTTCCATTTTTCTTTTCTGTCTCTATGTATGTAATTATTTATCCGTGAATCATCCCATCTGTCTGTCTCTGTCTGTCTATTTGACTGTGTCTTTCTTCGTCTCATCTCTGTCTATCTCTCTGTCTCTCTCTCTGTCTCTGTCTCTCTCTCTCTCTCTCTTTCTCTCCGGACACTCGTGAATATATATATATATATATATATATATATATATATATATATGCAGCAGAAGGTATATAGTAGTGTCCCATCAGTGAAACTAGTGACATTATATTGTAGTGGAAGCAATATATGTTAATGTACTTTTAGTTATTTCTTATTATTTTTCCAGTTAAATCTGCAATTGAATTCGAGTACTTTAGTGATTAGGGTTTCTTATATGATTTTACGAAATTCCTTTGTTGGCATAATAAATGCATGAATAATATGCACATGTTTTCCATTTTTACCCCCGTATAAACCATGCTACACACACACACACACACACACACACACACACACACACACACACACACACACACACACACATATATATATATAGAGAGAGAGAGAGTGAGATAGAGAGAGAGATAGAGAGATAGATAAATAATTTTATTATTTCATGTATCCGCATAAAATATAATGAGTAGATACAATATTTTATGAATTAATTTTCAGTACTTACTTCACAAGTGATCAATACATGAGTAGAGTTGGGTAGTAAATGATAAAAATTATTTCCATAGAAATATTTTCATAACTATTTGTATATAAAAGGAACTTTATGTGTGTCTGTGTGAGCTTTTTAGAGAGAAAGTTCCCTATGTAGTGGAAACAGCTGAGCCGATTGTTTAAATTCCACACTAATATACTTTATGTGTCTGGGAGTGTTCTTAGTTATGTTTTGTATAGGAATGCCTTCGATAACTATCAAAAATCGATATTCGAAAAAATTCCGATTAAATAAGAAACAGTTCCATTTCGTCCAAATAACCATTCTTTTACGGCTTAATATCAGAAGAGTAGTTGAGAGGTTTTCTCACCGAACAACCAAATGTCCGGCGTATAAAATCAGCAGTAGATTCTTTGATAAGATGGGAGAGCGTTCAAAATGAATGTTTCTGTTTGGAGCACAATTGAACCACGATACTTGAGTTTTCGATTTTAAACTTTAATTCGAGCCATTATGTAAAAATAGTTTTATAACATCAGCAGTATAATGTATTGTTAACTCAGTCAATATGGGGAGACATATAAAGCTTTCACCTTGTGCGCTGAGGTGGGTCCCCGACTAGAGCAAACAATACCGGAAATTGGGCGATTTCATCAATTCCGATCACTGTAAAAGTATTAGAAGTGTGGAACATTCGGTGATCGTCTTTCAATCCCGGGCAACGCCGAGTCTCTCTGCTTTTATATATATATATATATATATATATATATATATATATATATATATATATATATATATATATATATATATAGCAAATGCCAAACATTAAATGAAATTTCAAATAAAATGCATTCATCAAAGCCCGAAAGATATGGGTTAATAAGTGTACAGTGGTCACCAGGACAATAGCGTTCTAAAAATTGTGTATAATTTGATTATTTAAGGGGACGGCTCAACAAGAACTTGTTTACCTTGAACTTGAAGCCGACCATCTTGCAGTCAATTGGAAAGCAGGCCAACAGACTAGAATTTCACAGGCGAGTAGTTCTCAGATAAGAGCTTTGTTCATGGAATCTGTGTTTAGATTTAGGCCTAGATAGAAAGTGAAAGAAAATTGTTTATAGTGGTTGTAGATAGACGAGTGTTTTGTGAAATTCTGGCAGAGAGACAATAGATTGGAGCTCAGACGAGCACTTGCCATGAAACTAACGATAGGGCAAAGACAGGCTCACAATATCTCATCTGTAGGAAAGCGATTTCAGGGAAGAGAAAACGGTACCACCCACTAGGTTTCGAAGTCGATTTTGAATTCAAGGCAGGATAGGGTTCTTCGAGCAACTCCTGTCCAGAGTGGCAACAATACTCCATTCTAAGATGTACTCGACTCTTATATAAGTAGAGGATTGCATCGACAGTGATATATCTACTGGGGCTCTAAAATGATCAAACTATTTTCCCAACGATGTTGGCAAAAGATTTGATGTATGTGTTCCATTTCAAATCGGGAGGAATGGTCAGTCCTAGAAGCTTGTCAAAACATGTTGTTTCCCCAAGACCATTCCAGCAACTGACTCGTGATTCATTTCAATTGGGGTCAGATAGAGGTCAGAGCGTTAATGATAGAAAGAAAAAAATGGTTTTAAATGCATTAAAATTAATTACCCACCTTTTTCTCCATCGCACCATGTGATCAAGGTTAGAAGAGAGAGAATCGGAGAGACCTTAGTTATTGCCGACCTCTGAAATGTTTCCATAGATGGTAGTGGGATCTGCATAAATGTCTACGAATGATCTAAGTGTGAGATTTTGGGAGATCATTGATGAATATCAGGAAGAGTTGGGGCCAGGGACGCCAACGTTGATACTATGAGCTACCCATCTACGACTACCCTTATAAGCCTATCAGAGAGAAAGGATTGCATAATTGAAAGGACATTGCCAGCTGTTCCGTAGCTGGAAATCTCGTGAAGTAGACTTTTATGCCATACCCTATCAAAAGTCTTTGCTATGTCAAAAGCAATTGCTCTAAAAACGAAACCCACGTCAAGATATTCACTAATTCTGTATCATATAATATAATATATATTATATCAGCTATAAATATCAGTTGTAAATCTAGCAGAACGAAAACCTTATTGCATGTTTCTGATTATCTTAGTTTTGCTGAGATGGTTGATCACATCGCTATTTATCACGGATTCCAACAACGGACTCATGACGCACAGAAAACTAGTTGTTCTGTACTGAGAGGCAGATACCCGAGCTCTAGAATTATTAAATACGAGACAAACTGATAAATTTGTCCAAGCTTTTAGGAAACAATTCTCCTTAAAACGTATAAATAGCTTTATAAGTATGGGAGTTGGTTCCGACTTAAACCTTTTGAGTATGAGATTGGCATGTCGTCAAGGCCAGTTGCTTTACTGGAATTAAGTTTTTTTATATGTTTGGCAACTCAGCTACTTCGTTGAAAGCGATGGAAATAGTTTCTGTTCGCGATGGCAGCGCACATTCTAGGGTAAACCACGACTGGCTATTAGTTTTTGTTGACATTTTTGGAAGGGGGTTTATACCAACAGTTAACCATTCAGTCAAGTCTAATACTATAGAGGACACGTTGTTTTTATATATGGAACGCAGAGGTATATCTGATATAAATGTTCAGAAGCTATGCCAGTCAGCCACAGACTATCAATGTATTGTACGATAGAGAGTTACATCTGAGGACATTATATAATGGAATTGGTTATTAAACGTCTGTAAGATTTGTTAACAGACACATTTCTAAAGTTTTCTTAGATTTCGGCCTTGTAAATAATCCTAATGCATGGAAAGAAAGATTATTATTGAAAAAGAATGTTTTATAGAAGAAAAGGTTGAAAATACCCAGTGAAAGGGTAGAATGCGCGGTATTATTTGAAGACACAGGGATAGGGAAAGATTATATAAGAAAGGAGAGAAGAAAAGTGAGGAAAAACTGGAAGGAGACTAATTATTTGATTGAATGTACAATAATATAGGTGTAACGAGTAGAAGATGGCGGTGGTAGGAGTGAGATAACTAGAAACGTTTTTACTTCATCCTATGTCATATATTATCAATCTGCTGTGCTGTGATGTCAGAATATTGAAAAGATCAGATTGCAAGATTTTGTTTTCAGTTCGTAAAGACTCGTAAGACTCGTTTCTATAAAATGCGCCAGCTTGGTGTCATTTACGAGTTAAAAACTTTTTTGTTTCATTTTACTTCAGTTGAAGTTCTCAAAAATCAAAGAGCTCCTTCATAGGAGCTAACCAGATTTCTATGTTAGATACCTTGCTATTAGAATACTCGTGCGACTCATATGTTAAATTAGTAAAGAAGTTAAATATATTAATTTCCTCTCCCAAGTTGACTAGGGTATAGTAAATCCTTTTTATGATTTCTTGGTATTTACTGGATTTTAGGACAAAAGTACGTCTAATTTGTTATTTATAGGCAACATCACTTGAAGAAGATGCACCATATCTCGTACTAGTCACTGTGTGTAAGCCATACCGAGTATATCTTATTTGGACGAGAATACTATGTGAACTTGAATATTTAGTCCGGATTTATTTGTAAGCAAACGTATCTTCATGACATTTTTTTTTATACAGTGATCACCACTTATCAAGGCCCGGAAGCCACTCAGGGATAAGGGTTATTGCAAGTACAGTACGTTAGTGTGGAGATTTGATTAAAGGGGCGGTTTATAAGGAATTTGTTACCGTGTGACTTGAAGACATCCAAGTTGTAGTCCGGTGGGAAGCAGGCAGAGGGAACAGAGTTCCACAGGCGTGCAGTTCTAAGAAAGAAGCTTTGTTCATGGAATCCGCGTTTTGATTTAGACACAGATATTGAGTGGGGGAAATTTTTCACAGTGGATTAAGCTAGACGGGTGTTTTTCGTGAAAGATTGGCGAGGGGGGACCAGAGATTGGAGTTCAGACGAGCACCTGCCATGGAAATAACGATAAAACAAGGATAGGCTCGCAACGTCTCTTCTGTGGGAGAGAGGTTGCAGGGTAGAGAAAAGGGCATCCCCCACTAAGCCACGAAGTCTATTTTGTACTCTGTCAAGGCAGGATAGGCTGTTTTTAGCAGCTCCTGCCCAGATATGGCAACAGTATTCCATCCTTGGACGTACTTGGCTTTTATATAGATAGAGAATTGCATCAGTAGTGAGATATCTTCTGGAGCGGTAGAAGGATCCCACCATATTTCCAGCGACCTTGGTAACAGACTTGATGTACGTGTTCCATTTCAGATCAGGAATAAAGGTCAAACCCAGAAGCTTGTCAAAACACGGGGCTTTCCCCAGACGAGAGCCATCCATCACAATTGATGCCAGATGGGGATCAGAGCGTTGATGATGTAAGGATAGGAGTTTGGTTTTAGATGCATTAAAGGTAACCAGCCACATCTTCCCCCACTGAATCACGCGCTCGAGATCAGAGGAGAGAGAATCAGAGAGAACTTTGTCATTTACAGCCTTTGATGTGTTGCCGTAGATGGTCGTGTCATCAGCATAGATGTCAACGAATGATTTAAGTATGTGTTTAGGGAGGTCATTGATGTAGATCAGGAAGAGAGTTGGGCTCAGGATTGACCCCTGAGGGACTCCAGCATTTATATTGCAGGCCTCCGATTTTTGTCCATCTACCACTACTCTCATATCGGAGAGAAATGATTTAATGATTGAGAAAACATTTCCAGTTATACCGTAGCTGGAAATCTTGTGAAGTAGACCCTTATGCCATACCTTGTCGAAGGCCTTTGATATGTCAAGAGCAATTGCCCTAGAAAGGAAGCCTTTGTCAAGAGATTCACTAATCCTGTGGGATATAACCGTCAGCACATCTGCGGTAGATCTTGCAGAGCGGAAACCATATTGTGTGTCACTAAGAAGGTTATTCCTGCTGAGGTGGTTGACTATTTCTCTATTTAATATGGATTCCAGCAACTTACTCATAACACACAGGAGACTTATTGGTCTGTACTGAGAGGGAGAGGACTTATCACCTGAATTCTTAAATACAGGGCAAACTGATGAGGTCTTCCAGGGAGTCGGAAAGCACTTCTCCTTTAGACAGCGCTTAAATAGTTTCGTAAGTATGGGAGCAAGTTCTCGTTGAAGCTTTTTTAACACTATAATTGGGATGCCATCAGGGCCAGTTGCTTTACTGGAATCTAGGTTCTTGATTAGCTTGGCGACCTCATGCACGGATATTTGTATGTTACCTAGCGTGTTCTGTGTTATAGGAGGAAATATGGCGAGTTGATGGCCTTCATCGCATAGGGTAGAATTAGCTGCAAAGTTCTTTGCAAATAGTTTGGCCTTGTCTGACGCTGACGAGATGACCTCTGGTCCATTGATAATGGTTGGGATAGAACGCACACTTCTGTTCAGGATCCTATTTGTTATTTGCCAAAACTGCCAAAACACGGAAAAATTTAAAAAAGAAACACTACGTTTTAAAAGGGTCCAAGATAATTAAAAAAAATAAATAAATAATACCACGGGAAAAAAATTACACGATCACTGAAATGCGAACAAAAAGAAAAAAAACACACGCACACAGAAATCTAAAGTTTACAAGAAAATATTAAAAAAGAAAAAAGGCCGATATGCCGTAATGAATGATAAAAGAGATACGGTCAGTTAAAAAAAACTACTCACGAATATTTCATTCATAAATAAAATAAAAACACTGCCGCACACAAATAGAAAATAGGACAGTGTGTCATTCATAATAATGTGTGTATATGTCTGAATTATTTAGAGTTAAAACTGTCAATCATAATAAATAACAATTTAGTGGCAAAAGTCGAAAGTACATTTAACATTCTCAAATATTAAAAGGAAGAATGAATAAATAAATAAATAAATTTCTAAATACACTATAGCAAAAAAGAAGGATGCAGAAATGAAAATCAAATTTATGCATTGTGCATAATTTTCGGTTTTTTAGTGTGTTTTAATTGTTCTGGTCTTTGAAAAAGGGACAATTTTTTGTTTTGTGTCAACGGACTTTTGAAATGTATAATGCAACGAATTTTTATTTTTTTGTGTGTGTTTTGTTGCAAAATGTTTAAAATGTATTAAGGTATTTCTTTTGAAAATGTGTTTATGTTGAACCATATTGTAATGTAAATGTTATTGTTTTCACAGCAGGAATTCAAAGTCATCAGTAAATATACATTAGATTTAAACAGTCTAGGAGAAAATAAAACTAGTTAAGACGTATGGTTGGCTTACAGATTCAGTTAGAATTTTAGAAGGAGGACAAGAATTAAAATTACGTAAACGGGTATTTAGAGAGTTTTTAGATGTGATAAGCCGTAAGAGAGATGTTTTTTTTAGCATTTGTGTGTTTTTCTTTTTTTTAGAAATCCTATAATTTTTTCCAGGAAAAGTGACTTGGTAGAGATTGATAAGTACAAGATGTGCCCCTATTCGAAAAATTTGGGAACCTGGTTAATTAAGTGCTTAAAATAAGCTGGTTGCACGTAACGACTCCAAGCAAGTGGTAAGACTAAACAGGCGTTGGAAAGAATACGAAAATTCTTAAGGGGACCAGTAAACCGATGATAGGTAGTCCCGAGGCAATCACATATAGCTTAATGAAGTAAGAGACAGGCAAAAATATGCCGTAGATTACGTAAGAAAGATATAACCTTGTATATTTTTTTAGAGACGCATGAATGTGGGATATATCTGTTGGATCTTGGAGGCTCTGGTGAGAGAAAAGAAAAATAACAAAAAATCGGGCAATTAGATAGAATTTAGTGCGCAATTAAGGTGTTGAGGCGCAAAAGGTGTTAGTTAGTTAGGGGTGATGTTTCTAAATCCTCGTCGAAGTTTCAAGAATCCAAGCAAGGAAATCCGAGTGAATCCGTATGAGAGAAAAAAGGTATATCTTGATAGTTAAAGCCAACCAAGAAGATTGGTTATGAGCTTTGGTATGTCCCGTATAAGATAGTTATAGAATAAAAAAACAAAGCCATACTTGATAAGACTAACCATGCGGAAAGAGATGATCAGGACACTTTTGGGACGAAGGGAGCCCTCCATTTCGAGGGAGGTGGAAACCTCTAGTCTGCGGCATATGGGTGGCTGGAAAGTAGCTGATGTGAATCATAGGTAAAGACCCTACACCCAAAAAGTAAATGCCAAGAAGATCAGTAGGTTCTGATCTTATAAAAATATAATAATTGTGAAGTCGTCCAGGGAGGGCTGACTGAAAGAATTTTTTAGCCTGATCTTTCCTAGCCGGGTGGTTGTGTGAATGTAGAAAAAAATGTACTAAATTTAAAAATGCATACATTTTTTTGTGAAATATGGAAGGGAGGGATGTTACATGATAAGGGCTATCCCCTTTTCATGTAAGTATAAAAAAGAGAGATTTACTTAAAATGAAAATGAAATAGAATAGACGAAATTCGAACCTCGTAATTTAGGTTTAAAAATAGATTACGATAGAGAATTAGCAAATGGAATGTAAAACAAACCATTGTTAGGCTTAGAGATAAAATAGTTTTAAGAAAAGATTGTGCATTGTCAATTGTGTTATGAAAATTCAATTGAAAGAATGCAACTACAAGATAATTAAATAAACATGTTTTTAACATATTGGAAATATAGGTTACTGGGAATATAGGTTAAAATTCCTTTTGTAAACAAAGGAAAAAGTTTTGGATACAGGTGTATGACGTCATGGAAAATGGGAAGTTCTCGATATAGTTAGAAACTTTAGAGTTAAAGAAGGAGAAACTGTGGGAGAGTCAGAGGGAGTTTGAGGACGACAGACGATAGTCGGCAGTTGGGATTCGAACGTCTTGAAAGGAGACGGTCACTTTTGAAACTTAGAATGAAGCTTTGAATTCTTGACTCAGAAAACCACGACCGGTCGGGAAAAGAAATAAACCCATCATGTGTTTTTATAAACGTCGTCTTTGTGTTGTAATTCTACCAAAAGGTAAAGTGAAAATTGTTATTATATGTCTTGTATATCACGTGGTTTAAAATGTCTTTACATACACATCTTACATACACCATATGACCACTAAGACTGTCTCAACACTGTCTCCTCACTCAAAGAGCTTCTACACTTCAAAATATGAACTTTTTTTATAAATATGAATCTCTTTATAATACGAACAATCTCTCTTATAACATCTCTCTCTCTCTAAGACACAACAACAAACTCTTAATAAGACTCTCTAAGCATCACTTTTAATAAGACTTAACAACAAAGAATAATAATGAACTATATAAAAGTTTGAGTTTTCTTTATTCTGTAGTTGCTTAAAAAAACTGGAATTTACCGAATCGAAGGGTTACTGATGCCATTTTGTTTTCGCTTTTCGCTGTGTGTGCCGATCTCGGGAATGTGGACTTAATTTCCAATGGAATCCTTTATTTACTTCACGGCGATAGCATTCTCTTCTTCCGTCAACCATGTTAGATGTCCTAAGTAATTTGCAATTGTATTTTTCGGTCGCCCACACAGAGAATCGAACTGTTAACCTTTATGAGAATATCACTTTTACAACTGATTTTTCCAGGTACTCGAACCGCTGCGCCACCAGTCCTTTCGGGCAGTTCTAGTACCAATTTTAGTAGCCTTAAAACTATTTTCTTTCTACTTGTAAATATCACTATTTATTACTAGTTATGATTACTATATATATATATATATATATATATATATATATATATATATATATATATATATATATATTGTTTACTTACGGAACAAGAGCATGCTACCCTCGTAAGTAAATAAAGGGTCTCGTTCCAAATTTCATCTAAATTCCCGAGTTCGACAGAAACATTTCAGAGTTCAGCAAGATACATCTGAAGAAGGTTTGAGGTTACATCGACCGAAATGTTGTGAAATTGACACTCAATATGAAAACAGTAGTTCAAAGAATCCAAATAATACGAATAACCAATCCTCATCTAAAACATTCAGAAGCGTAAAAAAATAAAGTACTCTAACCACTGCGCCACGGGTCCTTGCAGACTTATTTTTTGTTCTATTTTATTTTTCTCTTCTTTCTTTGTGAAAATCACACTCAAGATGAGAATAGGAGTCCGATGAATCCAAATAATACGGATAACCAATTCTCATCTCAAAAATTCAGAAACGTCGAATCAATAAAGACTTATGATTTAGACTTAAAAGCAAATGTACTAAAAACGTAACACAAAGAAGGTTAACCCACTACAAAATCTACTCAGAAAGTTTAGTTTTAAAATAGTCAAAATTGACATAATATGATTTTTACTAATGAAATATATATGAAGCTCAAGATTATATGAATATATTTGATAGATTCAAAGAGGAGGAAAGATAGGGTCATTATAAGGAGTAATATATTTTAAATCGTTTGCAATACAGACAAATGACAAAGAGATGTTTCTTTGTTTTTATGAAACGTTTGCATAATAGAAACTCAAAGAAATAGGTAAACTATTGACTAAAAGTAATTGACCGCTGTCAAAATTTCGACATGAAAATAAGCTTATATGAAAATGTTTAACGATCATTACTAAGATATGAATAAATTAACCGAATGACATCAACAGTTAAACAAAAAATTGAATAACTAACATGCTCGGAAAAATCGATTATATTCCTTTTAGAAGATTGGCATGAAACGGACATGACGGTAAACAAAAAATAGTAACAATTATCAAAACATTAGCATTTGTGTACCATCATCTATATAATAAAGTAAAGCCTGTCTACTTCTCGGAGCTTCTCAACGTAACTTTGTATGTTAAAATCGATTCTCGCTAGTCAATTTTTTTTTGTCTTTGTGCCATGTTTTCTTTTAAATATATATTTCGATTTGGTCTGTTTGAAAAATATTTGTTCCCGTTAGAAAAATTGTTACACTTGAAATATTTTCAAAAATATTCTAAAGCTTATCACATTTGTTTAGAAAAACAATGTTATGAACTTATTTATTTCTTTTACATTACTTATATAGCAAAAATAGTAGGCAAATCAATTGCAATGTTGTCTTACTTAAATCTTACAAGTCATTTTTGATAGCTTCTGTTCCTCGACACAGCGACACATTAATATTTCAAAAGTACTGATTCCAGTTAGAAAGATTTTGATAACAAAGATATATTTCCAATATTAATCCAAACAGAAATATAGCCGAGGATAGAAAGAAAATCTACATTGCTCAACTAGTCTTGATTCAGATGACCACATTATAATTAGTTTAAATACATATTAATTTATTTATTTCTGTAACTTATTTGTATGGCATAATAGTAGGTAAAATAGTTTGCAATCGGATAACAAATTTAAATGTCATTCATCAAACAAGCGACTTTTGATAAGTCTTCCTTCACGGCATAGGAATTATTTTTATGGTAAGTAAATTAGAATCAATTTACCTGATATAATGTAAAACAATTACTTGTAATGTTTCTATTTTGAAAAAAAATAAAAACATTGATTCTGATTTCTTTTAGATAAGGATTGGTACTACCTATTATTTGAATTGTTCGGACTACTGTTCTCAACTTGAGTTTTTATTCTCATAACGTTTCGGCCGATATAAGTTCTGGCCTTCTTCAGGTGTATCTTGACAACGATTGTAAATGATTGAAAATGTATTTGTTAATTTTACAGATGAATCACAGTCATTAGAATTCAAAATGTGTGATGCGTAGGGCTAGGACAACAGCATATTCTTTTCATTGTTTTGACTTTCGAGTGTGTATATTTTGATATATCTGTGCTTGTGTGTCCGATTATGTGGGTCTCGGTCGATTAACTGTGTCGGATGTATATTCGACAGTAAAAACAATGAAAATAATATGCTATTGTCATAACCCTAGTGATAAGTTTATGAAAATGAAATAGTATTGAGTTTTCATTTTCGCATTAATTTGGGACCGTACCGATTTGATATGTTTCTGTTTGTCTGTTTTTAGATGAAGACTACTGTTCTCAAAAATTCAGAAACACTTGAAGAATTTCGAATGTTATATCGGTCGAAACGTTGTGAGAATAACATCCAAAATAAAAGCATCAATCCAAATAATACATAATATAAAAACAACATTGTTATTAATACATCTCTCTCTCTTTCTCTCTCTCTCTCTCTCAATATATATATATATATATATATATATATATATATATATATATAGAAAAATTATAGATTTAAAATTGTAAAATTATTATATTGTAATCTCAATACACAGTTTAAATATTGTACATACATCTAATTGGAAAAGCCTTAAACACGTGACCACGTCTTTCCAAACGAATTTTTTTATAAATACTCACACGTCTATAAACCTAGCAGATAAACAACCGCCTGAAGACGACTCGGGTTTCAGTAGAACGCGCTAGCGGAAACAATGCAACAACACATAACATATGGATTCTACATACAAACATTCGATAATACTACAAAAAATTAATACGTAAATTGGAAAAAATCAAAAAGACAGTTGTAAAAGAGAGATTCTCAGTGCTTCTCAACAATATATGTTTAAATTATATATATATATATATATATATATATATATATATATATATATGTATATATATATATATGATAGGAGCAAATTCGTTTTCGAACGTTGCCATTACTTGATATAGCACAAAAAAAAAAAACAGATATACAGAAGTGATGGGCCGCACGAAGGTGTCTTTTAAGCCCTGCCAAACTCTGGCTTTCTTTAACACACATTGTGCAGACATATGCGCCAGTAGCAGCAAGTTCTTGATGGTCACTTCTATGTATAATCAAATGACGCTTCAAACCACCTGCTGTTTTGTACGTCCGCCCGCAGTTGACACAGGTTTGATTTGGCAACACAAGACTGCACCGATGAGTAGTCTGCTGGCTCATCAACCCAGTTCTGCTCAGACATAATCTTCCGCACACCTCACACTCCAGACCAATTGGCGCCCCCACCCATCCACTGCTCCTTTCGCCCCCCCCTTCCGGATATCACGCTTCAGCCGCTCATACTGGGTTCGATCTGCCTCAAACTTACCCACACCTTCCCGCAAGGTCCTTCTCCACTCTTCACGATCCAAAGCAAGACTCTCCCAGGTTCTTTCATCTATCTCACATTTTTCTAAGGTGAACCTCAAACAATCTTTGAATCTCATTTAAGATTTTTGAGCCAGACGTCTTCCCTCAGTGAGCTCGCCATAAAGGAGTTGTTTGAGAAGTCGACTGTCTAACATCCTCACCATATGTCCACTCCATCTCAGTCTATGTTTGATAATGTTAGCTTCAATGCTTAGACATTGGGTCCGTTCAAGCACCTCTACATCACTGACATACATTTGCCAACCTACACCTAAGATTCGCCGTAGGCACATCTGGTGAAACCGCTCGAGACGTCTCAAATGCTTCCTGTATGTTGTCCAAGTTTCACAGGCGTAGAGAAGAGCAGAGAGAACGCATGCGGCATAAACCTTAATCTTAGTTGGCAGCAAGATCCCATATATATATAACCATCTTACATTACATTCCATTAGATCCTTAAACGAATAATTACTTTTTACTTACTGATACAACATTCGTCGATATTTTTCTTCTAATACCGGATTTTCAAATGGTGGCACTAATAATAAAAATCCATGCGATTTTTATAAAGTATTAACCTTCAAATCTCGCGTGTCAAATATTGACTACAACATCGTCGTTTTCAAGTCAAATGTTAACAAATACTTGTCAATCGTTTCAAGTTACAGCTATTTAAATGAAGTTACTGTGTAAATGCAGAAACTCATATAAAAATATGAATTGCATGTGTTGCTCAAGCATTGGATTTTGATGAGTAAATGTTGTTGAAGCTAACAACGGTTTTATAAGTGTTTTTCGAATTTTAATCGGTCGGAAATTAAGAAATGTTTGTTATGCTAGCTATAAAAGTGCGACAATGCACATATAAATTATGTTGAAAGCTTACAAGGCATGCAACATTGATCCGATACTTCAACCCTGATACAAATCAGACATCAGCTAAGTGAACAGCAACAGGTAAAACCGTCTAAGTAACCAAAGACGCAAACATCAGCAGGTAATTGTACTGTGTTTTTGGATGTGCAAGATATAGTGTTTCCCGATTGATTTGAGGTAAGTAGAACTATACATAGCAAATATTTATATCATTATTGGTGAGTTTGACGGAAGAAATCACCAAGATGCAATCAAACCAAAAATATGAATGTTTTGTTTCAACGAGAAAATGCACCATATCTGCCATGTTTGATTCCAGTGACTACTTGTTATTTATATACACCAAAAGAATGTCAAGAGAAACAGATTTGTCTCCAATGAAGGAGTGCTGTCGTAAACCGATGCATGTGTTATTTTATATTTTCGTCAGTTAAGTCCTATTTCAGTCACATAAATTATTTATAACTTTCTTGACTGTTTTGTCTCTTTTTCGACTTGGAGAATTAGTAGTGTGTTACTTTCTATACATCTAAAATCAAGGTTCTTCTCTTTTCTACGTCAACACTCCGCTTCTCGCTTTAGCCTAGTTGAAATGAATGGCTCCAACCTTGAAGAAGACTTCTACTTTGATAAACTCCTGGAAGTAACATTTACTTTAGCTCGGAATGGATGACTTACACCAAATCAATTGCTAAAATCAATGGAAGAATGTTTGGATCATTATATCGCTCCTATTATCTCACACCAGGCGCAATCTATAAAGAATTATATACGTCCTAAAATGGTGAACTGTTACCATGCCTAGAGAGATGCGGTTCAGAGTACACGTTTCTGCCTTTACAGAGTACAAAATCTATTTCAAAATCTAATCGAAATGACTTCTTCTGTTGTCTTACAGTCCTTTCTCATTATCTTCATAGGTGCTTAATATCTCAAAATTCGTCTCGATACAACAACAATAAATAATTATACTTTCTTTATCTGTGTACCTAAAACTAAACGCTTCCATGAACAAATTTTCTTTCCCAGAACTTCCCATCAGTAGAATACAATACCACAGGGTTGCTTTCCAGCTGACTACAACAAGTTCGTTTTCAAGTCAAATGTTAACAAATACTTGTCAATCGTCTCACTTAAACACTCGAATTCTGACAATTTCACCTAGTGTTTCCAATCTTATCAAGATATTGTTCATCGTTACATAACAATCTCGTCAATCTTTATCCACGAGTGGCATTTGTGCCTTTATAAGTGGTGGCTCATTAAAAAAAAAGAAAAGTTATCTATCGATGTTTGCACAATAATACCTGCTAAGGAATTACAATAATAGCCGAAAATAACTAACCAAACTTACACTGGGGTCTATAAAATGAAAAACAAACAAAATCAACAAGTCAAAAAAAATATAATAATCTTCTCTTCTCTATCTATCTTCTTCTTCTATTCTTTCTTCTTCTATTCTATCTATCTTCTTCTATTCTTCTATTCTTCTTCGTCTTCTATCTATCTTCTTTCTATTTATCTATCTTCTTCTATTCTTCTCTATCTATTCATCTTATATATATATATATATATATATATATATTATATTATTTATATATATATATATTATATATATATTATATATATATATATATATATATATATATAAAATGAACTCATTTTTTCCCGTGTGAGTTTTACCTTATTAGGATTAAAAATCACGGCATTACATTCAAATGTAATGCCCCCCACACTTCAGCACAGGATCTGAGGTGTGCTATAGGCCTACTACCCTTACAGTTCCTTCATATTCGTATATTTCTATATTTTTCCGGTGAGAGTTCACTGCCAAAATCGGTTAGAATCAATGGAAGTTATAAAATCTTTTCTCTCTATTCGATTCATACTCCCCTCGCGACCACTTAACACCGCTGCACATACGTCCACAGGAACACCGGTTTGAGTTCTTAGTTGCTTCAAAAATATGGATTGGCATTTTTTTCGTGGGGTGAAACGCAGCTTTACATTCAAGTTATTCTGTGGGTTACTTGTGTCATTTTCTCAATTTCTTCTTCTTTTTCCTCCTTTTTTCCTCCCTTTATATTTTTTCTTTTTTGTAGGGAGGTGGGGCTTGCGATTCGAAGGATTATTTAAACGAAACGAACTGATTCGAGTTTTTATAAGAAACGTAAACAGTCAGCCGGCAGCGTTCTTCAAATCTTGCACCGATTAGTCGCTTTAATATTTTATTTACTGTCTTTATCCTTCTATTATGTTTACACTGATTTCATACGTGATACTAGGAGGGATGAGACCTGACTTCCGATTTTCGGATTAGTTACTTATTCATTATTTATTTCTATACATTGCATTTCTGAGAGTTTCATTAGTACAATTATTACTACGCTATCGATATTGGAATCAGACGACATTCAAATTGGAAACCAACATTAAAAAAAAAAAAAATAAAAAACATGGTCAGTTTTCTGGTTTTATTTATTCAGTTTTTTCCTTTTTCATTGAAACAAAAAAAAATAAATAAAATCTATTAAACATATTTTCATTATACACGGTAAGTTTTATTTTTTTTAATTTTATTTTTCCATTTAAAAAAAAACAAAAAAATTAGATTTTAATAATCATATTTTCATTTTACGCGGTAACTTTTTTTTGGGGGGGGTCTTTTTTTTCCTTTTATTCCTTCGGTATTCTTTCACGTTCGTTTTGTTTTTTATTACTTTCAATTTTACGCGCCATATATTAGCTAAACCAGGGCGGGGGTCATCTATAAATATAAAATCTAAAATGCGTGTGTGGGGGGGTGTTCCTTCACCCTAAACTCGACCTCCTCCAGCTACTACGACAATGACGTCATGTTTGACCTAGAAAACGTTAACGTTAGTTTCAAGCACCTGCAAGTGTTTTTAAAGGGTTCATTTTATCCGTTATCAATTTTGTGTCTCTTTGGCGTAGAGGTAACGTAACAGGCATTTTTTCCGCCTTAGCCTCAATGCTTCGGGTTCGAGCGTGGCTACCGAGAGTAAAGAAGGCCGATGCACATGACAGCGTGACGTCATTATCATATTCAATGGTAGGTATATGGTCTAGGCTATCAGCAGCAGTTTCCTCTAGTTTTCAGTTTGCTAACATGGTGTATTCTTGCGTTGTTCCAAATTACCGGGGAAATTATCCAAAAGGACCCAAAGTACATACATTTTCTTTTCCTAAATTTTCTCAAATTGGATACGTACCATTAGAAGGGAAAATTTTTATTCCAACCAAATATAGTAAAGTAAGTAATGTTATTTGTTAATAATTAAACGTGTATTTAATTAGAACTGTATTCAAGTACTTTCATAACGTTTGATAACATTGTTAATATAAATTAAAGTATTTTCATAACGTTTGATAACATTGTTAATATAAATTAAAGTATTTTCATAACGTTTGATAACATTGTTAATATAAATTAAAGAAACAATACTATTGCTAATACAGCAAATATTATGTTGATATTTTTAACTGCTTATTTTCTTATAAGGCTAAAAAGTCTATCAGGAAGGTTGAAAATAAAGTCTATCAGGAAGGTTGAAAATTTAATTTAATTTTGTTTTAGTTTTGAAAATTATACATGAGAATAATTGTCAAAATGTCTTTTTAATAATAAGTAAAACCTTTCATTGAGTATTTCCAAATTATTTTGATGTTCTATTTTTTTTTATAAAGTCGGTATGAAAATTATTCACCACGCGGCTATTAATGAAATTAGCCGTGGCTGAACGTTATATATTAAAATTGATTATTTCTTTTTAAAATAATAAACAAATACTTTTTACATAAGAATAATTGTCAAAAATATTGTTTTTTAAATTTATTTACCTGCCTCCCCATGGGAGCACAGTAAGACATAAGGTCGGTTTTTAATGTGGGAAAATCTAGCTCCCCCAAAAGGGGCACTCTGGATAGGAACAAAAATAAAATAAAAATTGTGTCAGTCATGAAGGATTTCTCCTCCACTGACCAAGGACAGAACAAATGAAGTGTAGCATCAGAACAGATACTACACTGTGATTATCATTATTGTAAATGTTTGTTTACTGTCTTTTCTTATATTTAAACAATAGTTTACATTATGGTATGAATGTTTTCTTCAATTATGTTTTTAGGTATGTGAACATCATTTTCGGTATGAGGATGTAATAAAGGAGAAGTCAAAATTCAATGATAAAACGTTGTGAAATAAACACGCAAGATGAGAACATTAGTCCGAATAATCTCTAAAGTTCCAAAAAATAACATTCAACCCATGTGATTTTTATCGAAATTAAATTTAAAAAATATTTCTGCACTAGTAACGTTTATTGTTTGTTTATATTTAAATTATTTTTTTTATTTCAATTTTTTGTATTTTATCCTTTGTTTTCATTCTAAAATTATTTATCGTTTGTTGTCACTTTTTAAAATTATTCATCGTTGGTATTTAATAATGCTTAATATGTTATTTAATTCTTTGTTTCCTAAATTCATAATTCACTTTTATCAGTATTAAATTGTATATTGCTTTAAAATTACTTAATTTTACATAGATAATATTTATATTTTATACTGAATAAAATTCAGTTTCAGTATTAATCGAATTGTGTTCCTTTTTCTTTTTAAAAATGTTTTATTGCACTTTTTCGAATGGCCTTGATATAGTACTGACAGTCTGATAAATCTTACCTACATTGCCTGCTGGCATTTTTTAGTTAACAGGCCCTCTTCTTACTCTCGGTGGTCGTGGTTAGCCTGTCTTCCTACTTAAATCTTTTTTCCTCTTTTACACCTTTTTTTTCCCCTTTTTTTACATTTGTTCGCGGTTTTGCTTGGTTTTGGCTTTTCCAATTTTTTATAACATCGTTTTTTTTATAATATTTAAACAGGGTCCCCCCTCCTATATACATACCTCCAAACACCCGTGCAACGCCGGGAACCCCCCGCTAGTAATAAATAAAAGAAAAATTTCCAAGGCAACGCCGGGTATGTTTGATTGTTTTATATATATATATATATATATATATATATATACATGTGTGTGTGTGTGTGTGTGTGTGTGTTATAAATAATGATTATAAAAAATATGTTTATTATTATCCACATGCATATATGTTTCATCCTTATTGCTTAAGGAATATGACTCGTCAAGAAAGGATAAATATTTACAACAAATTTCAACAAATCATCTGCAGAATGCTTTAATAATAATGATAATAATAATGATAATAATGATAATAATGATAATAATAATAATGATAATAATAATAATGATAATAATAATAATAATGACAATAATAATAATGATAATAATAATAATGATAATAATAATGATAATAATAATAATAATAATGATAATAATAATGATAATAATAATAATAATGATAATAATAATAATAATAATAATAATAATGATAATAATAATAATGATAATAATAATAATAATAATGATGATGATAATAATAATAATAATAATGATGATGATAATAATAATAATAATAATAATAATAATAATAATAATAATAATAATAATAATAATAATAATAATAATAATAATAATAATAAAAATAATAATAATAATAATAATAATACCGGACGTCATAATTATCAACAAGTAAAAAAAAACTTGTCAAATTGTAGATTTTTTCCATCCTAGCAGACCACAGGATGAAGACAGTAAAACAAAAAAAATATGCAGAACTTGCCAGAGAAATAAATGGAATATGGACCCTGAAGAAAATCAGCATAATACCAATATTTGTCACTGAGAAATCTCTTATGATAACCTGTATGAGAACTCCTAGTGAGTAAATAATAATAATAATAATAATAATAATAATAATAATAATAATAACAGCAACAACAACATTAATGCAGACGCAATCAAAGCAATGAAAATGACAGAGAAAATTGGAAAGCAGTATCTCAGAAGAACAAGAAAACTCCTCGAAACCAAACTAAATATTCGGAACCTAATTAAAGGAATCAATATGAGGACAGTGTCACTAATAAGACACTCTGGACCGTTTAGACTCTGGATCAAAGAAGAACCTCGACTAAAAGACCAAGAAAGTCATGACGATGCACAATCCACTACACTCGAAGGATGATACTGACCGAATATATGTGAAAAGAAAATACGGAGGAATATGGTTGGTCTGTATAAAAGACAGTGTAAATATCACAAAAGGAATTTTTGCAAAAAAACACAATGCAGAACACCGAAAGAATAGCTACCGCATAATGGTACACTGCAGAAACAAACAAGATAGAAAAAGAGAAAAAGAATAAGACAAAGAAAAGAAAAATTGGGATGGAAACAGCTACATGGACGATTCATAAGGATTGCAAAAGAAGAGACCCATGAAAACACTTGGAAATGGCTACAAAAAGGAAACCTTAACAGGGAAACTGAATCACTAATAACAGCCGCGCAAGATAATACAGTTAGAACCAAACACATCAAAGCAAGGATCGACAAGATACAAGAAAACAGCAAATGCAGACTCTGTGGACAAAGAGACATAATAATGAATGAAGCAAAAGTAGCCCAAAAAGAATATAAAATATAAAAATAGACACGATTAAGTAAGGAAGGCAGTACATTGGCAGTTATGCAGACAATTGCATCTTGAACGCAAGGCAAATGGTACAAACACAAACTGGCAGCAGTACTTGAAAATAAAAGTTACAAGATTCTATAGGACATGGATATACAAACGGATAAACCGATTCAAGCAAGAAGACCGGATGTCATAATAATTAACAAGAAGGAAAAGTCATGCCAGATTTTAGATTTTGCCGTCCAGAGTGAAGATCAAGGAGACTGAAAAATGGATCAAATACACGGAACTGGCCAGAGAGCTAAAAGGGATCTGAAAAATGAGGAAAGTCAAGACAACATCAGTAATAATAGGAAAAATACCGAAGAATTTTGGAAAAGGAATGGGAGAGATTGGAATCAGAAGGAAGGGTTAGAAGATACAACGGATAATAATAATGAAAACTGCAGAAATATTACAGAAACCCCTTAATGCGGAGGCTAACACCACACATGAACTACAGACAAAAACTGAACACAGAAACGTTTGTGTGTGTGTGTGTGTGTGTGTGTGTGTGTGTGTGTGTGTGTGTGTCCATAAACTAGCCCCACACCAAATAAGTAAGGAGGGTCAAGGAGGATGGAAAGACCGAGAAGAGAAAGCACAGGTGAGTACAAAGAGAACTTGGACCTTGGCATCCAAATCCCAATGAAGACCAATGATCGCTGCCAACGAGAAATCAATGGTAAGCGGCTGTTGCGATAACACAAATTCTTTTGCAGAGGTTATCGAAAGAATGGTACTGGAAATCTGGGGAGACTTGTTGTCACTCAGACTCTAGAGAACGCAATTTGTTCTCAAAGAGAAATTTTGGATGATGGCCTGTGTGATTTATACTAGTAAATAATAATAATAATAATAATAATAATAATAATAATAATAATAATAATAAAAATAATAATAATAATAAAAAGAAGAAGAACGACTAGCGCCGCATCAAATAGTCGAAAAATCAAGGAAGATGAAAAGACTGAGGAGAGAAAGCACTCACCAGGTTGCCTTTGGATGAGTGTGAAAAGGACTGGGACGTTGCGGAGGTATATTGCCACTCAAATTCTAGTGAAGACCGCTACCAATGAGAAATCAATGGTAAACAGTTGTAAACAAGTAAATTAATTTGCATATAATATCAAATGTCGTGACGAGTATTGGAAACATGGGGGGGGGAGACTTGTCGCTCAAAATCCAGGGAACATCACAAGTTGTTCTCAAAGAGAATTTTTTGATAATATCCTTCGTGAAAACTCCAAGTGAGTGAATAATAATAATAATAATAATAATAATAATAATAATAATAATAATAATAATAATAAACACCTAGAACCATGTCCGTATTGTAGAGGATAACGGTTTACCCGTGTTTTACACTATTTTCTTGAAATGTTTTCAGACTAGATTGGTGTAAATAATACTCGAATAATTACGTGCTTTTTTTCTCTTAGTTTTAGCTTTTAAATTGGCTGAAAATTCTCTATTTCTTGTTCACAGAAATCGTAGTTTATTGTTCATTTCCTGCGTTTATGAATGACCTGTCTGGCAACAGATTTTAATTTGAATTATTCCGATTATTTCGACTATTCGGTTTTCATTTTAAATGTTATTCTCACAATGTTTCGGCCGATATAATCTCCGACCTCCTTCAAGTGTATTTTGTCGAGCTCGGGAATCTTTCTATCGAATTCAGAAATTTTTCAGCCGATCTCAAGAATCTAACAGTAGGATTCTCGAATTGGATGTGACATACCTGAAGAAGGTCGGAGGTTACATCGGGCGAATACGTTGTGAGAATAATACTCAAGACGAGAACAGCAGTCCGAATAATCCAACTAATACAAATCATCAAACCTCGTCTCAAAGATTCAGTAACAGAAATATATTTTAGCTAGCGCGGGGGGGGGCGACTTTGCTGGAACGTAATATACGCTAAAATATGATATTTTAATTTATCCAGATTTGGTATATATTATTATAGAGTCGTTATTTCAAAAGTAAAAACAAAAAGTATTTTGGTGCCATCAACTAGAATTAAAACTGTAGCATTCAAAGCTGGTGACGTTACCACTATACCAACGTTACACGCATATGAACCGATTAAAAATAAAAAATTAAAAATAAACTAAGATGAATACACAAAATGTTTAACGATTTTTTTTCAATTTTGACACATTTTTCCATACTTTAAAAACAATTTAAACATGCTAAGGATCCATAAAAGAACGGCCCATGAAAAATCCAATCATTTGAGGCCTCAAACCCAATCTGTGGCTTTTATTTTCGGAGAAGATACAGTTTGAAAATACGGAGACAGAGAGACGACAGAGACATACAGCCGTTTATATCATCATCATCATCATCATCATCATCATCATGCAGTCAGACTTGACGATTATTAGTCGGGGCCTCAGTGCTTTATCCTTCGGTACAGGACTTTTCACCTCGGCTCCTAACTTGCTTGCACAGTTTAGGTGTCGTATCTGTAGCGCATTTCCAGTGGAGCGAATCCGATGTTCATTTCCAGTGGAGCGAACCCGCAACGACTGGCAGCAAAGGAGGCCGCAGCTTTTGGTTGAAAGTAATCTCAGTGAGGTAGACAATCTCCCTATCGTGTCCGCTACTACGCCCTTTCTTTCTGGATGAGGTTCCGTAGCCTTTTAAGGAAAAATGCAAGGCAGCAGTAGGATTTGAAGTCAGAGTTCCCATCTCTTAGCCTTTTGCTGTGATAAGGCCCACAAGGCAGTGGTGTTTGGTTTTAGGGTTGGTTCCCCTAGTCTTCGCCCAACCAAAGGCATCCACAAGACAGTGGGGTAGGGATTAGTAGTGTGCCAGGGAGTGTCCATACATCGGTGTCCCATAAAGCACTGCCTCTGGGGTCCCCTACTACTACGAGATCTCGCCGAGGTATAGCCTGGGATCGCAAGGCACCTAGTTACCGTGTATGGCCAACTTGGAGGCACTGAAGGAGTCTTGATGATGGAGGGGCTATGTACTAGCAAGGAAAACATGTATAGCTGCTACCTTTTCACTGCGAGGTTAGTCAGTGGTGTTAGCTGGAAGCGAGAAATCATGCAAGCATGAACTTAACATTAACCTAACACATTAGACGCATCACATCCGCCTGCCGGATTAAGAACCCAAACACACACAAGTTTATATATCAGATAAAGGTATAGCAAACTCACCTGGAGTATTCAGATTTGATTTGTGCAGATTAAAAACAAACGTTTGTGATCTTCAAGATCAGGAAGTTCAGCATGAATCCGTTACAGAATTTTCTGTATCCCATTTGAGATATCATTGGATGAATAGAACCATGCCTTATTACTTCCAAATCATCAGCAGTAACATATTTTAACATCTCGCATTGTTCGCTTTTGATATTATTTTCATCTTATATTTCTACTAGTCTGTCATTGGCTGTATTATCAGTATATACCGATATCGATCTTTTGTTTTAATTCTTTAATCCAATGAAACACTGTAGATTTAAATGGAGACGCTTAGTTGTAAACCGTTTTCATGTCATTGTTTCATATGCACTCAAATTCTTAAATTCCAAAACTAAAAAAAAATAGTAAAAGATTATTTTTCTGCCATATTCAACGTGAACCATTTCTAAAATTAATCAAAAGAAATGTATTTTGTATAATACCATTACAGTAGAAAATGAACATCGTTTACCTTATTTTGTTCTTTAGTCCTCATATTCTGTGAGCAATGTTTCCGAAAAAAGATAAAGAAATGTTGTTTTCTGGTTCGGAATTTGGTCATATAACACTTTCATTGGTTAGTTTCTTTTTTACCTTGAAGTTGTATTTATAATCCCTTACATCAAGAAGCGCCATGTTTTGTCTCGGGAGATTTCCCTGAAAAATATCGAGTGGTGTATAAAATGAAAATCATCATCAAACTTCACTATTCTTTGATTCTGATCATTTCTTCAAGACTACTGATCAAACCATTGGTCTTTCCTTTGGTATTCATTAAATCCAACTGTGTGCCAAGTTCTGAAATCGCTCACAAGCATACATACATACATGATGATTGCAACGTCTTGTCAGACGAGTGCCACTCCCTCAGACACTTAAAGTCCATGAGCCCAAAAATGACTTCCATCGCCACAGGACCATTTTTATAGACAAATCCCTGAGGGAGAACCTATACACGGATGATGTTACATTCTTAGCTTTGTACGACAGCTAAGTCTCTCTCTCTCTCTCTCTCTCTCTCTCTCTCTCTCTCTCTCTCTCTCTCGGTTCAAAATATTGAGATCCAGCAACAAGCAAGAGCAAGACAGCCAGCAACAAGTTAAACTGCAAACCAGCTTAATGCGGGTACTGGTCTCTCGCTGTATGTTTTTTTTTTTAAATCAGAGATTTACTTCTCCAAGAAAGGTTGCTTCACCACGGCTTACAGAATCCCTCTCCACCTCAACACACACACACACACACACACATACACATACACACAAACACACACGGATCTAGTCGGCCATTGATCCCGAAAAAGGCTTCATTCGCCCTTTGGAAGGTCTTGTTTTAATCCTTCAGGGAGACTAGCCACCCTCCTCACCAAACAAGTTTGGTGGGGTAATTAGTTTAGTCGCCGGTGACCCGACCATGAGGCAGGTAGTACTGGGTTACATGGTACCAGTAGCATATGACATGACCTGACACAAAAATACATACATACATACATAAACGCACGCATACGTACTTTCATACACAGATGATGACCGAGATATCTTGCCAGATGAATACCACTCCTTCATTTAATGACCGTGTGTAGGTCTGCAGCTGGCTCTTCAGTCCGACCAACAGACAGATCTGACACTCATGTCGATCGTTTTGGATCATTCATTGGACAGATCTGACACTCATGTCGATCGTTAATCTGGATCATTCATAAGGCACAACACATCCTTTTTGTTTTCATTTTATTTCAGTGCAACGTTTTGTAAATGAAAGTCCTTTTTTTCATGGATCTAATACTTGAATACTACACGAGATTCATAGATATCCGAGTGTTCAACTAAAGTTCTCTCTAACGTTGCGTTTTTAAAGCAGTTAAGAGTTAATTTTCTCCTCTTTAATTTACCCATTCACGATGATATAATATATCTTTTTATAGTATACTGGTCTTATTAGATTCCTGGATAACAACTCATCAAGTCTGGTGTACTTGCGATAACATAATAAAAGAAATGTGCATCATTGCTCGCATAAACCAGTGTCATTTTTATGTTATTTTGAATATTTGGTCAGGGTTTACTTGTAGGGTTAAGTCTCCTTGTGTCAGGTTGTTCTGACAAACCCTTGTACAGAGCAACCTTACACACATATCTAGTAGGCAATTCAATCTCTCAAATTCATTATGCATTTTCATGCGACGATTAAGCCTATTAGCTGATGATACACTTTAGAGCATCGAGCGCATAGCAAGCTGTGATTCTGTGCTTCTTTCGGAAAAGAAACAGCTGTAGATAAAATGCTGCCATGTGATTTCGTGTGGTTAACAAGACTTGCATTTGACAATATAGTCCAATCACACATCTCACACCTTCACACGCCTAAACAACTGGTTGGCAATGTTTCATTTTTCCTACATGCTCTCTTGAGTTTTACCCGGTCTACTCTCGCTGCTTCAAATCGTTAAGCGCCCTTGTAAATCTGCGCCCGCTACTTACCACAATGAGATGCTAGGGACTCCTAATCATCAACAGAAGTGCCAAATTATACGAAACTCTCCTTAACACTATCTCGATACTGTCTGTGGCGTTCTTTTAAAAAAAATTTTTTTTTTAAATATCCCTTGTTTCAGCTACCAATAACTAAAATCTATATATTATATCCTGCCGTGATGATTACATAAATAATAGATTACTCTTTAAAAGTTAAAGTTTTTTTATCATTTTATTATCGAGTTTTCAGTTACCGATGATCATAGTCAATTATTCCTCATTTAAAATATAATATTATTCAATTATTTTTTTGTTTAGTTTTGCTTTTCTAAAGTCGAGCGTATTATTATTATTATTATTATTATTATTATTATTATTCACATTTTGTGTCTGGCTTTTTGTATTACCGATGCTATACTGATAGGCGGATCATAACAAATGAACATAAACTATCAGCATCTTCTTTTCTCAGTCTTCCAGCACTTTCCGTAAGATTCTGGAGATTCATATCAAGGCAGTTTCTGAAGTATTCCAACATTGGAATGAATTCCAACTTTTTCAATCCACTTGTCAAACCCTTTTGTTGCACTCCCTTGGGCTCCAATCACAATAGGTACAAACTTTATTAGTCCGTAAAATAAAGATGCTGGAGATATTTAGTATTCTCAGCTGAGTCGGATATCTCAGTGATAGTCCAAATATACATGTAAAAAGTATATAAATAAGTCCAATTCTAAATTTCCATTTAAAACCGAATAATCAATTTGATACGTTAAATACGCATGAACTATTCCAACTTTAACATTTTATAACCGATTCGTAATACTAAGATATCGTCTCTTGTGATGAGTTATGATCGACAAATTAGACGAACTAGAAAAAATCGAAAGTGCATAAAAACAGAGAAGAATAAAAGAAGTAAACACATTGCTCCTTTCCACCAAGTTTTCTCACAACTTGATTCGTTCGCTGTCTTTTTCCTAATCTACGACCGAACTCAATCCAGTAGTGAAAATTCTATTTTTTATCATTATAAATGCTTTTCGCGAAAACGCCTGGTCATCACGGCACCAAGTAAACTATATGTAACGTGGTTGTTATACTTTAATATTAACCCAACACTGTTTGTGAAAGTCTTGCAAAGAAACAAAGGAAAGAAATTCGACACGAGTTTTTTTCAGTTGAACGAAAAGGCATTTATTACGAGTCGTTTTTTCGCCAAGCCTCCTGATACATATATCGAAGCATGCAACAATATGGTCGCATTTCTGTTTTTCCCAATAATAGTTTCTTAGTCAGCAGCTATAACCAGCTTGTCATGATACGCTAGTGCTCCTGTTAAAATATGAAGAATTTACCATTTCCTACATAAATAATAATATAAAATAAATATAAAAATTAATATATATAAATAATAATGCAACATAAATAGTTTAATATATTATAATATATAAATATATAAAATTAAATATATATATAATACATTATAATATAAAACTTTTACTATTAAAAATACATTACATTACAGTAAGAAAATAAAAAAGATTTTTAAGCGTCTCTGGAGAGAATTAAAAATAAAACAGAAAGGCGTTCTTTTTTCCAAAGTTCTTGAAGGTTTTTGGAAATTCTAGAAGGTTCCACTCCACATGACTATAAATAAATGCTAATAGCGTCATAACTTCAGTTATTAACTTAGTTCTGAGAAGGAACGCTAAGTGTGGGGTTGACCTTCCAACTATTTATGGCTCCGGCCAATTTTCTGCAACAAGCTTCACAAAATAAACGGACGATTGGTAAATATTGATTTTCTGATCTTATATTATGACCAAACTAAAAAATATTATATTATTCCGCGACAACAATTAGTAACATAGAACTTGCGTTACCGCCCCCCCCCTTACACCTATTTTTGTAAATATTTGTTTCCATTTGATTATCTGTTCAATAAATCCCCTTTTTCACTCTTAAAGTCCTTATTTTAGTTTATTCAATATATGTTGTGTGTCTACCCCTAGACGTTTATCTTGCACGTAACACAGCTATTATGTTTATAATTCATTCGGCTGCATACGGTCGTCTGAAAATCTATTTAATCTTGTTTCAAATTCCATGTTGTGCCGCGACGTAGTTAGCAACAAAAAAACTCTGCCATGTCGACACGTGCTTAAACGTTTATTTCTCAGCTACGCGCTTTTACTCTCTTTTTTCCTTCCTTTTTCCTCTGATTTCGCTCTGACATCACACTAGTACCACGGCTTGGCCATTTGTATACGTATCAATTCTTTTCTTACATTTCTTTCTCCCAGATCTCTCCTCGCTCTCTTCATCTACTGTTTCTTCCGTGGTCCATCACTTTTCTCTCTCTGGACACACACACACACACACACTATTCGTTTTTGCAGATTTCTTGAGTAATTAATCAGCATAATGAAATTAACAACTTAATTAAAACTCAGTTACTTGCCTTTCGTTAGTCTGGCTGTAAAACCAACCCTGCGCCAGTTTATGGTTTAAAGAATTAATATTTTTCTCTAATTCTTTCATATTATTAATCAGGAGAAGCGCCAAACAATAAAATTTTAACTTTGCGAGTATTTGTTTTGTCGTTTTGTCGTTTTGTTGTTGTTGTTTTTTTTGGGGGGGGGGGTTTGGAGGGGGGTTACTTGTAGCCGGACATATTAACATGCACAAAGACAGCTGACTTTTATATTATAGTTGGCTGTCAAGTGATATCGATAAGAGTGAATCTGTCCAATGGCGAATATTTTTTGAGTGAAATATAAAGAAGATTGCAATTAAAAGATAAAATAAATCATATATTTTCAAGGAGAGCGGGGATAGTAACGATAATTATAAATATGGGAAATGAAATACAGACGCGATAAGAGAAAGATTGTAAGAAATAAACCGAAATGAGGGAAAAGGCGGGGAAAGCAATGAAAAGTAAAAAAAGAAAATAAAAAGATGGAGGGAAAAGAATATGAAATAAAGAGAAAATAAGAAATTTTATGAAGAAAAAAAGCGAAATAAAATTGAAATCTAAAATAATGTGAGGGAAACAAGAGAGCGATAAGAGAGTAGGAACGAGAGGGAAGAAAGAGAAAGATAATAGAAAGAGAAAGATAAAAACTGAAGGATTTGGAACGTGGATGTTTCATATTGTTTCAAAGCGTTGTCAGATTTGATTTGTGGGCAAGTTAATTCGTCGAAATCAAAATCGACAGGCGAAAATGAGAGACTGCTGTTTTCTCTGCCTTCCTCGTCATCGCCGTCGTGGACATATCAGTTGTCAGTCATTGAGTTTAGCAGTTTGTGCTTGAAATCACGTGATCTCCAAATCGTCAATACTAAAAAAAAAAATGGAGTTGGATATAAAAAGTCACATTCAATATTCGAAATGATCGGTCCACGTAAAAGAAATGAAATCAAGGTTCTGTTGATGAGGATCTTAATATTTTAATAGTCATCAAATCTTACTGCATAATAAGTGTCTTCAGTTGTGTTGCGTTGAAAATGATAGAGCGTTTCCTTCTGTTCAGTTTGGACGACGTGTTAATTTATTAAACATACGAGCTGAAGTATCCACTCTGCCACGTTTCTCAACTTTTTTTTTTACTTGTACAGCCGAAATTCGAAGTTAAGATCGCATATGAGAGGATAAAAGTCTACCTTTGTCTTATTTTCGGCAGCCTCGTAACTTTAGATTTCAGTGGTTATGAAACAAGATATTTAATAAAGTACAACAACAACAACTACTACTACTACTACTACTATTACTACTACTACAAATAATAATAATAATAATAATAATAATAATAATAATAATAATAATAACACTAATACAGGTGGAACGATAAATTTGTCACCCTAAAGAAAACAACACTACAGCTTTATTTTAAAACTTTTATTGAAAAAAAAATTAATTCAGGTAACTTGATTATTTAGTAAAGCTGATATCTATTCAATGTAGCCGCCTTCAGTTTTAATAACCGCCTCGAAACGGGTCCGAAACTTGGAGCATGTCTTTTCTACGAAGTAGTCCAACAGGTTCAGGTCGGGGGAGGAGGGAGGCCAGTGAGAGAAGGATACAAAATCGTAGCATTCCTTCTGAAGCCAAGCTTTGGACTTGTGGGCGACAATGAGTTTTCTGCCACACACAGGGTCTTGCAGCGATCACCATATTCTTCAGCACATCCCGGTACACTTTAGTGTTGACTTTCAAGCCGACTTCGAAGAGGTGAGATGACATAATGTGGCCCTCACTTGAAACCACACCAAAGATTATAACCGTGGCCGAAAACTTTGTTGAGCTTTTCCTTCAATCGTTAAGCCGTGTGGATTTGCATTGAGAGAGTGCTGAAATGGTCCTGTGGCAATACTTGAATTAGTAGATTTGTACAGAGCATGAGTTTTACAACGACGCATCTCCGATCCCGTTCGTTGAACATTGTGCTACTTTCAGACATAATAAAAAGTTCCTATCCTTTTGGGATTTGTACAAAATCCAACTAGTAGATGGTCTTCAACAAGTAATAATGGTCTGGTCACCTAGTAGATTGTCTTCAACAAAAAAAACGGTTTTCATCAAACGGAAATGGAATCATGTCGTCTTTTCTATGGCAGCAATTTGATCGTTCCACATTGTATATATGTATAAGGAACGTAGAAAGTGAGATTTTGGGTTTATTTTTGGCAGACTCGTAACTCTCAACTGCCTTATTTTGTCCTTTATTTCTCACAGTTCATGAGGGATGTTTTTTCACAAATGATGGAAATTTGTTGTTTTCTGGGCTATAATCTACTCATATAATACATCGTTGGGTAGTGTGTGTGTGTGTTTTTTTTTACCTGGAACCGTAGAATTGTCTGAAAATAGCTGTTTCAATCCTACCCAAAGCCGGCCAGAAACTTACTTGGCCAAATGTCAAACAGAAAGCAGGAAATCTCAATTCCCCTCTAGTTATATTTTCTCTCTTTATTCGGCACGTAGTCCTTGGGTTGTCCATACATCAAGCATAGTCAGTGACTGATCAAGTAATACCAATATTTATTTAACGTTCATACAATGCCATGATTATCGTTCTTTATCAATAAAATACGTCGTTGTGGTAACGAAAGTGTTTTGAAGAAGAGTGATATGGAGTGATTGACAACAGCACACACGGTGGAATATCTTACTACAACCATAGGAATAGAAGTATGTGTGTTGCACCTTTGAATAAAAAGCAATACATATATATATATATATATATATATATATATATATATATATATATATATATATATATATATATATATAAAGTATAGAATAGCTTTATTTTATTAAGTACAATAGTAGAAGTCCGTCAGGAACTAAGTTGACAAATAAACCGCTAAATGTTTGCTTAAAATCTTGCTTCACACTCATTAATTATACGTGTTGTTACGTGTTCAAACCACGTCACAGCAATTTCATATTAGTGATATCAATTTTAAGCTCTTGACGGTTTTATCTACCGGGTAAGAGAATAGAATATCCTCTGATGAACTCATAGCACGTGTGCCTCCTCGACGTACATACTCCCAACTAACCTGGCTAGCAGCAAAATCCTATCTCTTTATTGTTGAAGATCATAAATACCGAAGAGCCTTCTACTCTAATAGTTTCTTCCTTTGGAGTGCAAGACTTTGGAATCCTTCCCTATTTCCTGCTTCTCTGGCTATACTAACCCGCAGAAGTTTAAACGTAGTGTTAGCATACATCTCGCTGCTCAACATCCCACATAATTCTAAATAGCAGCACCTTATGCCCAATATGCCTTGTTTGGAGTGAAAAATAGTTTTAAAAAATACAAATAGGCCAATCTGATGTCGAACTGATAAGCAACTTGTACTGTGTGTTAATTGATACAAGGTTTGGGCGAATGAGGCAAGCCATTGAAAATGGTCGGCAAACATGCTCCTTATCCGTCGCAAAATGTTTCAGTCATTCAGTCTCCGGTAACATAGTTATTTTCTTTAGTATGTAGGGTTTTGCAACAAATTCCGACGCCTGACGAAACATAAATAAAATAGGTTATAAAAACAAAAGTTGCATATGCAGAGACTCGACAGTTTATCTAACAACAGTTAGAATTAAATATTACATAATATTTCAATGTAACTGCTACCTGCGGAGATTACCATCGCAAGGCGGGCGCGAAATAGGCCACATGCTGTAGAGATGATGCCCTTGGTTATGGTGGCGAACAACCCCACAATCTTATCAGGGTTGTTGTGGGCGTGCTTGTTGATCTTGGCCTCGATCACGTCTCATCATAAATAGTGAAATGGGGTGCAGTCAGGTGTGGAGCGATCACAAATCTGGTGACCAGTTGTGGTGAACATTGTTACGAATCCACGTATGCATTGTCTTGGTCTTCTGTGCAAGAGTGGTGTCCAGCTGGAAGACGTAGGGTCATCCGGGGTTCATCACGATGCTCAGCATCTCCTGGTATTTCGTTTAATTTTTATCAAGTGTCGGATTTTGTTGCAACATCTTGTATAACCTACAAGAGCACTTTTGATTGTTCACAGTATTGTATTTTTAATGGCGGTCATGACATTTTTCTGCCTTTTCCCTAAAACATCACGTTGTTTACGTAGGTCTTAATAGAGTGCAGTTTTTCCTCGATATATGAGCAGTGGAAAACTCGTCTTTTATATTTATTACTACATAATAAGTAGCTATTATTGGATGGCTATGTCTTATATTGTCAGTAAGAAAAATAAAATCTGCATACATTGATTAAGTTTATTTTCACCGTCGCCGTTTCCTCTAGTAGTTGCTAAAGAAACAAGTTTTTTTATGAAGAAAAGGATACAAGGAGACGTACGCTAAGAGTTTTCATAAACGCTTTTTTAAATTAAAACTGAAGAGAGAGGATAATGTTATGTTAGCTAATTATTTATTCCTTAACTCCCTAACTTAACAGAAATGAGTGATTCACATGAACACAGAGGTAACATTCTGCTTAAATTATTTCTACATTATCGGAAGTGTCTTATTCGCATGGCTTCCACAAAGAAACTGATTTTAAAATATTTTTCTCGGCTCGAAAAACGTAATGTCATTTGTCATTCGTTATCATTCGCCTCCTGTTTTGTCTATCGTTTGATCTGTTGCTCACTACCTTAAATTTATGTCACCCATATTTCATTCAACTCTATGGAACGTTTCTGTTTTACAGATGTTGATGATTATGCACTCAAGGTGGCCCTTGCTTAAATTTACATTAACTAATTTAATCGCAACCAGCGTTAAGAGTCGTTAATATTTAACACACGTCGTTCCAAGTTTTCTATTGACCGATTTCGATGAAACAATAAAAAAAAATAGAAAATAAAAAGAGAGAAAGATTATTTCTTTTTATGGAAACAACCTGCTCCCCACTGTAACGTGTTACCTGGTATCCCGTTCTTAGATGACACCGTATTCAGTGCAACAATGATTTTACCACGAGATATTCACCACCTAACAAACTTTTACTCCAACACTCTTGTGTTCTATACTGATTCCGCGAACATACCTGATATATTTATCTTCTTTGCAGGAAGGTTGGGCCTTTTTTTTTTACAAAGAAATCATATCTTATCAAGGCCCAGAGGTCACTCAAGGATAAGGGTTAATAAGTGTACAATGATCTAGTAATCGTTAGTAGTGGAAATTTGGTAAACTGGATTAATTAAGGGGAACGGCTCATCAAGAACTTTTTTACATTGGACTTGAAGACAACAATATTGTAGTCAGTTGGAAAGCAAGTAAACAGAAGAGAGTTCCACAGGTGTGCAGTTCTAAGAAAAATGCTTTGTTCATGGAATATACGTTTAGGTTTAGGTACAGGTGAAGAGTGGGGAATTATTGATAGGGTTTTCAGCTAGACGGATGTTTCTCGTGAATGTTTGGCGGGGGGGGGAGGACCATAGATTGGAGCTCAGATGAGCACTTGCCATGAAAATAACGCAAAGTAGGGTTATGAAAAACCAACGTAGTAGTTGAAATACACTCACGCGATTACCATAAACTACAAACCTCAGCCGCATAGCTACTCTCAGACTGATTGTCAATGACGTAACTCAAACGGTACAACTACTTAAAGCTGTGCCCACCAAGGTCATGTGGTATACTTTCTCCTAAATTCGATTTTACTTTCTTTTAATGTATTTTTCATTGAAATATATTCTCTAGATTAATTCTTCAAAATTCCAGCTCCTCCTCAATAATAGTTTATCTTTTATGTATGCAGTTTGTAGAACGTCTGAAGGTTTCTTTGAAAAATGTTTATTTTATCGATAAAAGTAAAGCGCTTTTCTATCCTTGGATGAGTTCTAGTCAAGGTTTCCCTGGCTGCCGAAAGATCTATCAGTTCCATAATTTTTACATTTCCGATTTAAACTTCCGGCTTTTTCTGTCGACATTTCTTGCAATTTCATCTAATATCTGATTTTACAGTTTGCATCTGATTTTACAATTTAATTTTAGCTTCCAAACTGGTTTTTCATCAGTTTTCTCACCTTTTCTTTATTTTCATACTAGCTGCATCTTCCACGTGCTCCCCTGGATGCAGTGAAGTGATTTTAATTTTTAACTTCGTTTTACACATTTTGTAAACTTAAGGTAGACAGTTAAACTCCTATTATATTCTTCAATATAAAATTGATGATTTTTTTTATATTGATTATTTTTAGGTTATTATTTTAAAATGTTTCATATTAACAGTTGACTGAGTCAAACTAGGTATTTCTGTAAATAAATTGTACTAAAGTACATTATTATCTTGTCAATAACACGGTACAACGATAACAAAGAAAACTGACTTTGATTTTTAAAATATAATAAGATAAGTATATATATATATATATATATATATATATATATATATATATATACATATATATATATATATATATATATTAAATTAAGTTTTTTCAATCGCTGCCAGATATTTTGTATATATTATATGATTTACTATCGTGATATTTTTCAATGCTATATTCCTTAGAGAGGATTGTTACTCAGCATTGTACATTCTAAGTGTTTTTATTTTTAGTTGATTATTTACCAAATGAATAGCTATTTATATAAATTGTAGTGAAGTACGTTATTATATTGTTTCTAATGCGAAAAATGTTTCTGATGTTTATTTAGAATTACACTGAATGAAAAAAAAACTGCATGCAAATTTTTATGATGTTTCTCACGGAATGGAAATGTTATATTCCAAAAATTACGTGAATTGATTAAGTAGATTTTTGTTTAACTTTAAAAAGAAAAAATCAAATTTTATGAGGAAACGCACGAGGTCAAAGAGCCGCCATTAGGTTTTAAAATTCAAGAGCGATAATTGTATTCAACTATAGATATGTTTTGTATTCAAAATGATAAAAAGAAATTAATCTGTAAAAATCCTGAATTTTGATTTTGTTAGTAAAAAAACTACTTGATAAATTTACGTGAATATGATAATTTCGTTTTGTGACGAGTATGTACATCATAAAGATTTATCTGTATTTTGTTTGTTTCGTTAAGTGTAAATTCAAATAAGCAATGCTTTTCAATTTTCTTTTACCCAGAACACGCCATATTGTCACTTAGATGTATTCTGACCATTTCTATAACTTCGGCAGCAAGATGTCTGTTCACAGTACATTTAAACTTCTGCAGCTTAGTACAGTCAGGGAAGCAGAAAACAGGGGAGAATTCCAAAGTTCTAGTAGTCCGAAGTATTAGAGTAGAGGGCTTTCCGATATCTAGGTACCTCTACAGAGAAGAAATGGGATTGCTTGGATTAGTCGAGAGTATTACGGGGAGGGGAGCATAAGTGCTATATGTTCATCCGAGAACACATTCCATTAAATTACTTGTAAAAAAGGCGCATGGATGCAACCTTGCGACAATGGTCCAGAAATTGGAGCTTGGCCAACAGTGCGGGACCTATTAGATTTGCGACTGTTATTAGACCATTATTTAAGATTTAGAGACTAGATACACCAGTCCAGATGTCTCAGCAATACTCTTTGCATGTTATAATATATATAATAACACGGTAGAACAATAACAAAAGGAAAGTGGCTAATAAGAAGCAAGGTTTGATGTGTATGTTATTTGAGTTTGACATTTAAAATCCGATAACTTCCTATAGTAGAGTAATTTTTCAGCTAGATTCTCTTTTGTTTTGTGATTTACATGTGTGATATTTGCCACTGGTAATATTAATTAGAAAGGTCTGGAATTCAACATTATACATTCAGACTGCTTTCATTTGATTTAATCACTTCTGATCGTTGGGATCTGGCTCATTTCTGGCACGTGAATATTACTTACTCGACCGAGTGTTTGAATGATATGTTTTTCCATTCATTTATTTCGATCCTATTTTTTTCCAGGAAACTTCAATTATTTTCCAATCGTTGGGATATTATTTTATTTTTCTATTTCTTATTTCGCAGGTATGTTATTATTTACCTAATACGAGTTATGACAGGAGTAATTTCAGTGATCACTTACTAAACATGTGATGCTCCTTGGAGTCCGAATTACAACATGTCTCTTAATTCATTTCGATAACCATTTCAAATGATCCTGCAATTTCACAACAGGTCAATTACCATTGGATTATCGCTAATGATGGTCAATGGCTTTTTTTTCTGGAATTTGAATGGCAATAAGCTTCCTTAGGATTCGAGGACATTTCGTCCGCTTCGAATGGAGGATTCGATGTTTTCTTTCCTCCATCTATCCATTAAGACACTTCATTATCATTTTCTTCTTTTCTTCTGCTTCTTCTTCTTCTTCTTCATCAGTAGTAGTAGTAGTAGTAGTAGTAGTAGTAATTATGTGACGTTCTCACAAAAGTTTTCACTGATGTTTAAGTGAAAACAAGTTTTCAGATTTTCAAAACTCTCCGTTTTAGTTCAGTCGTATTTTGGGTATTGTTATTTCTCCTACTTTTTTTTTTCTTTTTTTTTTTTCATATTCTCTTAAGCCCTTTGCAGACTCAATTGTATCTACCGATCTTCTTGGTGGGAAGGAGGCAGATCATAGGCGTATTACATAGTTAGATATTATCCTGGGTAGTTTCAGCTCTCTTGTGTTTGTCTTGGGGTTGTAAAAGAATATGGCCGACCATAGTCGAGGGCAAGGTTCCTTTTTAAATAATTACTAAAACGAGGTGAAAGGAAAAGTTTCAACTCCTTTTCAAGGGATTACTCCACTTATCTTTGAACATCACCTTAGAACACAGTGTTTTTAACAAGAGGGCACCAAGTACTATTTTTTGAGTTTTTGGTATGACTCGACCGAAGATTGAACCCTAGTCACCCAACCCATTAGTGACAATTTTTACGATTATGCCAGATACGTTCGTCTTAATATGTTCCAATTTTTCTTATAGTTGCTCAGTTTTAGTGCAAAGAAGAAGAAAAAGAAGAGAAGGAGGGAGGAAAAGAAAAAGGAAAAAGAAGAAGAAGAAAGAAAGAAAAAAGTAAAGAAGAAACAGAAGCGAAGGGGAAGAAGAAGAGGAAGAAAAAACAAAACTAAATAGTGGCTAAAGAAGAAGAAAGATATTGTTTTGAAAAACAGCTAAAGAAGAAAACGAAGATAAGTTTTAAAAAGAAAAAAATGTAATAGCTAAAGAAAAATAAATTAAAAAAACAAAGACGAAGACTAAGAAGAAGAAGAAGAAGAAGAAGAAGAAGAAGAAGAAGAAGAAGAAGAAGAAGAAGAAGAAGAAGAAGAAGAAGAAGAAGCGATGAGGGGTAAGATATGTGTTGGCCGGTCGCGGAGGAAGAAGGCCAATTAATTCTTGGAGCGCTTTGCAAGATGTTTATTCATGAAGTATATAGGTATTATTTATGTTTGCCGGGCCTCCTGTCACTAGCATCTGGTATGGTGTCAGTCAAAAACGCCAGCGAATAGCCTTTTAATGCCGGTGACATGCCGAACTGTGGCTTTCACCTGGAGAGTTGTGATTTATACATAGGAGCAGGCGACAGTTCAGGGCTTCAAACTGAATAACATCAAATGTGCACAGACGTCGGTCAGCCATTGATTTTCATTTTAAAAGTGGAGAGCAGGCGGCTCGTAAATAAGCGCGCAAAATGAACGACACCGCCATGGTTTTAGAGCAGTCTCTTTCTCTCTCTCTCTCTCTCTCTATCTCTCTCTCTCTCTCTCTCTCTCTCTCTATCTCTCTCTCCCTCCCTCTCTCTGTATCTATCTATCTATCTATCTATCTATCTATCTTTCTATCCATCTATCTATCTATCTATCTATCTATGTATCTATCTATCATCTATCTATCTATTGAGGAGGAGGAAGCGGAGACGATAAAGATGATGGAATAAAGTAAAATGATAAGAAGAGTCGATGTGCGTACATGTTAGCTTTTGTGAGTGTTTATACATATATATATATATATATATATATATATATACATCGTTATATATCTATCACGTGATATCTAATAATTCAATAGTGAGAAAAAAAGAGAGAAAAAGAGAGATAGGCGGATATATAGATAAAGATTGATGTGAACAGTATGAAATTAATAGATACCAAGTGATGGACATATAACGAGATATATACATATATAAATATATATATAGAGAGAGAGAGAGTGAGGGGGGGGAGATACATTAATTATTTTTACATATAGTTACTATTGTTTCATGCTTACGTAATTATCAGTGTAGAAAGCAATAATTATTGCCGGTCGAATAATTTGAAAGTTAGCTTTACTCTGAAATTCGGCATTCAACCCGCAGGCCACCAAGAAATATCACAGAAAAAGAAAGAGAATTAAGTTCTACATATGATCTCGAGGCAAGCGAACGAATGCAGAAAGGCGTTTAATGGTTGATGACAGAAAATTACTTTACGCTAAAACCAACAACCTATAACTCCCTTTAATAGGTCCAATCTTTGTTTAAGTGCCTTTTGATAATAGTTTTACCTCTCAATATAATGAAGAAGGCTAAAAGTTTGTTCTTTAAGAAAAAAAATGTTTCAAAAATATTTCTTGTTCCAATACATCAACACATAAAGAAAACATTTATACATTTTCGTATTAATTTATATATATATATATATATATATATATATATATATATATATATATATAGCATGCGCCCCAAGCCAGGATCGAACCTACTATCATCTAGTTGATAGCAGGCGACTCTAACCATTATGTGCGGTCTTTCTTAGCAAGTGATATTTCAATGGTTTATATAAATATTGACAACTACAAGAGAGTAATAGATTTGTTATATACACATGCATATATATATATATATATATATATATATATATATATATATATATATATATAGTCACTCTGTCTTGCTAACAATAAGAAAAATGAAGGCGTATCATTGAAAGGTGGTCTATCTTAACTAATAAGAACCTTTGTTATAGCTCAGCCCATACTAACTAAATAAAAAAGATCTAATACAAGCATTAAAAAAATTAAATGCCTACGAACATGCAATAATTATACGGCATGCAATGTTTATACGATATACTTATGTATATCAATACGTTTTAATGATTGGATAAGAAGCTGGCAAAAAAACAAAATGGCATATGGGGAACATTACTTTTTAGAGTACAATAGCGTACTGTTTAAGTGCGGTCAGTGTGACTTTTAAGAAAAGAATGATCTGCGGTAAATATGACTTTTCATTAAAATGGTGTGCGGTCAACATGACTTTCACGAAGAAGACCGGCATGCAATCGACGTGATTGTTAAAAACATAGAATGTCGTGACATCAACGTGAGTTTTAATAAAAATAATAGCGTATGGTTAACAAGGTTTTCAAGAGAAAAGGATGATGTATGGTCAGCATGTATAAAAAAAAACATACAATTAATGTAATTTTTTAAAGATTTCTTGCAATGAAGGGGATTTTTAAGAAAATAATAACGTATACGATGTTAATAAAAAGAATGTCTTCCGATCAGCATGATTTGTAAGAAAAAAAAATGGCGAACGGTCAACAAGATTATTAACCCTTCGTGTAATGATTGGAGTCCCTTGACGCCCAAGTAAGGCGTGTAGTATTATATGTCATTCGTTATTTACCGAGAAAAATACCCATATTCCTGAATTCAGTCATCAGACGTTTAATGTCTATTCTCAAGAATTAATGGCTTGGGATGATTAATTTCAGTCAATTGACAGTCTGAAAATATACCTTTTGGGTCCTTATAAATTCGACCAGGCTACTATGTCTCCGCGTCATTTCTATTATGTTTTGGTGCAATTCTAAAAACTGTGTTGTCTTAAAAATTGCTTATCAAAACTGATTGACATTAAAGTCGGTTTCTATCCCAGATAACCAAAATCAGTTGCATGTATCTTCTTTTTTTTTTACTGAATGTTTTTAATAAAGGCGTTTTTCAATATTTTTCATTTTTTACATACATTTAAGAAATAAAATTTACAATATATACAAAAACAGGTATAGAATTTCATCACAAAAGGCTTGAAGAATACACATGTAAAATTTAGCAATTCTGAGTTCATATGTTATGTATTCATCTGAACGATGGACACCATTAGGTTTCTAGATTATTTTGAAAACTTATTACACGAATGGTCAATAAAAACGTACGATTAGTAAGGATAAAGAACAGAATGACGAACGTTGAAATAATTAAAGGAAAAAAATGGTTGACAGTCAATGTTATTTTAAGGATGAAATTGCGCTAGGTCAATGTGATATTAAGAAAGGTATAATGGGCATAATCAACGTGATCTTTTGAGAAAAAAAAATGTTGGAGGTGATTTTTAGGAGAAAATGCTGAAAAGTCGACATGGGTTTTAAAGAAAAAATGGCGCCCGATCGACGTTTTTTAACTAGTGGGTCACTACTTATCAAGGCCCAAGGGACAGTTGAGGATAAGTGTCGGGTAGACTGTGAGATAACACTGTGATGATCAGTAATGGCGGAACTTAGGATTTAATTAAATAGTAGAATGACTCAACATAAATTTATTTACATTAGATTTGAAAACGACCACGTTATAGTTTGCTAGGAAGCAGTTCCATGAAACTTTGCTTGTGGACTTTTCGTTTAGTTTTATGCACTGATAGAGTACAGGAAAAATTATTGATAGTTGTTATAGATAGACGAATATTCCTAAGTTTAAAAAAACATGGCGTACATTCAAGTTTATTTTAGGAAAATGTGTCGCCTAAAACAAAATCACAGATTTTCAAGATGATTTTCAAGAAGAAAAACTGGTGGACGTTCAACGTGAGTTTTAAGACAAAAATAACTTTTACAAAAAAAAAAAGAAAAAAAACTTAACATGGGCTTTTTTATGAAACTGGCCAAATAAAAAAAAGTACTTGATTAAAGATGTTCGTCGAATGTGAACTAAGAACAAAGGTGTGAGAAAAAAGTAGGCGGTGTTTTTCTAATAAAAGAAAAAATAAATTAAAATTGCATCGTGGCTAAAATAATTCGATCATTTTTTTTAATTTGTGCGTGAAAAAACGATGTAAATCAATTTGGCAGGAAATTGAATTTTTAAATTAATTTTTTTTCTTTTCTTTTTTTTGTTTGTTTGTTTTATTTATATTTAAACGAGAACACAATGCAACGTGCTTTTGTTATCTTTTTGTTGTTGTTGCTGTTCTTTGATTTGATGCAGACTGCGTTTGTAGACGTGCACAAGCATACACCTCCAAACTTATTTTAAGGTCCAAACTATTGAGTGCATTCATCTATTTAAGTTTCGTGTTTTCTGTCCTTTGAAAATATTCTATTATGTTGTGTGAAATAGAAAGAGAAAATAACAGAAATGCAATTCTGATAGTAAATGTCTATTTTTCATGTGTAAGAGATATTTTTTCTTCTTTATTTTTTATCTTGCAATATTTAAATAAGTTTTTTGATCTTGCCATATTTTAAATAAGTTTTGTGATCTTGCAATATTTTAAATAAGTTTTTTGATCTTGCAATATTTTAAATAAGTTTTTTGATCTTGCAATATTTTAAATAAGTTTTTTGATCTTGCAATATTTTAAATAAGTTTTTTGATCTTGCAATATTTTAAATAAGTTTTTTGATATTGCAATATTTTAAATAAGTTTTTTGATCTTGCAATATTTTAAATAAGGCTTTTTTTATATAGGGAATTATAAAAACACATCTGTGTATGTAGAAAATAAGTCACTGAATGAAAATATAGCGCTTCAAACTGTGTTCCGGTGAAATTAAATTTACATTATTAGGTTATAATGTGATAGGGAGTTGTTATTCTTTTGTATCTGTTCATTTCAAAAAAAGAGTATTGCTATTTAAACGTAAGGACTTCAATAATTTAAGAGTATGTCTAACAGAGGATTGTAGGGGGTTGAATAACATTACATTGAAACCTTCGCGTGTCTGCAGTCAGAAACATTTTTTGTATAAGATTGAGTAACTAGTGGTAGTGCATTAGCCCAGATGTGGCAACAATGCGCCATGCATGGGTGAATGGTGGCTTTGTAGAGATACAGGATACTCTCAGGTGTGAATAATTTTCTAGGGCGGTAAAAGGAGTTACATTATTTGCAGTAGCCTTGGAAATGACTTCGCGGCTCAAAAACAGAGAAAATGTGGCGTTTAGTAATAGACACAAATAAAAAATGTCTTACTTATTAATCCATTCAAGCCATTGAATATTTGCATAAAAATTCGTTTCTCCTATATTTTGTATACGACAGAAAATCACACTGATACGTCCCCACCATTCTACAATACATTCCATAATAGTGTTATTCTGCATTTTCAACAGATGCCGGAAAGATTCAATGGTTTGAGTGTATGCGAGTGTGTGCTTCAGAGCCCTGATCAATAGAATGGGTTCTTGGATCCTAAACATAATTCTAACTTAAACCCTAATCCTAACCAAAACTCCAACACTACTCTTAACTTAACTGCATTTTTAGATAAAAATAAAAATTTAAAAAAAAAAGTCGGCCATGTGCACTTGTGCATATTGGTCATGACCGGTGGTTCTTTCTTTTTTTTTTTTTTTTTTTTTTTCAAATCCATCAAATTATTGTCATGGTCTTTAGTTGCGCGCAAGCGACTCTACAAGTCACTTCGTCGGTCGGTCGGTTGGGCGGTCTGTCGGTCTGTCCGTAACACTTTTGTGCTTGGCCTTTTGGTTAAGATCAAAGATCTGTTGATAATAGATGCTGTTCTTAGCCTTTTAAGCTTTTGGCCAAGATCAAAGTGTAGTATCTTGTCTTACTACATTCTGTATTTAGGTTTGTAACTTTGTAATATAAAGTGGGGGATAACTTTTCTGTATTAATTTAATATAAAATGATCACCCACTTTACAACCCGTCAGTCTCAAAGCCATTCAAGTCATTCTCCAGATCATTCAAGTTGTTTTTGAACGATTCAAGTTATTTTTTAAGCATTAGAGTCATTCTTAAGGTCATTCAATTCATCCTTAAGTTCATTAAAGTCATTCTAAGTCATTTACTTTTTATTTGTGTAAGTCATTTCAGCCCATTTTTCGGGCATTTTAGTTTATCTTTAAGAATTTCATGTCATTACACGAGAGCACGCGACTAATGGCTATCGGCCTTGTTCTACAAGATATCCCTGAAAGTAACAACTTCTATATTAAACATAACCGGAATATGCGACTAAATTGTTCAATTAATATGGTTGATAATAAATAATGATGTTTATTAACTCTAATTAATATGTTATAAAACTAATAACGATTCTTAGTAACACTAATTAATATGTTGTGTTGCTACAAATGCAAGGGAAATCGAGTGTTTTTTTGTGAGTTTTTTTTTGTTTTTTTGGGGTTTTTTTGTATATTTTACTCAACTGCTGTCTTGACTAAAGAGCGTGAACCCAGACGCCATAGTTGTATACCTAGTCGTAGCTATAAACTGACTTAGAATGAACGGATGAACGCGAACACGCTGAATTTTCACATTTAATTCTGCAAGTTAATTTCTTCGATCGGAATACTTCCTTGCATCACAGAAATCTAGAAACTTCCCACTGGCATTCTCTTTACTTGATAGTTCTGGGTACAGAGGTTGCGAATAGTATGTCACCTATACTAAACTAAACTAACATAACATTCAACTGCTGATTATTTCGAAATGATTCACCGTTTTAAATTGCCATATGTTTGGTCAATCAGATCTTTTAAGCCGCTGTGGATCTTTGTTATCTTCTCCCCTCCCCCTCTCTCTCTTTCTCTCTCTCTCTCTCTCTCTTCCCAATTCCGATACAATTATCGATTCCGATTCCGATTCTTTATAAATCTCTAAATATTTAACTATAGAGCTGTTATTTTCCCCGGTGTTATAGGAGAACATATTCTCTCCTATGATTGGATTAAGAAATACATAAATATTTCTTATAATATATAAATATATTTATTGATATATCAATTAAAACATAAAGACGTTTCTAGAATGTCGTTATTCATAAAAATAAATAATAATCGGCGTCTATAAATATAAAAAGGCGTAGAACGCCTTTTTGTTCCTTTTTTGAGTCTCTAGAAGGTTCTAGGAAGTTCCTTTTAAAACTCATATAAAAGAAACACTATTGGTGGGTAAAGTCAGTTCGTGATATATTATGGGATGCAAAAGAGGCAACCAACGTCCGAATTCCGGCTTCCACATAAGGCCGTAAAAACAAGTTCTTGACATATTTTGGGATGCAAAAAGAGGCAACCAACTTCCGAATTTCGGCTTCCACATAAGGCCGTAAAAAGAAAAACCCCACTGAAGAACTGGCTGTCTGGATTCTGGTAAAGTTTTTATTTATTCTTTGAGTTTGTTGACAAAAACACATATACATATAAAAATACACTAAACAAACCATTGCAAAACAATATATTAAGAATTACGATCTTTATGATCTAAGGGAGACAATTTATTAGCGAGTTGTTGCCCTTCAAACATGGTAATCTTTTCTTTTGTTTTTTTTTCTTGTTAATTTATTTTTTAATAAATTTCTTTTTCGTTAAATCTTTTTCTATTGTTTTAATTTTATTACATGTGGGTACTGATAAATCCCTAGACCATACGAGCTATGATCGGCACACATATGTAATACCCGGTTTCTGTAAAAGACACACATATTAAATATGCATCTGTAGCGGATACTTTACATATTTAAGCTTTACTGGTATTTTAAAATGAATAGCTATTTATTGTTTTACCATTATTACCAGCAATGGAAGATTTTGCTTGAAAAAAAATCAAATAAAAAAAATGAAAAGAATCGTTTTGTCATCGGAAAATTCGCACCAATTTTTTCGATTCTGATACCGATTCCGATACACCAAATTTGTCGATTTTTCTGATTTCGTTTCCGATTTATATTAATTGTCCCAACACTAATATATATATATATATATATATATATACATATATATATATATATATATATATATATAGTGTTGGGACAATTAATATAACTCGGAATCGGGAATCGGAAATTTTTTTATATATAAATATATATGCATCTATATATGTGTGTGTGTGTGTGTGTGTGTGTGTGTGTGTGTGTGTGCGGGTGTGTGTGTGTGCGGGTGTGTGTGTGTGCATTAGTGTTGGGGGCGATTAATCAGAATCGGAATCGGGAATCAGAAAAATCGGAGCTTTGGGGAGTATCGGAATCGGTACTGAAATCCTAAAAATTTTAGCCTATTTTCCGATGCCAAAACCGATTCCGTAAATTATCTTTTTTAAATGATTTTAATTTAAGAAACATCTTCCGCTGTTTGTAGTAATAATAAAAAAAATATTTATTGATTTAAATTCCAGTAAGACTAAAATGTCTAGATCATCCCTCCACAAGTGTGTTTTTACGTTTGAGAAAGTATAAGCGCATTTACAATGTGCTTTTTACGGTAATCAGTACAAAATAACACTTTTATAGTTAAATATTTAGAGATTTATAAAGGAATCGGAATCGATAATTGTATCGGAATCGGTAATATAGTACGGAATCGGTAATTATTGGAATCGTCCCACCACTATATATATATATATATATATATATATATATATATATATATATATATATATATATATATAAAGCAAGGTTTTCTGCATGCGTTTTTGTGCATCGCCGTATCACAGTTCACCGGTTAGTCAAGGTGCCAAATTAATCGCTTATTTCGAATTAGCACTTTGCATTCAGATGACAGACGTTCTTGAATTGTTTTTAAACCCATTATTCCAACGTATTTAAAAATAACACCAGAAAAAATATTCTGACTTTTTTAGCGGTCCCTTTCAGCCGACCGAACAATCTTCATGTCAAATCATCCTACATATTTCCTAAGGTTGTCCGGCAACCAACACGCGTTGTGCGCAGTTTCAGTCGCAAAGAAAAAGGAAAGCACTTCAACTCGCTTTTTGTTTTGTTGTACGACATTTATTTCTTCATTCCCTCGTTACCGCTGTGACATCCCTCACGTGAACGTCTTCTCGAGCGTCATTCACATCTCGCACGTTATCGCGAACGCTATGTTACAATTTGACGTGTTCTTTACTTTTAAGAGAAAACAGGTATCCCTTTTTATGTGATTAAAATGTAAAGAAAATAGTTTGGCAGATGTGCACTAATACATTTTTTAAAATAAGATTTACATTAGTTGACATTTATTTATTTATTTATTTTTAGTTTAAACAAACTATTTTACATCTAGCCAAATTACAAACTTTTGGAGTAGGTTACAAAGACACAATATTTTCGTTAGACCGGTGGTTTTGTGGATAAAGGTTAGTCTTCTTTTGTTCTGTTATTATAAATGATTTGATTTTCACACGAGACACCTTTTTGGTTTTTAGATTGCGTTTTTGTTTTGTTTTTTACTTCTTCTATGACGTTCCAGTTATTTACTAACCTCTATTTGTCATTATCATACATCATTTTATTATTATTATTATTATTATTATTATTATTATTATTATTATTATTATTATTATTGTTGTTGTTGTTGTTATTGTTGTTGTTGTTGTTGTTGTTGTTGTCTATATATTAACACCATAGAACCTTTAACGTACCTAAGTACGTGTGTCACGGTTTTCAGATGAAAATTACTCGATCGGGAGATCCTATTTATTAAAAAGAAATATAGAAGGTTATAACTAGGGCTAAGACAACAGCATATTCTTTTCATTATTTTAACTCTCGAGTGTGGATCCCTTAATATCTTATATGCTTTTATATAGAGTGGTGTGTTTCTCGGTTGATTAACTGTGTTTAAATGTGTCGGATATATATTCGAGAGTCAAACAATGAAAAGAATATTCTGTTGTCATAGTCCTAGAGATGCCACACTACGAACATTAAATTAGTATATAGAGACGCTAATTTAACATCTGTAGTAGATTATCGCCTTCTATCCTCCTTTTTAATAAATAGGATCCCTCCATTACCGGAGACGCAATGTAAAAAATAGGTTTAATTATGTCGCTTTTGAGACGCACGAGAAATTAAAATATACCATCTGGCTCTTCTGGCTAGGATCCAAGAGTAGTGTCTGTTTTGTCTAAAGATGATATAATGATATCGTGTGATTTCCTGGCGTCCATATAATGGAAATATGTCACAGATTCCAATAAGAATATTGACGATAAACCGTAATAACCAGGACAGGGCTACAATGATATCGCAGGGTCTGGATTCACGGTGAACTTCCACAAAATACCAAGCAATAATATATTACATATGAAAGATTTCGCTGTGGAATTTCCACAGGTCCCGCATATTGTTTTTGTTATTATTAGTATATAGTAGTATTAGTATTAGTATTATTATTATTATTATTAGTAGTAGTAGTAGTAGTAGTAGTAGTAGTAGTAGTAGTAGTAGTATAAAACCCTATAAAAATATTATATAGATGGTTTTAACATCAAAGCTTGGCTATAAAATCCAAGAAAAGTGAAGAAACACAGTATAGTCGGACACTTTATCCAGTTTATCATATCGGAAATATGCCTCTACATTTGTTTACAAGAGGGTCATCACTTATCAAGGCCACTCGAGGATAAGGGCTAACGAGTGTAAGGTGGTAACTAAGACAACAGCGTACTGATCGGTAGTGATAGAAATTGTGTTGAATGTGATTATTTAAGGGGACGGCTCAACAAGGACTTGTTTACATTAGACTTGAAGACGACCATGTTGTAGTCAGCTGAGAAGCAGGCGAGTGGTACAGAGTTTCATAGGAAGGAAAAAAGTTTTGTTCATAAAATTTACGTTTAAAAGCACATATAGAGTGAGGGAAATCGTTGTTGTAAACGAAATGTAATACTTTTTTTTTTATATCGTCACAAAATTAAGCTGGGTGCGACAGAATTTCCGCATTGTCCAATTATTTAAAATCGATGCACGACCATACAACGATGACATAAAGGAAAATATAAATATATTCACTAATTCATTTCGTGCGAGCCATGCTATTTCCTCCAGGTTAGAACATTTGAAAATATCACCGTTAAAAGAACATTGCGACTTCATTTTTCAAGTGATCGCGTGCTATGAGGAAGGATAAAGAATAAGAGAGAAATTCACAAACTGAATGTATTCCTGATGAGGGCGTTATATCACCGAAACCTGATTTATTATAAACAAATAATGTATTTCTATTTTAAAAGTCTGCGTTTGACTTCCTTTCTTAACTTGCAAATTTCAATTCAAATTTAAACAAAATTTAGATCGAAGACAAAACTAAATCAGTTTGTTCATATTTTCTCCGTGTTCTTTTGTTGTTTTTTGTTTTGTTTTTTGTTTTTTTTTGTTTTTTGTAATTTTTAAGATGTTACTTGACTTTTAAATACCGATGTAATCCATGCGCACATCTTATGATGCAAATAATATTCAATAATCAAAATGTAATTAAAAAAAATATCCTTTTATTCGCTCGGTAATTTTGAATATCCAAAACAACGGAGCATAAAACTCAACAATAATAAATAAATAGCAACAACAACAATTCTCTACGAAAAGAATAGATTAAAACGTTAAATCAGTTTATAACGTAATTTATCTTATTTTATTTTTAAATACAATTACAGAAAATTTAAGTAAAAATGAAGCTATTATTACTGCATCCCGTTGAACGAAAAGTGTTGAATTTGTTGTTCTTTTTCATTAGCGGAAAAGTCAACTTGATTGACGACGCCATCTTTGTTTAGTGGTTCCCTCATAAAAGAGTTGTTTTTTTTTATCTTTTTACGCGCGTATAAATTAAAATCGTCCATAAAATACACGCCGTCCCTATATCAGAAGCCATATTAAACTGTGCCAGTATTAGCTATAATCGTTTCTCAAGGTAAGATGTCACATTTTGAATCTTGTGTCACGACAGATAGAATTATGTTCAATCCATATCAAACCTAACAGCGTTATATTTTATTAAAACAAAAACAGAATATCCTTAAAAATTGATAAAGAGTGCCAGGAAATTGCCCATTTATTTTAGATTGTTATCTTTAGGGAATCCATACACTGTTTCTAAAATCATCATCATATCGTATGAATCCGAATGTTATATAGTTGGCATTGGTTTCATCGATATTTTTCTAGTCCGAATTCTTTCTCGGAAGACGCTAAACGATTACGAGAGGGATCACGTGATGGCTGCCAACATCCTGAGTGAAAATGATATTGTGGAACGAACTATATTAGAACCTAGGGCACACAGGTTTTCCTTAACTATTGAAGCACTATAGTAAAGAAATGCATTGAAAATCACTGAATAGAATGTTATCTAATTGTAAATATAACGCGTTTTGACTCAACGGAGTGAACCTGGTCGCCATAAAATCGAGTGTTCTTTAATTATAAATTTTACTCAAATCCGGTTTTGACTAAAAAGCGTGAACCCACCCGCTATATTTGTATACCTGCTCGTAGTTGTAAACTGGCTTAGGATGAACAGATGAACACTAACACGCTGAATGTTTATTATTTAATCAATTCTTTAAAGCAAGCTCTTCGATGTAGTTACTAGCCTCAGAAATCCTCTTGGAACTTTCCATTAACATTCACTTTTCCTGAAACTCCTGAGTGCAGAGATCTCGGGCAAGTTTAAGGATGTTTTTTTAAACTGTACGCACACGACGATTTTCGTAAAAATATAAAAACAAAAAAAGTATAAATTTGTTTTGGCTGCATATTTTATAGTAATACTGTGATAAAAATGAAGGATACCGACTGTGCTAAAATCGATGTTTCGTCGGCATATTCCGAAAAGATACGTAAACGGCCGGAAAGTGACGAAACAATAAGCCGATGAAATCGCAGCAATCGACAATTGGCAAACGCAATAAAAAAATATATTGTAGAAATCTCAATTTGTAAAAATTAGTTAAAGTCAACATGAATCTAATCGAGTTGGAACAGATGTCTCGGTTTCCCGGAGCAATTATTGAAATGTGTAACAATAAAATCAAACTGAGAGGCGAAATGAGGAGTTGCCAAAAATTTGCACATACATGCGATTTGAAAAAGAAAAAAAAGACTTAAAGGACAAGTATGCTTTGAGGTGCACATATGCAAAAACAATCTAACCTTACAAAAAAAAAATTTCGATAGAACTGAAAATGAGTTGGTAAAAAATGTTTGCTATCAGTTGTTTCACAATATTTTCTTCGATAAGAAAGAAAATTATTTATTCGTGAAACTTGAGTATTGTTTCCTTGTTTTAAACATTTTCATTTTCTTTAAGTTTCGTCAAATTTCATTTTCTGCGTAAGAAATTTTGTTTTTCTTTTAAATTACCATACAATGTTTTCTTCTATATGTTTTTCCTTAATTTTTTTACCGTTTGCAAACTTGTTAACACTATTCAGCGTTTTTGCAAAAAATATCAAGAAGTTTTCGTTCGGCACGATTCGGCAGTTTACGTAATCTGTCGGAATATGCCGACAATAACGCGGCAAGAGTACTCATGTAAAATACAGTGATTGCTAGACTGAGCGTAATTCTTGTCATAAAGTGTACCTACACGACGTTGCCCGGAATTCATAAATATCATTTTCATATAAATGTTTTTAACCAGTAGTAATTTGGTTTGATTGCACATTCTAAAGTTAGACAGAGATGTAAATGACAGTGTTGTTTTAATTTTTTTTAATTATTTCAAAAATAATCTCACTAAAGTGTAAAATAAATAAAAAAAATTGTAAGTAACATATACGCGAAAGACACACGCATATATAGAAACATGCAGAATGATCACAAAATATTCTTAATACGAAGAGTAAAAGAGAATAAATGTAGAAAAATGCTTAATAATAAATGCAATGAAAATAAGTAATATTTTCAGAAGCAAATATTTATTTCCTTTATATTATTTAGTCATTATTTTAAATTGTCGCCGGCGTAACAATCTTCTTACACGGATGTCTTTATTTAAATAAAAAAAAAAGAACAGAAGTGTATTTTGCTATTCTAAAGAACACACTAGAAGGAATTTGTATAATCGGTAAGTAGAATGAAATATTGATTTGCAAGGTTTAAATTCTAAAATCTAACAATTTAATTAAACTGATTTGATATGCCGTTTCGTGGGTGTTTCATGTCGTGTTAATAATGTTCCGTCATATTTTGTTCACAACAAAAAATTAGAATAGCCTTGTGTCTCTTCTTTTGTTGACTTTATTTGGTATCTGGGCTACACATTGTAAACTGTGCTGCAATATTTAATTCGTAGCTGGAAGTTGGCTTAGTATGAATGGATGAACATTAACACACTAAATATAAACAACATTGATTTATGTAAGCCACTATTTCCTGGGATCCTTCCATTAAAAATTATTTTTCAGGTTTGACATGACAAGATGTGCGTAGTTAATCTGATGATTATATTACAGTTTACCAATTCTGCTTTGCTACTGACTATTGCGTGTATATATACTATTCTAATGCAGAATACCGCCCGACCAATGAGCCCTATATATTCTCTACTCTCTGAAACAATTCTCCCGGAAATCCAAGCACGTGGAGCTACAAACATGATATTCTCAATGCGCCAACACCAAGAGAAGTACAGAGAGCAACATCAACCCGCTTATGGCATTTATCGACCTAAACCAAGGCCTTCGACTCGGTTCCAAGAAAGCTGCTTTGGAAAACCATCGCCACTTTTGGATTCCTCAAGAAGTTTATTGAGATCATCAGGTTCCTCTATAGTACTCTCTTCTGACAGCACAGAGGAGTCCTTCGAAGTTAAAACGAGCATCAAGCAAGGCTGCGTCATCGCCCCGACACTCTTTATCATATTTGTGACAGCCATCACACACATGGTCAAGAATGACCTTCCTCTAAAACTCGACATCGTCTACAGGACAAACGGACAAACTTTCAATCTCTCTCGCCTGAGGTCAAAAAACAAAAACTCAGTTTCATCCCTGATGGAATTCCAGTACGCCGATGACAACTGCGTTGCGTTCATCTCGGAAGAACATCTGCAGCAAATTCTAAACGCCTTCAACTGCGCCTATACCTGGCTTTGCCTTGCTCTTGACCCAACAAAGACACATATCATGTACCAACCAAAGCTCGAGGTCAGGGCCGACGCATCAGCTCCTTCTCTCGCCATTAGCGACAAATCCTGGAGAATGTGGACCACTTCCCATACCTGGGAAACCACTTGACATCCAACACTGGAATCCCAAGATGAAGATCAATACCGTCTAAAAGTCGCCGAAGCTGCCTATGGCCGTCTTCGAACCCGTGTGTTTCAAAACAGTGACATCTGGACAGACACGAAAATGACTGTATACAAAGCTGTCGTGCCCCGGAAGCTTCCCTACATTTCAGAGATCTGGATGACGTACCGTCAATACCTTAAGGCGTCGGACAAGTTCTATCAACGCTACCTGCGGAGCATTCTGAACACCTAATGGGAGCACTATCGCATCAACCTCAGTGTTCTTCAGGAGGCCAACGGATTCCTGGCTGCCGAAATAACTCTTATGACAAGCTAAAAGAAGGAAAGCGCACTCAAGGAGGCCAGGAAAAATGATATAAGGATCTTCTGAAAGCAAACCTGAAGAAGTGTGGCATCAACATAGGCTTAGGACAGGCAAACCTGAAGGTAAACCATCGCCAAAGGCACAGTCACCTTCGAGGTCAACCAACGTGCGGACCTCGAGAAGAAGAGAAAGAGAAGTAGGGAGAGAGAGAAGAACGCTCGCAAGTCAACCCTCCAAATGGAAATGGAACAGCCTGTCCGCACTGTGAAAAGTAGTTTAACGCCAGGATTGGCTTTGTCAATCACCTCCGTACACACTAAAATTCAGGACACGACTACCATCTTCTCTGCTGAGGAGTTACCAAGGCAGAATTTGTATTTATTTGCTTCCCCACTGAGCATATTAGGCACAAGGCCTTTTTTAATGTGGAGAGATTGGGGGAATGGGGACCAGCTCTCTGGGGAGTAGGGGAGCTTGATAGTGACAATTGGTATGAAGGGTTTCCCCTACAGTGACCAATAACTGATTGTTACAAAAGCAATGGTCTTATATGTGGGGTTGCCCCCACATATGGTCTTTGCTTGAACTTCGGTGCCCAGGCCCCGTAGGCCCGAGCCGGGCGAGTTCGAGTTACTAAGACAGAGTTAAAACTACACCAAGTTCGCTGTAACTTTTTTGGTTCTTATTTAGAATTCCACTTAATTAAAAAAAGCATACAGAAAAATCTTTGATTTACGTATTTGTTATAAACTTAAAATGTCATATTCCAAAAGTCACGCTAATTTATCAAGCAGTTTTTTTTTTTAATTAAGAAAATCAAATTTTATAATTTTTGAGGTTAAAAAGTTTTGACCATTTGCAATGGAAACAAAATCTCCGTAGTCAAATCGAATTGTCGCTTCTGAATTTTAACAATAAATAAAACAAAATGCTGGTAGTACATTACGTTTTCGCAACATTTATTGGATGTGTTCCTATTAGTAGTTTGTTTAATTTTAGATTTTTGAACGATTACCAAGGTTCGACTATATACCAAAATAAGACCACCATTTTGTTGTTCGTTCTAACCCGACAAGTTTTACACTTCCATTTATTTTTAACTAAAAAAATTGTTAAATATTTTTTTTAAAACTCAAAACAAAACTCTGTCCGTGTAGGAAAATAATGACTCAGCTTGCCTTTGGTAACATTTATTTGTTGTGTATTGATTTTTTCATCACTTTTTTATTTGTTAGTTATTTTAGAAAATCATCCAATTTGTAATATATTATTCAATCGAAAGAAATTATTAAAAAATTCATCGACTAAAAAATTATTTTAATCAATTTTATCGTAAATTGTGGTTTTATTATTGATTTCATTTCGGCAATTTTCATTCTTTATTTGGTTTAAACTGATTTAGTTCACCTATTCTACGAGTGCTTCCGGTACTTCCGTTTAATGAAGGATTAAAAACTACGATACAACAGATTTTTATTTTTTAATATAAAGTTCTAGGCGATCAATTTTTTTTTCTAATTTTTGGCGAGGACACTTATTTCTGTGACTAATACTGTAGAAGCATCGAAGCGCCTTACGAAATTGAAATACCGATCAACAAGATCAAGTGTCCACTTAAGCTGCGGATGCTCTGATTCTTTCAAGCACAAGTTGCACAATGTGTCGATCAACAGATTGTTAACTTGTTACATGTTTTTGACAAGAGTCACGCTGATAGCATGATAACCCAGATCTGTAAAACAGAATTGTTTCCGAGGTTGAGTGAAAGGCAAGTGACGTAAAGTTGGAGCAGAAGGCAGAGATAAACCGCCGGATATAAAACATAGACGATGAAGAATGATGTCACGTTTTCGAGCAGAGAGAAGACTAATGCTTTCATATCAGTCTCACCGGGAAGCTGTACATCGCCAATAATGTAGAAACTAATCTCAGCGAAAGTTACTTCAATGTCTGTCCGTGCACGTTACTTATTTCGTTTAAGTTAAGTTTAAGAAGTATCTCTCTCCAAATAAAACTCAGTTCACGTTAGTCTCATATCTTTCTTCATAAAACAGCTTTATTCGTCTTAGTTAAACAGATGAGATGTTCAATGACCACTCATGAAACGAAAAGAAGGGAAATAAAAGGCTCACATATAAACACCCTCTCGTGTACGTATAAAGACGTATGTTTATTTTACTACAGAAAATGTTACAAGCTGATGTGATCGCTATGGGGTGTGTTTCCAGCGAAGGTTGCTTCATGCTGTCCCACATCTCCAAAAATGAGTCTTAATTCAGGTTTCTATGTTGAGTTACTCTCCACTGTTGTCAATCACAGTATAATGGAGGATAGGTATAGAAAGGCTATACGTGTACTCGGCTTCGTTTCTTCGCATCCAGAAACGTCAAATATCCACGACTTCATCAGTTCCAACAAATGCGCTCTCTCAACTCGCCTGATTGCAACTTCATGAATTACTATGTGTACAACATGTATGCTAGCAACATTGATCATAAGCGGATTGAACCGGCTTCCTCTGAAGAAGGAAGTGTCAAGGGAATATTAAGTTCGCAAGCACTCTTAGTCGCATGTATATCCTGGTCAGCTGAGATTACAACGTTAAGTTTTTGCAGTCCTTGCAGGGAGGTGTCGATGTCCTATATAAAACGCATGGTATTACCAAATGATCCCCCATCTGGTATTGACCAGGCTCAGCGTTGCTTAACTTCGACGATTTAACGTGAACCGGTTTGTCTACGTGATCATACCGTATATATGTGTGAGACACAGTTGAGGAAGACACCAACAATACCGTTTGAAACTCTATGGATTATGATGTGAAAGGTGCAGTTGAGAAAACACAAATCGTACCGCTCGTCGATACCAAATGCGACCTGAACACTAGGATCAAACTGATGCTCAAGCCTCTCTCGAAGAACACTGTGAATTACGCGTGCTCCAAATTCACCCCCCGTCTGGAGAGCGTGGTGAAGGCTCGTGGTTGCATCTTTGGGTGACTTATATTCAGATAAAGATCTAAAAAATTCCCGTTGAATTTTAGGAGTGCATCAATTATTAGTAAATATATTATTTTCTTTCCTTTATAAAAAGTAATAAATTTGTCGCGAACATCTTGTAATTTATGTGTGTGTATGCGCACGATACACACATATAATATATATAGGAGTGCTTACCATATGCGTTTACATTTGATATCTGTTTACAATATATATTGGACCGTGTGTACAGTATATATGTGTACGCAATATATATTACAATATATATTAGAGCGTGTGTAAAGTTTCAAGAAATGCGCATGTGTATTTAATGTATTGCGCGTGTTTACAAAATGTGTACATATTGTTGCATGCAATATGCGTGTGCAATGTATGTATACGTTCATAGGAGACACATGTATGCGGTGTGTTTGGTCGTACGAATACATGTTTACAATGTATGTACTAAATAAACTTTCTCAATGTATTCATGGGCTATGTACGTATATCTGTGTGTAATTTGTCTTGTTATTACGATTTCACTGTTTTTTTTTATTTCTATGTCAACCTCTAACTAAACAATTTTCGTTACTACCCAATACTCTTCTATTATTTTACAGGGTTCTTATTTACTAGCGTCACCAAAAGGTAAAAGTTAGAACATTGAATTTCTTTTTATGTGGACATATCCAACCCAATAAAATAATTCTGGGTGGAAAAAAAAGTAACAAATGCTCCACTCACAAAAGGTCCCTCTTCCTATGACCAAGGACAGAACGGACTAATCTTTGAATTATTTATAATAAACATTTTGACAAATTGGCAACAAGACTATAAAAAGGAGTCGATGGTATTATTTGCTTTCTTCCCACTTTAGAAAGATATGACAAAGATATGACACAAGGTCGAAAAGTAGAAAGAGTCAACCAGCGACACTAAAGAAAGTGAAAAAAGTGAACTCTGGCCTTTTTCAAAATTTCACCGGTCAGGACGCTTCATGCAGCAAACAATAAACCCACTCCCCGAAAGATGGGAGACAAGACCTGGATGATTGGACCTTATAGAAGTGCGCGGGACTAACAGCCGTTCCTTAAACAACAGGGAGAAATTATTTCAACAATAGCCTAAACCGGTGACTTTGTGATCAAGAGAAAAACTCCCGGCTGAGGAGGAGCAGGAGGAGGAGGAGGAGGAGGAGTCGATAGTTTTCTCCATTCTTTTCTATTTCTTACTAGAATCATTAGCTGTCACCACAATACCACATTTACTTTATGGGTCGTACTATTTATTTTTATTAATCAACGAGAAACATACTCGTTTCAAGACATGTACAATGAATTCCCGTACCAGAAGAATTTTGCAATATTTTGCGTCTTCCCACAAATATCAAAATAAAGATATAATGATACTAACCTCATGTTAAGAATACTTACTCTAATTTTGATCAAAATTCATAACATCATTTTCAATCTAGAAAATGTCTAAAATGTAAAGCTTAAGCTTAATGAGCCTTGAGAAGAAATTAAAATTCAGGGAATCTTGGTGTCTAATTATGCAAATCTGAAGTATTTGAATTTTGAAATAGGACGTTAGGCCAATATTATACTCCTTAAAACCTTTTAAAATGTAACATTTTTTCAGTAGCAAATAAAGAAGTTCATTATACTTTTTTCTTTTTTTTTTTACATTTTCACCCCAAACAAGGCAAATTGCCACTTTGGTGTAGGGGCTACTATCAGGGGCAACAACTACTGGGGTACTATGTATGGATTTGGGCAGCAAGATGTCGGTTCACGTTACACTTGAACTTCTGCACGTCAGTACTGTTGGGGAAGCAGGGACCTGGAATGGAATTCCAGAGTCTAGCGGTTCTGGGGAAGAAACTATTGGAGTAAAAAGATCTTTTACATCTAGGGATCTCTACAGTGTGGGGGTGGGATTTAGCAGCTTGTCGGGTCTGTCGAGGGTGTTCACGTCGTGGGGGCACAAGTGCTTGCAGTTCTTCAGAGCATTCACCACTAAAATACTTGTAGAAAAGGCAGAGGGATGCAACGTTTCGTCGATGGGACAGAGGCTGAAGCTTAGATGCCAGTTCGGGGCCTATCAGGTTGGCGACTCTCTTTTGAACCTTGTCAAGGAGCGAGAGACTAGTAGCAGATGCACCAGCCCAAATGTGACAGCAATACTCCATACATGGGCGAATGTTGGCCTTATAGAGGTACAGGATACTTTCGGGTGTTAGTAGTTGTCTAGCACGGTAGAGAGAGCCCACCTTTCTTGCAGCGGCCCTGGCAATGCCTTCAATGTAATTGTTCCAACTCATGTTTCCTGTGAACGTTAGGCCAAAGAGTTTGAAAGATGTACTCTCAGATAAAGAGTCGTTAGCCATTGTTATAGGTGGTAGAGAGGGTTTCTTGTAATTATTGAATGAAACTAGTTTAGTTTTGGCAGCATTGAACGCAACCAACCACTTTTGTTCCCATTCCACCACAGATTGGAGGTCTTCCTCTAGTGTTTCTGCCATTTCTTTAGATATGTGTTCATTCGTCTTCCTGTCGTGCCTGCCATAGAGTGTAGTGTCATCAGTATATATACCCATCTCAGAGGCAATTTTGTCGGGGAGGTCATTTATGAATATCAGGAACAATAGAGGTCCAAGGATAGAACCCTGGGGCACCCCCGCATTTATATCATATTGTTTAGATGTACGACCGTCGAGGACAACCTGGATTTTTCTCTTATCTAAGAAGGGTTTAATTATGTTAAGTATTCTACCAGTGATACCGCGCGGAATCTTTATTCGTAGTTTCTTCTTTTCTGTTATTTCTTCTCGTCATCGTTATTTTTTTCTAATGGTTGATATAGAAAATAAGCTTGTTTTAATGAAGAACGGAGACACAGGGAGATGTTCACTGAGAGTTTTCATAAATGGTTTCATTTGGAGAGGAGTTTATTTGAAGAGATACTAATGTCCACATAGTAAATTATTTAGCACTTAATTTTCTAACTTAGCGAAATAAGTGACGCACACGGGCAGAGACTCAGATTATCAAGTTTACTACATTACTGACAGTGTCTTATTCGCACGTCTTTTACGGGCAGACTGATTCAAAAACGTTGTTTCGCTCGTCGAAAACGTGGCGGCATTCCTCATCGTTCAACTCTGTTTTGTTTACAGTTTGACGCGCTGCCCCCCCCCCCGCTTCAACTTTATGTCGCCCGACTCTAGGAACGATTATGCCTGCAGCTTAACAGTATCATGACATGCACTAAATGTGACCCTTATCAAAATTCACATTAGCTAACCTAATAGCCACCGACATACGATTCCTAATATGTACTTCAAAGAAACTGAATTTGGGGGAATATCTATATTATTCAAATAAAATATTGTTCAAATTTCGAAAGAATTGAAGGTATATGAATTTTTACGAAGTGTTCTGAAACCTTTTGTACACACTTTGGAAAAAACAACTAAATAAAATAAATTTAATGAAAGTAGAAGATAGATCTTGAGTTTACTTTTGGCAGCCACGTAACTCTTGCTTCCCTAATTTTGGCCTTTAATGTTCACATTCAACGAGCGAAGTTTCTAACAAAGAGGGAAGATTTACTGTTTTGGGGGCCAGAATCTATTCCATCTAACAAGTGTGCAAGTTTTTGATCTCGAAGTACTTTTTATCTCCTTATATCAAGTAGCTTCAAGCTTCGTCTGGAGCGATTCTTATAAAATAAAAAGCAAAAAAATCGTAATACTGAATGGATTTTGGCTTAAAGTGATTCCTCATTTACTAATTTTTAAGAAAAAATAAAATTATAAAACAATATTTATTACAATCAATTTTAATAGCACTGTGTTCTGGTCACTGAACTACGGTTTTACTAACAAAAAATACCCGCCAAATAAAAGTCGATAATCCTGTAAAAATGTGTTATTCTACAAGTAAGTTGTTTAATTTCATTTTTTGAGCGAATTTAGAGACTTCTCAGATGACGTCTCATGTCAAAATGTTTCTTTCTTTTTATTATATGGATTCTTCAGACTACCGCTTTTCATCTTGAGTGTCATTTTCACAACGTTTCGGTTTATGTAACCTCCGACCTTCTTCTGGTGTATCTTGTTGCACTCGGGAATGTTTCTGTCGACAAGATACATCGACCGAAACGTTGTGAAAATGACATTCAAGATGAAAAATAGTAGTTCAAAGAAGAAAAATAATATGATTAGCCAATTCTCATAATAATATGATCGCGAAAGGCAGAAAAAAAACTATAAATAAATAGAGAAAGAGAGAGAGAGAGAGAGAGAGAGAAAACGAAACAGCCGCGAATACAAACGCCCAGTACGATGAATAATTTTCAGAACTTTTAGAAAGAATACAACATTCTTGCGTTACTTCGTCAGGGCAAAAGCAGAACAATGTGGAGGTCGAGAAAAGGTAAGTGTTCTTTGAGCTAATCTTTTCATCACGCGTGTTAGTTGTCTGCACGAGTGTATGTGTCACACGGAGATAGAGGAGTAACTGTCGTAGTAGTAATTCGAAAAAGAAGCGTGCTTCGCACTGCATAAAAGGGAAAAGAAAAAAAACGGGAAATTGGAAATTAAAGAGTGAGGGGATGTATTGTTAAAATCGAAACTAATTGTGTCTGTTGATGGAATAACGGTTAACCCGAGACGAGGGTTCACTGTTTAGCGCTTTAGCGTGTGTACAAGATTGAGTTATATTCGGGCTTGTCGGCTTACATAGAAAAAAAAAGAGAACATGGAAAGAAGAGAGAGGGTCAAAAAAGGGACGAAAAAACAGACTCGAAGCGTTCTAACTACCGGAAAGTTAATTCACGAAAAAATACAAGTTTTTACATATGTACATTGTTCAGTCTGTTTTCATTTCATGAACTCCGCGTTCACTTATTCTCTCGGGTGGTGGCGACAGCCGGGGAGGGGTGATATCTCTTGGTCAACTTCTCTCTCTGGAGGTCTGGCTTAATCTGTCTAAATCGGCCTGGGCATTTGCTTATATTGGGAGGTGATAGGATGGCTGGAGCAATCCGCTAAACCAATCAGGGTCCAACACGTCTTTTGGGGGATCCCCAATTTTGCGTGTGTGCAACCCTACCGGACTTTCATCGCCTGCGAATCTGGGATGAAATATCAATTTCTCCTCACACGCCCCAAAATGTCACTTTCTTACTCAGAAAGCTAGAACGTCTGAGCAGGTGTTCCTCAGGCCAACGAGTGCATGATCTCGTTCCACATTATTCTGACATTTCCTGTAATTTTTTTAAACAATAAAATATCTGTCTGTTTTTACAAAGCACAATAAATTAATCTGTCCGGGGTTTAATCAACGTTTAACGGACAATCTCAGCATAAATGCCCGGCTTTAGTCAGGGTTTAGGGGATCTTAATCCCCCCAATGAGGAGCAATATCGCTTCTCTAGACGGTCACGTCATAACCCTAGATTTTGTTTTTTTTTTATTTCACACAAATGTACTTTATGTATTTGGGAGTGTTCTTAGATAGGTTTTGTATCAGCATGTGTCTAATGAGTATCGAAAATCGATAACCGAAAAATCCGATTAACGGAAGAGTCCAATTTTAACCAAAGTTAACATTCTTTTACAGCCTAACATCATAAGCAGATTTGAGAAGTCTTATTACTGCACAGGCATATAAAACAACGGTAGGTTTTTTGATCAAACGAGGGCGTGGTCGAAATAAATGTTTCTGTTTAGCGCACAATTGCACTATGAGACAACTTTTACATTTTAAACTTTTATTTAAACAATAATAGAATAGGAAGAATACATGATGTAATTAAATCCTTCTTAAGTGAGAGAAAAATCCAAGTTGTCCTCAACGGTCGTACATCTAAACAATATGATATAAATGCGGGAGTACCTCAGCGGTTTATCCTTGGATCTTTATTATTCCTGATATTCATAAATGACCTCCCTGATAAAATTGTTTCGGGGATGGGTATATTTGCTTATGACACCACTCTCTATAACAGGCATGAGAGGAAAACAAATGAACACATATCTAAGGAAATGGCAGAAACACTAGAGGATGACCTCCAATCTGCAGGTGGAATGGAGACAAAAATGGATGGTCACATTCAATGCTGCCAAGACTAAGCTTGTTTCCTTGAAAAACTACAAGAAACCTTCTCTACCACCAATAGTAATGACCAAGAACACATTACCTGAAAGTATTTCTGTTAAACTTCTCGGCCTAATATTTACAGGGAACATGAACTGAAATAGATACATTGAGAGCATTGCCAAGGCCGCTGTAAAAAAAAAAAAGGTGGGCTCTCTACCGTGCTAGAAAATTACTTACGCCTAAAAGTATACTGTACCTCTGTTCGGCTACCATTCGCTCATGTATGGAATACTGTTGTCACATTTGGGCTGGTCCATCTGCTGCTTGTCTCTCACTCCTGGAGAATTGCCAACTTGATAAGTCTTGAACTGTCATCTAGGCTTCAGCCTCTGTCCCATCGACGAAATTTTGCATCCCTCTGCCTATTCTACAAGTACTTTAATGGCGAGTGCGCTGACGAACTGCAAGCACTTGTGCCTCCTCGACGTGACTACCCCCGACAAACTCGACAAGCAACTTAGTCCCACCCCTTTACAGTAGAGATCCCTAGGTGTAAAAAAGCCTTTTACTTCAATAGCTTCTTCCCCAGAACTACAAGTCTTTGGAACTCCTTCCCAACTGTACTGAAATTCAAGTATAATGTGAACAAGAATCTTGCTACTCATCTCCCTTCATAATGTCCCCGCAACCTATGTCCCCGATAGTAGACCCCTACTTCAAAGTGGCACTGAGCCTTGTTTGGGGTGAAAATTGAATAAAAAAAATAATTTTATAAAATCAACAGTAGGTTCTCTACAGTGTAATGTAGACTACAATGTATTATATACTAAGTCACTTCAAGGAGACATGTGGCGCTTCCTCCTGGAGAGCAAGTAATCAATCGATTTGATTAAAAAATAAATCGATAACAATGAAAATATTGGAAGTGTAGGACATTTGTTAATCATTATTCAAACGCAGGCAACGTTTGGTCTCCCTGCTAGTATATATATATATATATATATATATATATATATATATATATAAATATATATATATATATATATATATATATATATATATATATATATATATATATATATATATATATATATATATATATATATATATATACGTTTTATTTTTATTACCGTATCTTTCTGTTAAGTTACATTATTGTTTCGGCTATCCGGCCGTTTTTTTTTTTGTTTTTGTTTTTTTTTTTGCCGTCTGTAGCGCCCTCGGACTTTTACAGAAACGTAAAAGTCTGAGGACGCTACAGACGGCCAAAAAAAAAAAACGGCCGGATAGCCGAAACAATAATGTAACTTAACAGAAAGATACGGTAATAAAAAATAAAACGCATATTTGCTCTACAACAGTATTGAGCACTTTCTTCAGTTTTTATTAATTACCATCTCCACTAAATATATATATATATATATATATATATATATATATATATATATATATATATATATATTGCACAATAATCCAAATGACAATTATATCAGCAATATGATCAAACCCTAGAATTGTCGACGATTGGCAAGTGCGATATAACCGACAATTGTCTGTTGCAACGATATATTCAAGTAATGGCAAATGTATGGGTAGACAATCGATAGGTGACTTAGGGATAGAACCATAAACAAACATAATTATCTAATTATATCGATCTATTTGTTAAATATAGTTTGTAAATGACTATTGATGAAACCGATAATTCTAATATAACAATGGTCGTTGAATGGTTTTAATTTCTAATGGCAGCAGGAAAGAAAGTATAAGTTTGTAGACATTGGCTATACTTTCAATAAAACTATCTATCACACAAAAACTCACACACACATACATACATACATACATACATACATATATATATATATATATATATATATATATATATATATGATTATTTATTATAATCTATAATATAAATCTCACCTGCCTGGTTAAATGTATGTGTATGTATGTATGTATGTTTGTGTCTATGTATGTGTGTGTTTGGGTGGAGAGGTCTCCCGTAAGCCGTGGTGAAGGAAACCTTTCTAGAAGAAGCAAATATCTGATTTAAAAAAACATAAAGCGGGAGACCAGTACCCGCATTAAGCTGGTTTGCAGTTTAATTTGTTGCTGGCTATCTTGCTCTTGCTTGTTACTGGATCTCAACATTGTGAACCGAGAGAGAAACTTAGCTGTCGTACAAAGTTAAAACTCTCTAACATCATCTGCGTATAGATACTCCCTCATGGATTTGTCTATAAAAATGGTCCTGTGGCGATGGAAGTCATTTTTGGGGTCTGAGGGAGTGGCACTTGTCTGACAAGACGTTGCAATCATCATCAATCATCATCATCATCATGTATATCTGCCTTTAACTTTCGACAGAGACGGTACCTTTTTGAGGCTCGACCCTTCAGACGACAAATATAAAAATATTGGCTAAAAACATTAATTTTTTTTCACTCTAAAGAGGGCACTTTTCTACAGGGAGGGGTCGCTTTTTTCAGCGATATTTTCGAAAGTTATTCCCTCTTTTCGATTGACTAGCCTTAATTTCAACCTACATCACTTCCGGTTTGGCGATAGACGCAACAGCAAAGATGTCACTTTTTCTTCTTTTTTTTGCATTCGTTTCCTCCTTTACGGTACGGGTTCGAGCCTGCCTGCCTACTACAACTTTTTTTATCAACACACACCTCCAAGCACCTGGGCAACGTCGGTCACCCAGGCTAGTCTAGTCTATAATATAAATCTCATCTGTCTGTTTAAATGTATGTATGTATGTATGTATGTCTCGCAAAACCTTTCGACACAAGTGACGGATTTTCACGAGATTGGTATCGTTTTGAAACTCGACGCTTTGGACGACAAACACCGAAAGATTGGCTAAAACTATTAATTCCTTCACTCTGAACTGGGCACTTTTCTACAAGGAAGAGTCGCTTTTTTCGCTTGACTAGCCTTAAATTAAGCATTCGTTATTTCCGGTGTGGCAATGTGCAAAGACGTCACTTTTTTTTCACGTTCTTTTCCTCCTTCGCGGTGCTACCATATTTTTTTTTTTTTTTTTTTTGCTCAACACAATGCCGGGCACCCAGGCTAGTAATTATTAAATACCTACAGACACTAATGTTTCATCCTTTCGGGAATCATCAACAGGGTGTCACGATTAACACCGATCGATAGATTCGCACCCGGCAATAAAAGCCATCTCTGACTCCATTAGCTAGGACCTAATTTGTTTGGCTACCATTAACCACGAGAAATACTGTTGAAATTTAAACATTGATTTTAAAAAATTTTAACGCCTGTCAGAGTGATCTAATCATAAACTGATAATCTGTACATGCAAGCTAAATTGACAGGCTTTATTTTAACTGAAAGTGCTCGCAGATAAGAAACGAGTTTCTTAAATGGACTGACATAATTATTTACTATAATAATTATTAAATACCTACAGACACTAGTGTTTCATGGTTTCGGGAATCATCAGTGCAGAGTGTCACGATTAACACTAGTCGATAGATTCGAACCCGGTAACAGAAGCCATATATATATATATATATATATATATATATATATATATATATATATATATATATATATATATATATAAATATATATGTATATATATATAAATATATATATATATATATATATATATAAATTCCTCCTATTCCCTATACAAATTCCTTTTTTAACCCTTGCTATTAATTTATGGTCTTTTTACCACGTTTTTAAACAATGTTTTCTCCCCCATTGCCAACGTTAATCTTGAAAAGGATTGTCTGAAAGACGTCTCGATAGGGTTTTTTTCTGTCCCACCCCTTATTTATCCCTTTTATCTAATTTATGTTTTTTAAACATTCAATTAGAGCTTAGGAGAAATATTCTTTAGAAGTGTATTTTGTTCTTCTTTTTGAAAGTTTCTTTTTAATGGTTTTAATGGTTCTATAGAAACAAAAAAAAAACTAAAACCGCAGCAATTAATAATGGCACTACGTTCGGTGTTATTCAAAAGTGTTATAAAATTATGTACCCATAAATATATATATATATATATATATATATATATATATATATTGCAGCTAATTCTACCCTTTGCGACCAAGGCCACCAACCTACAATATTTCCTCCTGTATCAGAAAACATGCTATATGATATACAAATATCTGTACGCGATGTTGCCAAGCTAATCAAAAACCTTGACTCGAGTAAAGCAACCGGCACTGACGGTATTTTTTTTTTATTTTTTATTTTTTTTTCAATTTTCACCCCAAACAAGGCACAGTGCCACTTTGAAGCAGGGGGCTACTATCAGGGACTTAATTAGCGGGGTCATTATGAAGGGAGATGAGTAGAAAGATGTTTGGTAACATTACACTTGAACTTCTGCATATCATTGCAGTTGGGAAAGCAGAATCCCGGAAGGGAGTTCCAAAGACCCGCAGTTCTGGGGAAGAAACTATTGGAGTAAAAGGCTTTCTTGCACCTAGGGATCTCTACTGTAAAGGGATGAGACTTAGTAGCTTGTCGGGTTTGTCGGGGGTAGTTACGTCGGGGAGGTACAAGTGTTTGCAGTTCGTCAGAGCATTCACCATTGAAGTATTTGTAGAACAGGCAGAGGGATGCAACATCTCGTCGATGGGACAGAGGCTGAACCCTAGATGACAGTTCAGGACCTATCAGGTTGGCGACTCTCTTTTGAACCCTGCCCAGGAGCGAGAGACAAGAAGCAGATGCACCAGCCCAGATGTGACAACAGTACTCCATACATGGGCGAATGGTTGCCTTATAGAGGTATAGGATACTGTCAGGCGTAAGTAGTTTTCTAGCACGGTAGAGGAAGCCAACCTTCCTTGCAGCAGCCTTGGCAATGCTCTCAATGTATCTATTCCAGTTCATATTCCCTGTAAACGTTAGGCCGAGGAGTTTAAAAGAAGTACTTTCAGGTAATGTGTTCTTGGCCATTGCTTTCGGTGGTAGAGAAGGTTTCTTGTAGTTATTGAAGGAAACAAGCTTAGTCTTAGCAGCATTGAATGTGACCAACCATTTTTGTCCCCATTCCACTACGGATTGGAGGTCATCCTCTAGTGTTTCTGCCATTTCCTTGGATATGTGTTCATTTGTTTTCCCCTCATATCTGTTATAGAGAGTGGTGTCATCGGCAAATATACCCATCTCCGAAACAATTTTATCAGGGAGGTCGTTTATGAATATCAGGAATAATAGAGGTCCAAGGATAGACCCCTGAGGTACTCCCGCATGTATGTCGTATTGTTTGGATGTACGACCGTCGAGGACAACTTATGATTTTTCTATTACTTAAGAAGGATTTAATTACATTATGAATTCTTCCAGTGATTCCATATGATCTAATTTTCCTTAGAAGACCATCGTGCCATACCCTGTCAAAAGCCTTAGATATATCGAGGGCTACCGCTTTACCCTCCCCTGTTTTATCCAATGAACGTTATATATGTTCAGAAACTACAGTTAAGATATCTGCTGTTGAACGGGCTTGCCTGAATCCATATTGTTTGTCAGTCAGGAGTTTGGCAGCTATAAGGTGCTGGACTAGGGCTTGATTAACTAAGGACTCAAATATTTTGGCGAAAAGCGGGAGGAGGCTAATGGGGCGATAATTTAGTGGGTCAGTTCTTTCACCAGAATTCTTGAAGACTGGTACCACAATTATAGTACTCAAAAGACTTCAACCAGAACTAGCGCCCATCCTTACAAAACTGTTTAAACGTTGTCTTAAGGAGAATTTCTTCCCGTCACCCTGGAAAATTTCATCCGTATGCCCCGTATTTAACAATTCAGGTAATGGCTCATCTCCCTCTTAGTACAGACAAATTAGTCTCCTGTGCGTCATGAGTAGGTTGCTGGAATCTGTGTTAAATAGAGAAATAATCAACCATCTCAGCAAAAATAATCTTCGTAGTGACACGCAATATGGTTTCCATTCTTCTAGATCTACACCAGATGTGCTTACAGTTATATCTCATAGGATTAGCGAATCTCTCGACGGAGGCTACCTTTCTATAGCAATTGCTCTTGACATATCAAAGGCCTTTGATAGAGTATGGCATAAAGGTTTACTTCACAATATTTCCAGCTACGGTATAGCTAGAAATGTCTTCTCAATTATTAAATCATCTCTCTGATACGTTCATAAGAGTAGTGGTTGATGGGCAGAAATCAGAAGCTCACAGTATTAATGCTGGAGTTCCTCAGGGGTCCATCCTGGGCCCAACTGTCTTCCTGATCTACATTAATGATCTTCCAAATCACATCCTTACACCATTCGTAGAAATGTATGCTGATGACACTACTATCTATGGTAGCACATCTAAGACCGTAAACGACCAAGTTCTCTCTGATTCTCTCCTCTGATCTTGAGCAAGTGGTACAATGGGGAAAGAGGTGGCTTGTTACTTTTAATGCATCTAAAACCAAGTTTTTATCTTTACATCATCAACGTTCTGATCCCCATCTGGCATTAATTGAAATGAATGGCTCTCTTCTTGGGGAGGCCTCATATTTTGACAAGCTTCTTGGCTTGACGTTTACTCCTGATCTTAAATGGAACACATGCATTAAATCCGTTGCCAAGGCCGCTGGAAAAATGGTGTGATCCTTCTATCGATCCAGTAGATATCTCACTGCTGATGCAATTCTCTATCTATATAAGAGCCAGGTATGTCCAGGGATGGAGTACTGTTGTCACATCTGGGCAGGAGCTGCTAGAAAGGACTTGCCCTGTCTTGATAGAGTTCAAAATAGACTTCGTAGCTCTGTAGGAGATGTTCTTTTCTCTTCCCTGAAACTTCTTTCTCATAGACGAGATGTTGCGAATTTGTCTCTGCTTTATCGTTATTTTCATGGTAAGTGCTCGGCTGAGTTCCAATTTATGGTCACTCCTCGCCAGACTTTCACAAGAAACACCCGTCTAGCAGAAAACACTATCACTAATTTCCCCCACTTTTTATCTGTGCCTAAACCTAAAGGTAGATTCCATGAAGAAAGCTTCTTTCTTTGAACTGCACGCTTGTGGAATTATCTTCCGTTTTCCTGCTTTCCAGCTGACTACAATATGGTTGTCTTCAAGTCTAACGTAAACAAGTTTTTGATGAACCGTTCAAGTTAACAAATTTACCGAATTTACATTATTAACGATTACTATATTGTCCAATTTCTACTTTATACCCTTTAACTCTTATCCTCGAGTGGCCTCTTGGCCTTGATAAGTGGTGATGCCTATGTAAAATATATATATATATATATATATACATATATATATATATATATATATATATATATATATATATATATATATATATATATATATATATTGCTTATATTTTTTTGGAAAAAAGAATTCCAGGCGACTGCTCCATTATTAGAAAAAATTTACAAAATAAGGGCATATAATTTATTAGTCTATTGCACTATCGAGTTAACTAAATTAAATTTGTTCTATGAATACCACGTTTGAATACTTCCTGACTGTTTACTGTTTATATTTTATAGCTTAATATTAAGAGGTACTTTATATCTCTCATTTTTTGTGTTCATTTCTGGTAACCTGGGGGAGAATGCTAGCCTACAGAGTCTTAGGTGGATTAGTAATGGGTTAAAATCTCCCGGCTTGTAATAATTATCACTTCCTACACTGATGATTGCGTAATCATGAAACACTAGTGTTTCTGGGTAAAAATCAATGATTATATTTATTTGTAAAAATTATTATCGTTATATGTGTGCGTGTGTTCATATAAACTTTTGTAAAGGTATACACGAATTCATTCATTTACTGTGCTCAAGTGCACGTCATCGGGACTAATTTAAAATGAAAATAAAACTGGACGAAATTCGGTATTGACATCTGATTTTCTTTTGTTTTTATTTTTATTGTGAGTTAGTCTCGATGGGATGCACTTTAACACAGAAACATGAATTAATTTGTGTAGACTATTTTACATGACACACCCATATTTTTCCGATATTAGGGGAGTGCAGAATTTATACAGAATTCCGAACGGAAGCTTTTATTTAATACAATTTCGAATTATTTAGAACTTATACCCAGTTATGGCTGACGGAATGAGAGCATACTGAAAATCCCTCGGGGAAAGAGATGCTTGACGAAAGAAGCAGTGTACATAATTGTATAATAAACCAACCCAGGACTATGGGTCCGGCCCCAGTTAAACTTCAACATTCAAAGCATCATTAGCAGATGAGGTGAAGGAAAAAACAATAGTCACATGACCTGCTGCAAGTAAAAAGTCTAGTCACCGAAGACTTGTTTTTGTAAAAAAAATATCTCCAATGTAAAAATAATAATTCAGGAAATACTAAAGTTCTTTGCATTTCAATGTCGTTTAGGTAAGAAAACTCCAGTTCCATAGGTACAAAGTTTTGAATTGCAACCAGACTTTAATGGCCTTTATATTTAGAGTTGAAAACTCTCGCATAGTCGAAATCCTAAAAGCGTTGTATGGCAGTTGTGACCATGTTCATTTGATCACAGTAAAACGCATGCTAACTCTTCTGCTTCACAAAACTAAAAATTGTACAGATCGATAGTCGATAAATCTTGCAAACAATTCTTCCAGGTTGATTGATGGAAAATATTCTTGAATTTTACTTTTAAACCATGTCATATGCTCACTAATAATTGGAATCATCTTGGTAATGTAAGTTTTCGGATTTGCTAGAAACATATTCAAATTATCTATCTTCATTCTGCTCTACTAGTACACAATTTTCTCTGGAGTAAAACGTTTACAACATTTAAATATTGGATAAGAAATATCTACAAACGAATCGGTTGATATTGTAAACAAAATATATCATATAGAGCATAACAACGCTTGGCAATGTTTATTATTATCGCATGAAAGCAAAATATGTACAAGTTTACGATATTTAAAGATCAATAACATTGCAAGTAATAATGTGTGCGTCAGTATTTATTAATACGAACAACTCCGGTTATAACGATATGAACGCTGTTTGCCACCAAAAACAACTTCCACCTATAACCTCTTCGCGACACACCATATATATATATATATATATATATATATATATATATATATATATATATATATATATATATATATATATATTTGAACATTTTTCGGGTGAATTATTAATAGCTAAATACAGACCAATAAACATGATTTAAAAAATAAAAAATGAAAATAAAAGTTATCTAACCAGGTTTCGTTTCTCGCTCAACAGAAAATCGAGGAAAATACGATTAAAAAAAAACCTCATGAATATGGCGGAGGAGAAAAAAAAAGCGAAAAATAAACGGGGGGAAAATCATATAGAGACTAAATTAAGTCCTAAAAGATTTTCTTTTTGCTAGCAAAGAGAAGGTCTCAAAGACTTAATAAAAATAGTATCTAGAATTTTTAAATGAAAGGGCGAGTGCGACTTACTCAAGATCGTAGCCATTTCAGCACTGAAATGTGTGGCACACGTATGGTTATTTATAAGGTGATTGCAAATCGAAGAACCATACGTATTATGGGATGTTCTCGGATGTTCTGAATAATTATTTTTCGCTCTTTTTTTTTTCTCACCCGACATATTCATGACTTTTTTAATCATATTTTCCTCGATTTGAGTTGAGCGAGTAACAAAACCTGGTTAACTAACCTTTATTTTCATTTTTTATTTTTTAAATCATCATGTTGATTGGTCTGTATTTAGCCATTATATATATATATATATATATATATATATATATATATATATATATATATATATATACTAGCTGTACCCTGCCACGCGTTGCAGTGGCTCAATTTGGTGTAATGTAAAAATTTAATAAAAAGAGGAAAATGCATGTTTCTTATATTCTTAGTACAGCAATCCACTCCAAAAAATGAAAAAGAAGGCGAAAATGAAAAAAAATGGTACTTTCGCAAAATTTGATCTGGATCCTCCGGAGTTTCTGTCAATCATTCATGGTTTGGACTCGACCAACAATCAGTGGATGAAGCCGAACGTAGCAAAAATGTTGAAACGCTAAATGTTTTTTTTTTTTTTTTCTGTATACAAAAATGTGAGTTAGTAATTAATATTTGGTTGATGGGGGGGTACTATACACAGATTCGAAAAAGTTGTCCAAAAACAAATAAATGAAAGCAGAGGTACGGTAATTTACGTTTCTACCTAACTGGATAATTGTTTAGTGTTTTTATGTAATGTAAAATGTTTAATCGGCTCGAAAAACAGAAATGGTCGCAGACTCTGTTGAATACGTTAAGTTTGAGAAAGTAAGTTGAAAACTAAAAACTATACAAAACAGTGTCTGAAACCCCACAAATGTATGTTACCATGACATAGACTGGCATAATCGGTGGGTTTCTGACAGTATTTTGTAAAGTATTTTAGTTTTAACTCACTTTCTCTAACTTAAGGTAATCAACAGTGTCCGCCACCATTTGTAGCTTTCAAATACACTGATAAACACTGTTTTTCAAGCCGACTAAACGTTACATTAAATGAAAAGGGTTCATATTACTAAACACAGATACAAAAAAGTTGTCAAAAAATAAATATATAACAAATAAATGTTATCAAAGGCAAGAAAAGTAAATGTTCTACATACCTGGATAAGATTTTAGTGTTTTTATGTAATGTATAATCGGTTCAAAAACATTCAATGTTTATCGCTATATCTGAAAAATACAAATGGCGGCAGACTGTATCGAACACGTTAAGTTTGGGGAAATTTTGGGAAAATGAGTTTAAACTAAAAACTATACAAAATACTGTTAGGAACTCACTCAATATATGTTATCATGACGTAGGCTGGCATATAATCGGTGGTTTTAAACTTTTGCTCGATACAGGTGATGACTTTTAAAAGTTCCTTTTAGTGATTACCTGGTTTGAGGATATTTGTACAACTAAACGGCAAATCTGCTCCAAAAAATCTGGTATTATTTTACTTTAAAGCCCGTTTCACGTTCGTATATAACGAAATATTTTATTGTAAATTTTGGTGTGCTAAAAACGAATCTGCAAACCGTTTCCGTAGCAAAAAGAAAGTTTTCATGATATTCATGAAATTACTTTTTCGAAAAGTGGGTGATCACTTTTCAATCTAAATTTAACTTAGAATGAGCACCCACTTTCTGGCCACCTGAGAGAGGAGCATTTTTCTGTGTGTTTCTTGGCTAAAAAGTTTTTGTTTGATTTCTTTTGTTTGGTAATAACCCCTGAACTCTGGAACTATTTTCCATTTCACAGCCGTAGCCTTCGTTTACGCTATGCGTGAGCATAAACGAAAGCTGTTTAGCTAATAAACATGGGACCCCCCCTTTCTTAGGTGGCTAGAAAGTGGGTGCTCATTTTAAGTTAAATTTACATGGAAAAGTGATCGCCCACTTTTCGAAAAAGTAATTTCTTCATATCATAAAAACTATTTTTTTGCAACGGAAACGGTTTGCAGATTCGTTTTTAGCACACCGAAGTCTACAAAAAATTTTTTTTTTTAATTTTTTTTTTAATTACATTTTCACCCCAAACAAGGCACATTGCCACTTTGGTGTAGGGGGCTACTATCAGGGGAAACATCTACTGGTGCACTATGTAGGGATTAGGGCAGCGAGATGTTGGTTCACGTTGCACTTGAACTTATGCATGTCAGTACAGTTGGGGAAGCAGTGACCTGGAATGGAATTCTAAAGTCTAGCAGTTCTGGGGAAGAAACTACTGGAGTAGAAAGATCTTTTACATCTAGGGATCTCTACAGTGTGTGGTGGGATTTTGCAGCTTGTCGGGTCTGTCGAGGGTGTTCACGTCGTGGGGGCACAAGTGCTTGCAGTTCTTCAGAGCATTCACCATTATAATACTTGTAGAACAGGCAGAGGGATGCAACGTTTCGACGATGGGACAGAGGCTGAAGCTTAGATGCCAGTTTAGGGCCTATCAGATTTGCGACTCTCTTTTGAACCCTGTCAAGGAGCGAGAGACTAGTAGCCGATGCACCAGCCCAAATATGACAGCAATACTCCATACATGGGCGAATGGTGGCCCTATAGAGGTACAGGATACTTTCGGGTGTTAGAAGTTTTCTAGCACGGTAGAGGGAGCCCACCTTCCTCGCAGCGGCCCTGGCAATGCCCTCAATGTAATTGTTCCAACTCATGTTTCCTGTGAACGTTAGGCCAAGGAGCTTGAGAGACGTACTCTCAGATAAAGAGTCGTTGGCCATTGCTATAGGTGGTAGAGAAGGTTTCTTGTAATTATTGAATGAAACCAGTTTTGTCTTGACGGCATTGAACGTGACCATCCATTTTTGTCCCCATTCCACTACTGATTGGAGGTCATCCTCTAGTGTTTCTGCCATTACTTTAGATATATGTTCATTTGTTTTCCTGTCGTGCCTGCTATAGAGTGTTGTGTCATCAGCATATATACCCATCTCAGAGGCAATTTTGTCGGGGAGGTCATTTATGAATATCAGGAACAGCAGAGATCCAAGGATAGATCCCTGGGGCACTCCCGCATTTATATCATATTGTTTAGATGTACGACCGTCGAGGACAACCTGGATTTTTCTCTTATCTAAGAAGGATTTAATTATGTTAAGTATTCTACCAGTGATACCGTAAGATCTAATCTTCCTGAGGAGACCCTCATGCCATACCCTGTCAAAAGCCTTAGATATATCTAGAGCTCTGCCCTCTCCCGCTTTCTCCAGTGAATGGTATATGCGTTCAGAGATTACAGTGAGGATGTCTGCCGTGGAACGGGCTTGTCTAAATCCATATTGTTGGTCGGTCAGAAGTTTAGCATCTGTAAGGTGCTGGACTAGAGCATGGTTAATTAAGGTCTCAAATATTTTGGCAAATAGTGGGAGGAGGCTAATAGGGCAATAATTTAATGGGTCAGTTCTCTCGCCAGAATTCTTGAATACTGGTACCACAGAAGCAGTTTTCCAACAGCCCGGAAAGCAAGATTCATTAAGGCATTTGTTGTAGAGTTTGGAGAGAACTGGAGCTACTTCGGCTGAGCACTTTTTTAATAGCGCAGCTGGGATGAGGTCGGGTCCACATGCTTTTGAAGTGTCAAGGTTTTTTATGATAGCATGCACCTGAGCAGGGGTGATTATCAGATCGTCTAGCGTGGCGTCTGTCCGCATAGGAAATTGAGGTAGGGGTGGTTTAGAGGGTCCAGTGTGGAGTTTGAGGCAAACCGACTGGCAAGCATGTTAGCCTTCTCGGTTGCTGAGCAAAGAACCTCGTGATTGTTGGTTAGTGGGGGAATTGTTGATTGCCCATTATTTACTACACTGTTGTAGATTTTCCAGAAGTCACGAGTTCCTAGTTTTTGTGCTTCGATGCGTTTTTTAGTGGTTTCCGTAAATTCCCTCTTAGCTATCGCTATTTCTTTCTTAACGTTACTTCTAGCGTCTATGTACTTCTGTCTGTTTGAACTGGACTTATGTCGGTTAAACCTGCGGAATGCATGCTGCCTTTGAGCAATGGCAGTTGCGCAAGTCGAAGTAAACCATTGGGGAGAGTTGGGCTTGCTATAGAATTTCCGCATGGGAACATGCGCTTCGATTGCAGTTTTGAACCATTCAGTGGTCTCGGTTGCACACTGTTCAGCAGGAAGAGAAAAATATTTCCCCATGGGGCGTCTCTGATAAGATCTCTGATGGCTTCCCAGTCAGCCTTTTTATAATATCTCGTTGTTTTGAGCACTGGCTCTTCAGTTTTGGGTCTAGAGTTTAGGGCGATTTCAGCCATTATCACCGCATGATCAGCGTTCCCAAGTGGGCTGTCGGCTTTCGTAACACAATCATCAGGAACTGTTGTCAAAAACAGATCTAATAGTGATGCGTGTTGTTCTTCTTGAGCAGGGAAACGGGTTGGAAAAGTAACAATTTGCGATAGGGAGTGAGATATAGAGAAGCTATGAGTTGCGCTGCCTGCTGTATCTGTGTAAGTAGAGAATCCAAGCCAGTTTTTGTGATGGACATTAAAGTCGCCAAATACATGTATTTGTGCGCTAGTGTCGAAGGAGAGTGTTGTGTCTATGCTGTCAGATACTTTGTTTATTATGATGCAGTCTTGGGTCGAGGGAGAGCGGTAGAGAAAGTAAAAGTAGCTAATGTTGTGTTGCATGATTAGTCTAAAGCACATAAAGGCTTGATCATCCGTTTCTAGGTTTGTTTCTCTAGTCAAGGGAAGGGTATTACGAATGTAAACTCCAAGTCCGTGCATATGTCTGTCAGAGTCCTTACGGCATGTTATATACGAACGTGAGACGCACGGCCCTTAATGGAAAATTATATCAAAAATCCGGGGGAAAATAGTTTTCAATAAAAACAGCAAATGAATTCGATAGAAAAAAATGGATGCTATGTTTTTTGTTTTTTTTTCTGTGTTTTTCTTGGCTAAAAGGTTTTTTGTTTGATTTATTTTGTATGGCAATAACTCCTGAACTATGGGACTATTTTCCATTTCACAGACGTAGCCTTTGTTTATGCTACGCGTGAGCATAAACGAAAACTGTTAAATATGCACTCGCGTACCAAACTGCCTTGTCAAAAAACCTTTAAGCCAATAAACACGAAAATAAATGCCCCTTCCCCGGGTGGCCAGAAAGTGGGTGCTCATTTTAAGTTAAATTTACATAGAAAAGTGATCACCCACTTTTCGAAACAAAATTTCTTCATATCATGAAAACTATTTTGGTACTCATTGGGCGTTGATTTCCATGGCGACCCGCAGAATTATTTCATGGTCGTTCCCTTAGTCCCCCCCTAAGTCAAGGCTAACGCATGTGCGCGTAACATTTTTTTATTTATTTACTTACGTGGCGGAGTTATACAACCATCACCCCCATCACCTTCATGCGAATTTCTATACTGATAGGTTTTTTTTAATTTTTTCACTGGATTATTATTGATTGAACACTAACCAGATTATGAAAAAAAATTGAAAAAAAAAAATTATTTCAACATTTGAAAGGGGTACTCACTTTTTAGTTACCACGTTCTGGTAAATCGGTCACTCATTTTGGGGGGGGGGCTAAATACGGAAGTGTCTTCGGGAGATATAAAATGGTCGCATGTTGACGAAGCAATGTATCGGGAGGCGTACGGGATGGAAAATTATTGGTAAATTTTTAGATTAGGTCCACCTCCTCAATTTCCTTTTAAATGATGACTTGTAATGGTTTTCGACTATGCTGAATACGAAAATCGCATTGAAATTTTGCAGAAACAAGTAGTTATCAAGATATAAAATGTTGTATTATGCATTGTAATCTTTGGCGGCCATCTTTTTTACTCGCGTGCATTTGTTTATGGCGCGTGCGCGCGTAAAAAGATGGCCACCAAAGAATACAATGCATAATATAACTTTTTATATCTTGATAACTACTGATTTCCGCAAAATTTCAATGCGATTTCCGTATTCAGCATACGCGAAAACCTTTATATGTCGTCATTTAAAGGAAAATTGTGGAGGTGGACCTAATCTAAAAAAATACCAAATTATTAAACATTTCGGTACTCATGCAGAGAGTGATCCGTGCTGAAATAATAATGTTATTTTTTTTTAAGTCATTCTTAACATGGGGAGGGGAGGGTGTTTTGTACCTATTTTGTACTTTAACCTTACAATTGAATAAAAAAAACATATAAAACTTTAATTAAACGTGGAAATACGATTTATAAAATAGCGCGGATCACTTTCTGCATTAGCACCAACATTTCTCCAGCATGTTAGTGAAATTTATAATACTTAAAAAAAATTTAGAAAAAACAAAAGTTTTGAAAAAAACAAAAAACCCTCACCTTTCATGAAAACAAATTATTTAAAAAAAAAAAAAACACCCACAAACTGACTTTTAACTAAATAAGCAATAAAAAAAAATTTTAACTCGAAACTTTATGTTCATAAAAACAATCAAAAGTCATGTTCAATCTATTTTTTTTTCTTTGAGAAACAAATATATTTCTGACTTACAAATGCGGTAGAGACTCATATTATTTTTACTTTCTATGGTTTTGATATACCGCGTTTTTATTGGTTACAAAATGGGTAACTGATTTATCAGAACGTTGTAACTAAAAAGTGAGCACCACTTTCAAATGTCGAAATAATGATTTCTTTTAAAAAAAAATTTTTTTAATTATCTGTTAAATTAGTGTCCAAGCAATAATAATCCAGTGAAAATAATTTCCAAAAACTTATAAGTATAGAAATTACGCATGGGAGTACTACGGCACTTTCGAACTTACTTTTACAAAGATTATTTACGTTAACTCTTTTCATAAATAATTTTTTAAAAAAAGAAACTAAACCATTTATTGATAATTTGTCACGTGTACAAACATTTATTTATTTATTTATTTATTTATTTGCGTAGGCTTAACTCTTTTCATGAATAAGAAAAGTTTTACTCTTTAAGAATAATAAAAGGAAAAAATGCAGAGAGTGATCCGCGCTATTTTTTAAATCGTATTTCCAAATTAAAGTTTTACGATATGTTTTTTTATTCAATTGTAAGGTTAATGTACAGAATAGGTACAAAACACCCTCCCCTCTCCATGTTAAGAATGGCTTTTTAAATGATAACGTTATTATTTCAGCACGGATCACTCTCTGAATGAGTATCATAAAAATTAATACAAATAATACTTATCTCAATAAGTGAAAGGCTCATTTCTACCGGAAATGAACTGGGGACAATCTCGCAGTTACGAAAAATATTTTCATTTATAATTTAATATTTTTTATAATTCGTAATGTTAAATTATTTTAATAACATACAAACATTTTTCGACTTTAAACATAGATTTTCAGAAAATTTCAATTAAATTGGTAACGTAGAAATATGGTTTTATTCACTTTTAACGAACCAAATATTACATTTATATATATACTAGCATGGGTGCCCGGCGTTGCCCGGGTGTTTGGAGGTGTATGCTGAGCAAAAAAAAAGGGGTAATTTTTTAAACTTTGACCCCTATTATGACCCCTGAAAATTTATTTTTTGGGCCTCAAATCAAGTTATTAAGTTAGATCCATGTCCACGGAACCTATATCTAAAATTTCAAGGGTGTAGACCCAAAATTGTCGGAGAAGTTTGCTAGAGTTCTCAAAGCTCAAATCGTTGAACTTTGACCCCTTAATCGCCAAATTTCTGGCTAAAAACCGATCACATAGATTTTTCCAAATCTCAGTACCCTGTATAATTTCGAGTCTGTAGACTAAAAATTGACAGAGTTATTTCGTAGGGAAATGTACACAGACACACACACACACACACACACTTTCACTTTTATAGATATGTAGATTTAAAATTTGAGTCTGACAGAATGACAAAGTGATATTGCAAACCGATATATTAAACAAACGAACTTCAAAGAGACAAATGAACACATAAGTAAAAAAAAAAAAATGTATTAGAAAACATTTCTTGATTATTCCACGTTTTTTTTACAGACCTGACGACTGAGGTTCGCTCTTAATAAAAATTGTTTTTTATAGTCTTAATTTTGACTTCCTTTTTCATAAAAAACTAAAAGAAATCAAGAAGGAAAAAAAATTTAATTTTCATTAATTTCTTTCTGTGCAAAGCAATTCTTTCAAACTTAATCTGTTTCCAAAATGTTTTTATTTCATTCCCCTCTCCCTTCATTCATTTTCCTCCGCATCCTGGCAAGTATTAAAATAAACCATTTATAATATTTATTTATGGATTTATTTACTTATCATTTCTTTTGTATCGGTAAATGAATTCTATGCACCCACCATGTTTAAGTTTGGGAGTAAAAAATGTACGATGAACAGAAGGATAGGGAAAATAATGTATATAAATACGCAATCATAGGTCATTATAAACATCATATACATTTACAAAACTTCCAAATTGGATTGAAATAAAGAACACGATGATTTATACTGAAACTCATCTAATATTAATAATAAAAAAATAATAAAAAAAACACAAGTTGTTTGTTTAAGTATTATAAGCAATTAAATATTTCGTTGTATTAGAATGCGTTCTTTAATTACTTATAAATTACATTTTAAAAAGTGAAGGAACACGATTTGATTTGTAGTAAAATTGAAGTTTATTTAATAAAATTAAATGAAAATTATGCATGTAAGAATATGAATATTTGAAGCAGAACACAAGCAAAACATTTGATATGAGTTAAGACAATAAACAAATATTAAAATTAAACAATTTTTTTAATCAAAATGATTTTTTTTTAATCAAAATGAACCACAATATTTTTAAATACAAATGAACCACAATATTTTTTCAAAATCAAAAACAATATTTTAATGGGTTTGTATTACTGTACACATAGATTCGAAAAAGTTGCCAAAAACAAATATATAACAAATAAATGTTATCAAAGGCAAGATAAGTTACTTTTCTACCAAACTGGATATATTTTTCGTATTTTTATTCAATGTAACATGTTTATTCAGCTCGAAAACCATACAGTGTTTACCGATGTATTGGAAAATTCAAGATGGCGTCTTAGTCCCTCTTGAACACGGTAAGTTTGGGAAAAGGTGTTATAAATAAAAAACTGAATAAAATACTGTTAAAAACTCGCTCAATATGTTACCGTGACATAGGTTGACATATATTCGGCGGGTTTTTTATTTGCCCAGGTGTTTTGAGGTTAATGCTGAGAAAAAAAAACGGTCAATTTTTTAAACTTTGACCCCTATTATGACTTCTTAACATTTATTGTTTAGGGATCAAGTAAAGGTAATAAGTTAGATCCATGTCCAAGGAATCTATATCTAAAATATCACGTGTTTAGATCCAAAATTGTAGGAGGAGTTTGGTAGAGTTCTCAAAGGTCAAATCGTTTGATAGCGAGGCCAAATTTCGCGAATTTGGCCTTTTTTTAAAGCAGTTTGGCCTTCAAAATTTATGTTTGGCCTTTTTCTTCACCGATGAAATCTGGGGACGCAACGGGAATTTTCGGCTAAAAAATGTTGTTACTATGCACATGCACATCTATGTATTGAAATACAATCTGTGGCAAAATTTCAGGAAAAACTAATGGATGGTTCTCTCGCAATAGTCCGGACAATTCGCTAAATTATCTCGTCAAAACCTTAAATCTCGAATTTTTGTGCATTTTTTTTCGGGGGGGGGGCTAATTTGGCATAATAGTGTCCATTTAATAGTATTATCTTGAAAAAAAAAATAAATAAGGAAAATTACCAAAAAAAACAAACAAGAACAACAAAAGTGTGCCGTATTTTTAAAAGTTTTATTGCGTTGTTTTTATTTGCTTTTTTTATTTCATCGGTGAAGAAAAAGGCCAAACAGAAATTTGAAGGCCAAACTGCTTTAAAAAAAAAGGCCAAATTCGCGAAATTTGGCCTCGCTATATAAAAAAAAAATGGGGAAATAAAAACACGAAAAATATATCCAGTTTGGTGGAAAAGTAACTTATCTTGCCTTTGATAACATTTATTTGGGTAATCTCCAAAAATACCGTTAGGGCTTACAACATGGCCGCCAGAAGAGTCAACAAAAAACTGCGAATAAAATATATAAAACTCGTAATTTCTGTTTTTAAAGTGGGTTGTCAATTTTCTTTATGAAATATACTTCCAAAATAAACTATTACAGTCGTTTAAAACATAATAGAAGTATTATTTTTTATTTTTTAAAAACAATGTTTACAAAATGTCTACGAACGTGCGTAGACATTTTGTAAACATTGTTTGGTTGCCATAACAACGTGACGGTAGTGAACGTGTGTGTGTGCGTGTGTGCGCGTGTGCTTGCTAGTACTACTATTAAGTTTGTCGGAGCGTTTGATTTCGTGTAGTTTAGTTTCGTATTTTTTTAATTTGTGAATAACAAGTTATTTAAAAATTAAACCCTTCCAAGATGGACAATAAATAAAGCCATAATATTTTATGGTAAAGGTAAGAGCGTAGAAACCATTGTTTTTTAGGAGATGTGATTATTGGATTAACCAATCAGAAATCGTCTGTGGCACACACATCTCTGTTTTTATAGATATATAGATAGATAGATAGATAGATAGATAGAAGATATATATATATATATATATATATATATATATATATATATATATATATATATATATTCTAAGAGAATATCTATCCTAGGGCGGTTAAAAAAGTAACGCAACAGAACGAATTTTATACATTCTTCATGCAATTACGAAGATTAAAATCAAGATATAATGATGATAAACTGTGTATCTAGGATTCTTATTCCAATTTTGATTAAAATTCATTGCATGCTATTGAAAATAAAAATCTCCGAAATTTAAGGATTAAGAAAAAAATAACATTACTTAATTGGTGTCTAATAAATATGGACCAAATTTAATGCAATTTGAAATATTTGAATTTTTAAATGGGGTACTGTGACGGTAAACACCTTCAAAATACTCCAAAGAAACTGAAATGTGGGAAATTATAGGTCTATTAATTATTGCTAAAATTCATGAAAACTCTAAGGTAATGTCCACCTCCTTTTTACCTCCTTTGTAAAATTAAATTAAACTAAATACAGCCCACATTATAACCCCTACAAGCTGTGTTCCAAGCTGTGTTTCAAGCCAGGTTCCAAAAGTTAGATTAATCACTTAATCATTTTAATTATTTTTATACCGTAAAATAAACACATAGACTTAATTCATTATGCACACACACACACATACACACACACCACACACACACACACACACCACACACACACACACACACACCACACAAACACACACACACCACACACACACGTTGATGAAGATATAATTCTCTTTCTTTTCATATCCATCTCTTCATATACCTATATATATATGTATATATACATATATATACATATATATGCATATATATATATACATATATATATATGATAAAGTAAAATAAGTAATAAAAAGATATAATATATAGAAATGAAATAAAAAGTCGCAATGAACGACAATTGATGAGTATACTATAAATAATTCATTACTTGTATGTAAATAAATGTTATTCTGGCAGAAATATATTGCCCATTATTTAATGCGCGATTGATTTGTTCTAAAAATGCAACATTTTTCTTTGTCAAGTTTTCTAGTTAATAGTAATTATGACCAACGTTTGCTTGCCCCTACACACTCTCTCTCTCTCTCTCTCTCTCTCTCTCACTCTCTCTCTCTCTTTCTCTCTCCCTCTATCTTTCTCTCTTTGTCAATCTATCTCTTGATCTCTCCTTTTCTTTCTCTATATAGCTATCTCTTTCACACACACACACACACACACACACACACACACACACTCTCTCTCTCTCTTTCTCTCTCTCGTTCTTTCCTTCTCTCTCTTTCTATATATATATATATATATATATATATATATATATATATATATATATATATATATATATTAGAATGGCAAAATTTTAAAATGATGGAAAGGAAATGAACCGTTTGCAGATGTTATAAAATAAATAAGTCGATTAAAAGAATAACCAAATGTAATAAAGCTTGAAGCGCTTTTTGTCATATATATGCATGTATATATATATATATATATATATATATATATATATATATATATATATATATATATATATATATATATATTATCTCTGCTTCTGTGTTTTAGATATCTTTAACAAGAGAACGTGAATCACGTTTTAAAATCACACTAACTCTCACAGTCATATAATACAAACGGAAGGAAATATCTTTTTTCCAACTTTTATTTACAAAAGTTGTTTACAAAATATCAATAATTTATATATTTGTAAAAAAAAACACTTCCTACAAAGAACACTCCTTATTAACTTTAAACGATACTATTTTTGTTTCTTTTCAAAACTTGTATTATCAGTTTGTTACATTACTAAAACCATTTTTCATTTCTTAACTATCTACGAAGATAAATTGATGCATTCATGCAACACAGAGTAACCCGATTTACTATAGTGCTCTTCTATTTCATGATTAAATAAAGCAGATACACAGAAAACAACTAGCTTTTAATATAATCATTCGACACCCAGAAACTAGGAAGCGATAGTGTCAGCAATCTCTACAAAAGGATAATAAAAATAATGGAGAGAGTCATATGTTCAGTCGCTCAAGTTCAAAGTACAAGAGCGTGAACTTTGGCGAACAAATAAGGTTCTACACAGATGCAAGTCCTCTATCCGACCATCATCAACGGGTCTGAGGTGATTTCGTCTATGCCAAGAACTTTGCACTAAACTCAACCCTATGCGATCAGAGCCTCCTACCTCCTTGATTTTCTCCCAAGACCGAAAGTAATCTTAGTGACATCCACTTATCTCTTCGTTGTGTTGCCACACTCATCCATAACTTTGACAGCAGTAAAGCAATTTGTGCTGACAGTATTCCAGTCAAGAATTTGCACTCAGAACTAGCACCCATTCTTGCAGATCCCTTTAACTGATGCTTAAATGAGAAATGCATCCCAATACTTTAGAAAATATTTAAGTTCATTGAATCCGTATATAAGAGAAATTATCAACCTCTTCAGTAAAAACAGCCTACTTAATGATCAATAATATGGCTTTCGTCGTGTAAGATCAGTGAAACTATCAATGGGAGTTTCCTCTGTAGGGCAATAGCTCTTGACATATCAAAGGCATTTGATAGAGTTTGGTATAAAGGTCTACCTCATAAGATTTCCAAACATTGAATATCTAGAAATGTCTTTTCAACTGCTGAAACCTTTCCTTTTGATACAGGTAGTTGTCGATGGACAGAACAAATTATCATCGCTGGTCCCAAGAATCCACCTTGTCCCAACTCTTTTCTTTATCTTCATTAATGATCTCTCAAATTACATTTAAGCTTATTCGTTGACATATACGCAGATGATGCTAACATCTATGGCAGCACTTCAAAGGGCGATAACCACTAAGATCTCTCTGAATCTCAATCCTCCGATATTGAGCATGTGGTGCGACGGGTAAAAAGGTGGCACAATGATTTTAATGCATCCAACACTAAGCTTCTATCTTTTCACCACCAAAGCTCTGGTCCCAAGTTGACCCCAATTGATATGAATGGTTCTTGTTTTAAGGAAGCAACTTGCTCTGACAAGTTTTTGAGACTGAGCTTCACTCCTGACATGAAATAGAAAACTTACATCAAATCAGTTGTCAAGATCACTGAAAAAATGGTTGCGTTATTTTACGGTTCTAAAAGGTATCTCACTTATGACGCAATCGTCTTTCTGTATAATAGCCAAACACATCATAAAATGAAATGTGACGCTGTCGCTTGAGCTGAAACGCAGTGCCTCATCACTTTAGCTAGTCCCGGGAGATTTAACCCGTAAGCCAAGTGAGGTGGGACTTAACCTTCACTTAATTGCTTAATCTAACAGAAACGTTACTCATTCATTTTGTTTTTCTTTCCTTTTCTTTTGTATTGCTTTTATTCTTTTGTTATCCATTGTTATTTTCTCTCCGACCTTAAGTGATATTGTTTTCAAATATATATTTCAGAAAATGCAAAAAGAAAAAAAAAAGGCTCGTATCATTAACTGTTGTCATCTCTATTTCCTTTCACCGTTGCTTTCGGGAACGAGTGAATACAACTTTCGTTTTGTTTTGTTTTTTCCTTTGCATTATCGTTAAGAATAACAACACATCAACCTGTTGAATGAAGATTTCTTATTGATAACCGTAACGTTGATCAGGCACGAAGGCAGACCATGAGGAGTTTCCAGGTAGGTACAACGAGCCTATTGCATTTCCATTACTAACGATTACTATATTGTCCAATTGACTATTGTACACTCTTATCCTCGAGTGGTCTCTGGTCTTGATAAGTGGTTATGCCTATGTAAAAAAAAAAAAAATTCACAACGTGGAGTCTAAAGAATACTAGAACTTTGGTGACCAAGTGAGGATGACCTTTCTTTTGATTGCACGACCTCAGTCGTTGGAATGGTATACCAGGATTTAAAAATGAGCGGATCCCTCGTATTATAGGAGTACTGTTGTCACTCTTGGTAAGAGTTGCTAGTATATGTAGAGCACTATCGGGGGATACCAAGTAACCTGAATTCTTATTAGTATGACCGTTCTTGATGTTGGGCAAATAGAATGTTTAGAGAACATCTATCGAGGCGAATTAAGTATTTTAACAGATAAAATATTTATAGAAGAAATGTATCGGGAATGTTAGAATATAAAAAATAAACATGATTTACTGATGACATCAGGTAATCTTAATGCTGTGTATACTAATGACGTAATGAGATAGTTTAGACGAGACATGTACAGTTTAGTTAGAGTTCCAAGTCAGAGTGGAGAGTTATATAAGCTGTTAGTTAGAGTTCCGAGTCAGAGTGGAGAGTTATATAAGCTGGGAGAAACACATCTAAGGATGCAATCACACACACATTTTAAATAACAGGTGTTCACACATACCATGGTATATATAGCTATAAATATGTAATACTCGGAGTTACCTATCCTGCCTTAATAGAGTTCAAAACTGTATTCGTAATCTAGTATTACTAGAACTATTATAAATCTTCGGGATTCTTTATCGTCTGTGGATGCAATCATACGGACGTCGATGTTTAGTTTTTTTAAGAGGTTTATTTATACACACAATTTCAAACATTCAAAGAGATCTCTGGTCTTAAACAGGTGCAGACATCCCTGCATAGATAGATAGATAGATAGATAGATAGATAGATAGATAGATAGATAGATATTGTACCTGGTTAGACGGGACTATATCATACGTAATTACCTTTATCTTCACTAAGACTATTGGAAGAACGGATATGTTTCGCACACGTCAGTTTAACTTGCCAACCGAAAACAGATCGAATTCTCTCTTCTCCCCAACTCATATACTTTCATCAACTTCCGTTTATCTAACTTTGTAAGCGCTGTTGGACAAAATAATCTTCTATATAAAGTTGTTGTCTGAATTTTGCGGATTGTGTTTTGGACGGAAATATTAATTAATTTTATGATTTTTGCGGATTTTATTTATTTTCTTATTAATTTGGCAAATATTAACAATTTAGATTAGTGTTTGACAGAATCAAAAAACAAAGTATACTAATTTTAAATCCTGGTGGAAACTACTCTTTCTTTCTTTCTTGGTTTATTTAGATTGTTTTGGGGTTTGGTTTGTTTTTTTTAGAATAAAGGTTAAATTCTGACCTCTCGTCCGTTAATCGCTCATCCATTCAATTAACGGCTTTGTTCAGGGTGGTAATTATTCATCTCTGACATTTTGTTGGCTATAATTTCTGCAAGTGTTTGGTAGTTTTTAAACTTTTATTTACTCAAATAATGTATATGTTCGTTGGGGATTAAGTGGCTGCTGTGATAAAGAGCAGGTTTATAGCAGGCTATAAGTAGAGCAACAAGATATATGTTCATATTAGGTTTAAATTTCTGCGTGCTAATATTGTCGAGGACGTTTGGAGCAGGAAGAGGAGTCAAAAGGAAAAAAATTATTCGAGTAGAAAATCTTCTGGCATTTATATAGGAGTGTGAATCGATTAGCTCGATGGTATTTCGCTTAGAGGTATACGTGCAATAAGTTCATCGGAGAACATTACGTGGAAGTACTTATAAAATGAGTACTTACAAAGCTACATTTCGTACATGACAAGGAGTACTGTTGCCACATCTGGGTTTCTACTAGTCTCTGACTCCTAAACGTGTTTGATAATAACATGGTTAAAAGTTAAATTAGTAATTATCTATCTATCTATCTATCTATCTATCCAGTGATATTATTAATATAATTTAGATTGGAAGTTTTTTATTGTTAGGAGAGTGAATATATTTGGAATGTAACAATGAGTTCTAACTGAAGATGTTTACATAAATTAGCTAAGTTAAATAAGAAAAATGACCTTAAACAGTTGCGTACGTGACGTTGGAAGACGTGTGCTTTGGATGATGACGTAACGGAACTGATAGGTCAAGAGGTCAAGAAGATTAGATTAGGATTTGAGTTTGGTAACGAAAGTAAGCAGCCGTGCTTCAAAGCCGGTAAGCGGGGCTGGAAGGAACAAGCATGTAGACACGTAATGCAAACTCCTTGTGAAGACCACTGAGACAGCTGAAATAACTTTATATTTTAAAAATATAACGAGTTGTTCTGTGGTTTAACTGGTCGTTGCATGTTTCATCACAGGGTCCAGCAGTGAAGACAGAAGAACTCCTGAATAAAGAAAAGTATGAAGTATCTATATTCTTCTTATAAAATATGATACCTTTATGTAAATACGAACAGTAATATAACCTCGTGTGATACCTCGCTTTATAGCATATGTCTGTACGTCAAGATACATGGCTATACAACATGACTCAGTCTATATGTCGATTATATATCCGCCTGCTATGTAACGCAGGGTCCAAAAAGAGAGTCTCAAATCTAATAGGTGGCCCACTATCGGCCAAGTTCCAACCTCTATTAAATCATCGCAATGTCGCATCCATGTGCATATTTTATAAGTATTTGTACGACAAGTACTCTGAACTCATAGATCTGAAACTATTCAATGACACAAGCCAATAACACCAATAACGACACCCATCAGCGCAAAAAATAAATTAAAGTGCATATATTCGGAGTATATATATATATACACACACATATATCTATCTATCTATCTATCTATCTATATATATATATATATATATATATATATGGTCCACCAATGAATCGGGAAAATGTTAAAAAAATACTTAGTTATTGAAAAACTATATTTTAACAACTTTATTATACATAAATGGAATCTACATTCTTTACCATTTTTTTTTAAATGAAGAAGCAATACTCCTTTCTTAAAAATTACTCCTTTCAAATGGGTACCATTAGTTGCATCGCATTCTTAGATTCGGATGAAAAAGTCCTCCATGACTTCTTGCAGCATATTTGTCGGTATTGCCTCAATCTCGTTTGCAGTGCGTTCTTTGAGAGCTGGAACTGTTCTAGATGAGTCACTTTCGAACACTTTCGTTTTTAGATAACCGCATTAAAGATTGTCACAAGCACTCAAATTGCGTGAACAAAGGGGCCAAAGGATATTTCCATTGCGATAAATGACGCGACCTGGAAATAAAGCATTAAAGGCATCGATGGATATTCTTACAGGGTGACTTGTATCTCCATCTTGTTGGAAAAGTGTTTGTTCATCCATTTTCAAAACGGTCAAGTTAAGGAGTGAAAAAATTATTTATCCTCTCAACAAAGCGTTGAGTATTTACAGTGACCGTATTACCGTTACTTTCTGAGCATGAAGGCACTTCTTATGGAGCAAACAAGTGTTTTCCTCCGCCCAATACCTGAAGTTTTATTTTAGTCGTGACGCACACTAGGGCAGGTCGATTTTGGAACCCCGGTAAGGCAATGGTGATGATAGCTGGGGTTTGACATAGAAAAGACTTATACGAAATATTTTTCTCAAAATCGTTATCTTTGCTTGAGGAAATGACTTTAAAAGTTGAAAATTTGAAGCAATTAAAAGTTTTTCGGTGAATTGTCAAGAACGTCCCGTCATCAAAACAATCCGTACTGATAAGAAAATAGAATCATTATTTAGAATATATTTTAAACTACATTTTTAAATAAAATGAGTGAGGATAATGCATTAATAAAATAAATATTAAGTATAAAGGCAAAATTATGTTTTTTTTAAATAATAACGACCAAAGTTCGCTTTTTCATTTCATTACAAAACTGTTTAAACGTTGTCTTAAGGAGAATAGTTTCCCATCTCCCTGGAAAATCTCATCAGTATGCCCTGTATTTAAGAATTCAGGTGATCGCTCATCCCCCTCTCAGTACAGGCCAATAAGTCTCCTGTGCGTCATGAGTAAGTTGCTAGAATCTGTGTTAAATACAGAAGTAATCAAACATCTCAACAAAAATAACCTTCTTAGTGACACTCAATATGGTTTCCGTTCTGCTAGATCTACAGCAGATGTCCTTACAGTTATATCGCATAGGATTAGCAAATCTCTCGACGGTGGCAATCTTTCTAGGGCAATTGCTCTTGACATATCTAAAGCCTTTGATAGGGTATGGCATAAAGGTTTACTTCATAAGATCGCTAGCTATGGTATAGCTGGAAAAGTCTTCTCAATTATTAAATCATTTCTTTCTGATAGGTTCATAAGAGTAGTAGTTGAGGGGCAAAAATCAGAAGCTCTCAGTATTAATGCCGGTGTCCCTCAGGGATCCATCCTGGGCCCAACTCTTTTCCTGATCTACATTAATGATCTTCCAAATCATATCCTTACATCATTTGTAGACATTTATGCTGACGACACTACCATTTATGGTACCACATCTAAGACAGTAAACGAGCAAGTACTCTCCAATTCTCTCTCCTCTGATCTTGAGCATGTAGTACAATGGGGAAAGGAGTGGCTGGTTACTTTTAATGCATCTAAAACCAAGCTTCTCTCTTTACATCATCAACATTTTAATCCACATTTGTCATCAATTGAAATGAATGGCTCTCGTCTTCATGAGGCCTCAAGTTTTGACAAGCTTCTGGGCTTGACCATTACTCCTGATCTTAAATGGAACACGTATATCAAATCTGTTGCCAAGGCCGCTGGAAAAATGGTGGGATCTTTCTATCGATCCAGTAGATATCTCACTGCTGATGCTATTCTCTATCTATATAAGAGCCAGGTACGTCCAAGGATGGAATACTGTTGCCACATCTGGGCAGGAGCTGCTAGAAAGGACTTGTCCTGCCTTGATAGAGTTCAAAATAGACTTCGTAGCCTCGTAGGAGATGTCCTTTTCTCCTCCTTACAACCTCTATCTCACAGAAGAGATGTTGCGAGTTTGTCTCTGATGTATCGTTATTTTCATGGAAAGTGTTCAACTGAGCTTCAATCTATGGTCCCCCCCTCGCCAAACTTTCACAAGAAACACTCGTCTAGCTGTAAACACTATCAATAATTTCCCCCACTCTTTATCTGTGCCTAAACCTAAACATAGATTCCATGAACAAAGCTTCTTTCCTAGAACTGCACGCCTGTGGAATTGTCTTCCGTTTTCCTGCTTTCCGGCTGACTACAATATGGTTGTGTTCAAGTCTAAGGTAAATAAGTTCTTGATGAGCCGTTCCATATAAGTTATTAAATTTACCAAATTTTCATTACTAATGATTACTATATTGACCAACTTCTACTGTACACTCTTTAACCCTTATCCTTGAGTGGCCTCTGGGCCTTGATAATGTGGTGATGCCTTTGTAAAAAAAAAAAAAAAAAAAAAAAGGAACTTTTGGGGGGTGGAAACATTTTAGATTTCACCGTCGCAAAGCACGCTCGTTATTGATATTGAAAATTAACGTTTGTTTATTATTTAATTTGAAAACATTACGATTTAGGCTTAATTATTTCGAAAGGAAAAACGAAAAAGACTTGTTTAAAAAATATATTATTATATTTCAAGTGTCTTGCAGTGAATTTAAGCATATTTGTTTTATCTTTTTTACTTTGTTTTTTCTCTTAGGTTGACACAAAAACAATGTCATTTTTTGACGTTCAAATGAACGTCAAAAACATTATTTTTGAACCAACCTAATATTTCACATCAAATTCTACAATAAAGTGTGTGGTAATACTCCAGTTTGATATTAAAACAACAACAAAAATACAGTCCATACAAATTTATTGTACACATTCTTTACGAAACATAACCACGTAAATTTTCAAGTTTTTCTACTTGATAAAAACTATTTTGCAGAAAATTAGCGTCAAATTTTAATTTCTTTTATTTTTAGGGAGTAATTGTTTTAAGCAGTGTTTTTCTTCTAAAATTAGTTTTAAAATCAGATAACCCACAAACATTAATACAAGTAAATAAGGAAACTCCTTTAAAGGTTTTTCATTATGTATGCATCTATGTTATTGTGCTAAAATAATTTGTTATTTAGAAAGCCATTCTTAATATGGGAAGGAGGTTGTATTGTTACTGTTCTGTACTTTCACCTAAAAATTTAATAAACAAAAATTTCATAAAAATTAAATTTAACTTGAAAATACTATTAAAAATAGCATAATAACATAGATGCACAAGCACTGGTTTTTCAAACACTAAACACTAAACACTCGTTTAAAATGGCACAGCTACAGCAATAATGAATCTCTTTATTGATAAATTTATGTTATCGAAGGCGGAGCTAAAATCTGCTAAAAATGTCTAAAGTAAACACTACCTCTGATTTGGTTTGGTCCTCTCTCTTCAATACATCTTATTCAACTCTACAAAGTTTTTCATTATTTCTTATAACTACACTTATTTTTTTACGTATGAAACTGGAAGATAGCATAATACAGTTTCCTTCAGTTATAATTCATTTATTTATTTTACTTTTCAGATTAGAATGTCAGTAAAAGCACGACGTGGTTCACAAAATTTGCTGGTCCACCTTGTCATTTGGATGAAATAGCACCCCCAACTTCACGACAAATCATTCAGTTTAGTTATTTCCTCGAAAACAGCTTTCCCCAATAAAAAATTAGTGAGATTACTAAGTTAATTGCCAAGGAAATAACTAGTATTTGGCAAGCAGTCAATCCACAATTGCTCTTGTTAAGGGAACGTTACATAGGAAAGAAGGTCAAAGCATTTTGCTATAAGAGGGCCAAACAGATTGACAGGAAATCTCTTGCAGCAATCAAATTGAAAAGAATGAAGGAACAGCTAGATAGACTATGTGATATATTTTCTTGTAGCTGTAAACTTTCTTTCTTGAGATGTGATGACTTTGCAGTAAAGTGCAAGAGAGAAAATTGTCAAACAAGGCACATAATCTGCACTTGTCCTTCTAACAAGGAGGTAAAATTAATTCTATAGATTCACCTGCAATTATGCTCCTTTTTTGTGGAAAATAAAATAATATATTGGTATTTATTATGTAATCTGGCTCTATTATTAAACATGCAAATTTTCCAATTTACAGGTTCCACTAGAAGAACTGCCACTTACAGCAATTTTTTAAATTAACTGATGGAACAAAATTTACTGGTCTTTTGAGGAAACTTTGTATCAATAATGATCAAGATTTGCCTCAAGTAGAATTCTAAAAAATTAGTGTCCCTCCCGATCATAATTATCTGACAGTAATAATTTAAGTGTGAAGACCAGAGGCTACTTTTTGAGTATGCTGTTGGCATCTCTTGTGGAGAAGTTAACTTAGAAATTTGGGCCCTTGAATCAAGAAAGATGGCTAACATAAGCCACATGATTAATGTGTTTATGGACTAGAGTTGTCTATCCTCAAACTCTATGATAAATTAAACATTTTGGTCAAATTTATCATCCAAGTGTATGCAGTTAGTTGGTTTGAGATCAAAACCGACAATATTTTTTTAACCAACAACAGTATATTTTAATATGATTCAGAGAACAAAACAGTTAACTGAAATCCAAATTACTGTTTTAAACAGTTCAAAATATAGTGCTTTTGCACTACTTCCGGAAAATATAATATCGATGATAAACTCAGATGAATTGGATGTGAGAGAATAGAGCATTCAAACGATTTTGTCCATCAGGTAAAATTATTTGAAAACATTTATTTTTTTTATATTTTTGCGTAAATTTTTTTTATTGTTTGGGTAAATTTTTTTTATTGTTTGGGTAAATTAAGAAAATTAAGAAAATTTAATGGATAAATATTTATTATTTATCCATTAAATTTTCTTGAATTTCTTAATTTACCCAAACAATAGTTTTATTCATATTACATCGCAAAAATATTAAAAAAATAAATGTTTTCAAATAATTGTTTTTTGTATGTGTTGTTTTTTTTCCAGAAACAGTGAACAACTAAAAAAAAAAAGTGAAAAGATTAACGCTATCAATTTTGCAGTCACACACTGGTGAAATTTGATTGATTTTTCTCAAAAAGTTGTATATGAGCAGGAAACAAGACATAGACACATTATTACAAAGTCATCGTGCCAGCAAATTAGACTTTCATTTTCCTCGAAAGGAAAGTATACAGAATAATTTAGTTCTATTAAAACAGTTTATATCATTGCATTTAATAAAAAATTAAAATGCATGGTTCTGTAACTTGTATCAAGTTGTTATATTGTGTAATACATCTCTTTTTGAATTGTGAAATTTAAAAGACTTAGTTGCTAATTAGCTTTTTTTACAATTTTTGTTTAATAAATGCAGTAAAAGCTGAGATATTTTGCTAGTTGTGATTCATAATTAACATTATAATTCATGTATTTATTTTTCTTTCAATGTATTTCGTATAAATATATCAATTTTAATTGAATATTTTATAAAAATAGTGAAATTTCAAAGTCAGTGTTGTGAAAAATTCTATGAAGATGAAGGATTTTTCAGCATTTTTCTACACGATTTTTAAAATTTAATGCTCAATTTTGTGTTCAAGATGGGAATCTAATTTTTGGTATATGTTCTTATCACATCAAATCCCAACTATGTTGATTTTCTGAAAAAAGTTGCAAATCGGCCTGCTCTAACGTACACCCGTCCACTGCTCATCGTTCACTGCTCCGTGATAATTGATGTCTAAATGTAAGGTTTACCTTCCCCCAACAAGGCTACCCCATAGCTTCTTCATTTGCAAAAAGGGTAAATAATGGCGTTTTAATTTATGTATAATATCAAATTGTTAAACTCTATTTTTTCAATACCTAATTAATTTTTTTTTAATTTTCCCGACTCATAGGAGGATCCTATATATATATATATATATATATATATATATATATATATATATATATATCCACTGACACGTGTTTCCTCGTCTTCGACTCATCAGATTCGTTTAATCCAGCTAGATTCGAAATCGGAAACCCGTTATAAGCAGCCTAAACCTCTTCCACTGAGCTATCTCGCAGGACTACTAATTAATCGCATTTTTACGCAGATGTTGTTTGTTTGTTTGGTTGGTTGGTTGTTTTTGTTAGCAATACAAACAACATCTACGTAAAAATGCGATAAATTAGTAGTCCTGCGAGATAGCTTAGGTTTCTTATCTCGGGGTCCCGATTTCGAATCTCGCTGGATTCAGGAATCATAGACGACTGAACATGTGTCAGTGGATAATTACATTATATTTTAAAAATGATACATACGCCGCTGGGGTACCAAACTGGTCAGAAGGAAAATTATTCCCAACTCGCATTTAGGTAAAAATGCGCCTCCATATAAATAATTGAACTAATTACATAAGTATCGGTAACAAAAACAAACAATATATGTATGTGTGTGTGTGTGCATACATATATATGAACTGACGGGCGACTTTTTAACATCAGAGATTCAGGGCTAAAGGTCGAACGAACACCATATCCATTATGGAGCTACAGTATGCAGACGATAACGCCCTTGTAGCCCTCTCAGAAGAGGACCTACTGGTTGCCTTCACGAGGGCGTACAAACAGCTAGGACTAACAATTAATATAAAAAAAAACCAAATCCTCCATCAATCACCACCAAACAGTACTCCAGTCTCACCCCCAAATATCTCCATCGACAACGCTAGACTGGAAAATGTGGACCACTTCCCATACCTAGGCAGCACCCTATCATCAAAAGCCAACATAGATGATGAAATACAACACCGTCTTAGCTATGCCAGTGGGGCTTTCTCAAGGCTAAGGAAGAGAGTATTTGAGAACCGTGACCTTCTGGCAAAGACCAAAATCATGGTACACAAAGCTGTCTTGCTGCCCACTCTTCTCTATGAATCGGAGACCTGGACCACATACAGGAGGCACGTAAAAATCCTGGAGGCGTACCACCAAAGATGCCTCCGAAAAATCCTCAGAATCAGTTGGAAGGACCGACGCACCAACACCAGCGTTCTGAGTGAGGCTGACATTCCTACTATCACCGCTACTGCTGTTCAACGCCAGCTCAGATGGACTGGTCATGTTGTCCGAATGCCAGATCTCCGCCTCCCAAAACAGATTTTCTACTCTCAGCTTGTTGAGGGAAATCGTGCCCAGGGTGGCCAAAAGATGAGATATAAGGACAACATTAAAGTAAATTTAAAGCGGTTTCACATGGACCTTGAGACATGGGATGACGTGACTGGGAGCAGGTTGGCATGGAGGAGCGCTGTCCACCAAGGTGATGCGCTTTATAGCAGTGACCTAAATCAAGCTGCTGAGGTCAAACGCAAGCAGAGAAAGGACAGATTTTCAACCAGACACACCCAACCCAACCATTACCTTTTTTTTACCACCACTACCTTTATCTGCCCAAATTGCCCAAGAAAAATTGGGTCTAGGATTGGGCTCTATGCTCACCTGAGGACCCACAGAAGCCACGACGGAGGACAGTCTTACTCGGACATGAGTGACCGCCGATGATGAGTTAAAAGAAATACCCAAAAACTAACTAAATTTATATAAACCCTTTTCAAATGAGAAGGCTAGTTGAGATTTGCTGTCCAACTGAAGAATGATTTTTATTTTTGCTTTGCTTCGCATTAAATAAACGATGTGTCGGCTTCTACTAATTAATGCGAGATACACACTAAACAATGCTTCAAACAGCCTCCAATAACCTCTTAAATTAATATGTGTAAGTATATATATATATGCGTATGAATATACATATATATATATGTATCTATGTACGTACGTGTGTATACGCGTGAGTGTTGTGTGTATGTGTTCTATCAACAATCGCTTTGCAACATTTTCTTAATTGCGATGTAGATAGCAATATTAGATAGTAAGAAAAAGCCATCAAGCCAATCTGATTTAAGGCATAAATTTGTTTCGAATGAAGATAAACTCAAATATAAAATATATGATGTTGATTATGTATTCCGAAACAAGATGGAAAAAACAAACAGAGAATTCACATTTCAGTTGATAATGATATATTCCGAAAAGCAGCTCATCAATTCTTTTTTATTTAGGCGGACATTCTTAATTTATACAATTAGTTTGAAGAAAAAAAACGACAGATATCTCATGTTAGTTCAGTTTAGAAATACATTTTTCAAGATGACGTATAGTCCTTTTTAGTTCCGGACCAAAGGTGTAATTCATCAATATGAATTTGGACAATTCCTACACACAATTGACCCGGAAATAAGAAGGATTATTCGTCAACTTCTAAACTTGTTAAAAAAAAAATGTCAACTAATAGTGTAACCGTTATTTTTGTATTTTTCATTATTATTTTTTAATATATTGTTACATTAAATATATACTCATCAACTGTGTTCCGACGTTGCCCGGGAAAGTAGAATAGCTAAAAGACTGCAATGTTTGAACCATTGTTGAATTGCAACTGGTAATGATAATAATAACAATAAAGTGTAGCATACAATAACAGTTTATATTAAAGCGGTTAGCGTTAAAAAACGTCTACGATAGTTTCATCTAATTTTGCAAGCGTTGTTGGGCAAAATAACCTTCTATATGAATTTATTGTCTGAATTTTGCGGATTGTGTTTCGGGCGCAAATATGAATTAATTTTGCAATTTTTGCCGATTTTATTTATTTTCATATTAATTTAAAGAATATTCACAATTTAGATTAGTGTTTTACAAAAACAAAAACAAACTATACTAACTCAAAATCCTTATGGCAGCTACCCTTTTTTCTTAGCTTAATCGGAGCTTTTTTAAGAATAAGATAACATACAAAGACAAAGGGTGCAAGTGGAACATTATTAAAAAAAATATGTGCTTTTTGGAATATATTACAAATTAGCAATGGAAATGAAAAACATAACACAATCCCGAAATTAGTTGAAATATTTTATTTTAAAATTGTATATACGTAATATACATATATATATATATATATATATATATATATATATATATATATATATATATATATATGTATATATATATATATATTATTATTATTATTATTATTATTATTATTATATAAAAGGAACTTGTATGGGTGTGTGGGTGTCTGTGTCTGTGTTTATGTGTGTGTTGTTAGGGTGGATTCGTTTCCTATGTACTTTTAAACGGCTGGGCCTATTTTTTTTATTTAACACAAATATACTTTATGTGTCTGGCAGTGTTCTTAGATAAGTTTTGTATCGGAATCTCTTCGATAAGTATCTATAATCGAGAAAATTCGATGAAATACGTGATATTTGCATTCTCAACCCATTATATAAAATAATTTCATATAATCAACACTAAGTTCTCTACAGTGTAATATAGACTACAATGTATTGTAGACTAAATAATTACGAGATGATTGAAAAATGGACGATTTTACCGATGACAATAAAATAAGAGACGTTAACACATTTGTTGGTTCCCTATTCATTTCTGGTCAACGTCGGGTCTTCCTGCGCGTATACACACACACACACACACACACACACACACACACACACACACACAAACACACACTCACACACACACACACACACACACACACACACACACACACATATATATATGTTTTTATTTGTTAGCGATACTTTTTTTTTTTAGCGTTTTTTTGTTAGCGATACTTTTGGAATGAATTCAATTATTAATATGAAATTTTTAGCTAAATGCGAGTTGAGAAATAATTTCCCTTTGACCAATTTTGTACCCCCTTAAATTATGTATATATATATATATATATATATATATATATATATATATATATATATATATATATATATACTGGAATATGTGTGTAATAGAGAAGTAGTCAACCATCTCAGCAAAAATAACCTTCTTAGTGACGTGCAATATGGTTTCCGTTTTGCTAGATCTACAGACAGCAGGCGTGCTTAAAGTTATATCTCATAGGATTAGCGAATCTCTCGACGGAGGCTCCCTTTTTAAGGTAATTGCTCTTGACATATCAAAGGCCTTTGATAAGGTATGTCATAAAGGTCTTCTTCACAAGATCTCCAGCTATGGTATAACTGGAAATGTTTTCTCAATTATTAAATCAATTCTCTCATGTAGGTTAATAAGAGTAGTGGTTGATGGGCAAAAATCAGAAGCTCTCAGTATTAATGCTGGAGTCCCTCAGGGGTCCATCCTGGGCCCAACTTTCTTCTTGGTCTACATTAATGATCTTCCAAATCACATTCTTACATCATTCGTAGACGAAACTACAATCTATGGTAGCACATCAAAGACCGTAAACGGTTAAGTCTCTCTGATTCTCTCTCCTCTGATCTTGAACACGCGATACAATGAGAAAAAAGTGGCTGCTTACTTTTAATTCATCTAAAACCAAGCTTTTATCTTTACATCATCAACGCTCTGATGCCCATCTGGCATCAATTGAAATGAACGGTTCTCGTTTTGGGGAGGCTTCATGTTTTGACAAGCTTCTGGGCTTGACATATTCTTCCGATCTGAAATGGAGCACGTGTATCAAATCCATTGTCAAGGTCGTTGAAAAAATGGTTGGATCCTTCTACCGCTCCAGTATGCAATTATCTACCTATATAAAAGCCAGGTATGATCAACGATGGAGTGCTGTTGCCACATCTTGGCAGCAGCTGCTAGAAGCAGCTTATCCTGCCTTGACAAAGTTCAAAATAGACTTTGTAGCTTAGTGGGGGATGCCCTTTTCACTTCTCTGCAACCTGTTTCCCACAGAAGAGACGTTGCGAGTCTGTCTCTACTTTATCGTTATTTTCATGGCACGTGAGCACCCTCGACAAACCCGACTGGCTGCTAAATCCCACCCTCACACTGTAGAGATCCCTAGATGTAAAAGATCTTTTTACTCCAATAGTTTCTTCCCCAGAACCGCTAGATTCTGGAATTCCATTCCAGGTCCCTGCTTCCCCAACAGTACTGACGTGCAGAAGTTCAAGTTTAACGTGAACCGACATCTTGCTGCCCAAATCCCTACATAGTACCCCAGTAGTTGTTGCCCCTGATAGTAGCCCCCTACACCAAAGTGGCAATTTGCCTTGTTTAGGGTGAAAATGTGATAAAAAAAAAGAAAAAAAAGTGCTCATCTAAGCTTCAATCTCGCCAAACTTTCACGAAAAATACTCCTCTAGCCCAAACCACTATCAATAATTTCCCACACTCATTATCTGTGCCTAAACCTAAATGTAGATTCCATGAACAAAGCTTTTTCTTAGAACTGCACGCTTGTGGAACTCTCCTCCGATTGCTTGCTTTCCAACTGACTACAATCTGATTGCCTTCAAGTCAAACGTAAACAAGTTCTTGGTGAACCGTCCCTCTAAGTACCTATTTACAATGCCTCCCCACGGGGCAGAGTTAGACACCAGGGTCGTTTTTTAACGTGGAGAAAAGGTACAAAAATAAAAATTGTCTCAGTCGTGAAGGACTGCTCCTCCACCGAAAGAGAACAAGAAATGGAAGTGCAGCATCTGAAGAACAGATACTACACTTTGATCTTGGCAAGTAATCCAATTTAAAAAAATTCCCACTACTTATGTTTACTACGTTATAATCACTTTGTCTAATGTATACCCATTAACCCTTATCCTTGAGTGGCCTCCGGGCCTTGATAAGTGGTGATTCTCGTGTAATATATATATATATATATATATATATATTATGGGTCAGACTAACCTGATAATTAAAAACCGATTTCTGTATGGGGTATTCTTGTTTTAATTAATTAGGAATGAGGAGACGTATTTCTGGCCTGTAACATATATTACGGTCTAATAAAAACATACATGAAGCATACAAGTTTTTAGCACGTCAAATACACATACATATAACAGTGACATAAATGCAATTCATAAATTGGGAAAAAATGAAATTATTTAAGGTAAACTCAAAATTATGATGTGTATATGGTACTTCTGCAGTTAGCCTGCTATTTTTTAGATGTGATTTTCGAGGTGAATTCAATTTTTACGTTATTTTTTGTTTATTAAATTGATAGATAAATGTACAGAATAGTTTAAAAAAAAAATCTCCTTCAATCTTAAGAATTGTTCTCTAAATAATAAACTTATTATTAAGGCATTGTCCATAAATAATAGAAGTATATAATATAAATATATATGGAAAATGAAAGAAAAAATACCAAAATTATTTTAATATTAATCAATGGTTTATAACTATTTTAAGACTTTCTCAAGATGATCGATTTAAAGAAATAACATACAAGTACAATATTTGCAAATATTTGGTGCGTTGGTTTCTCTCTCTCTCTCTCTCTCTCTCTCTCTCTCTCTCTCTCTCTCTCTCTCTCTCTCTCTTTCTTTTTTTCTCTCTCTCTATCTATTTCTTTATCTATATGCCTATTGATTCATTTATCCACATGGAACGATTCTCATATTTTTTCCGATTCCGATACAATTACCAATTCTGATTCCGATTCTTTTCAAATCTCTAATTATTTAACTATAAGATTCTTATTTCCCCCAGATTTTCGTAAAAACACATGTTAAATATTCAGATATTTTCTTAAACGTCAAAATACACTTGTGGAGGATGATCTATCGATTTTAGCTTTACTGGTATATTTAAATCAATGAATATTTAATCTTTTATCGTAATTACCAGCAATGAAAGATTTTGGTTTAAACAAAATCAAATAAAGGTAGGCAATTAAATGAATCGTTTTGGTATCGGAAAATAGGCATCAATTTTTCCGATTCCGATACTGATTCTGATACCTCCAAATCCTCCGATTATTCTGATTCCTGATTCCGATTCCGATTAATCGTCCCAAGTATGCTGAAAAAAAAAAACAATAAAATTATGACATATTATATTATTTTCATTAACAATATATTTGAATTACGGACGTTTCTATGACGAAAGGAAAGTTTTATTTATCAAAGTCTCAATTTATCTCTACGGCAGCACACGGACGCATATGGCTATGTAGGGCGGAAAGTCGTATTAAGCATTAAATTTTATGAGCGCATATGTATCTCCATGTTTGATGGAGTCTTCATACCATTTCATCATAGTTACCAATTCCCTCAAAATGTGGTTAACCGCCATGAAGCAATCTTAACACTTATCTTCAAGTAGTTTCTAGGTCTTGATAAGTGAAGCCGTGGAGGTTTAAAATAATGGTTTTAATTTTTGGAAGGGATTTTTTTCCAGAAAAAAAGGGTAACCAGATATTAACTATCTGTTTTATCGATTTAATAAATGAACTTAATTTTCTCTATAAATACTTTAAAATAAACTACGATTATAAAATAATAGACATAGTATTATATTTTTATAATATTTTATTATTATTAGATCTTAACATTCAACTTAGACGTGCCTTTATTTGTGACGTGGTATTGTTTTCAAGTAGCAATCCCCTCTTTTTACAAGACAAAATGTCTTCGTGTTTAATCGAGTTATTCACGTAATAAATATGCAAGTCCAACTAGAAATGGTCGTCCCTTTTCTACTGTCTGAATTGCAGTTAAATATCGATCTATTGTCCATCATATCCGCAGAACTGCATATCAACGTAGTAAATCAAATAAGCATACCCCATACAGACATCCGGCTTAAATTATGAGGTTAGTCTAACCTACAAGCTATCTACAAGATTTATGGGTGTATAATTATATATACATACATACGAACAAATATATACATATACATACGTATGTATGTATATACACACATTTGTGTTTGTTTAAGAAATTAATAAAAGCAACTTATCTTCAAAGGACTATATACACACACACATGCACACACATTTATCTATATCTATTTGTAAATCTCTCTCTCTCTCTCTCTCTCTCTCTATATATATATATATATATATATATATATATATATATATATATATATATATATATATACACTAAAATTCGAATCCCAACCGATTGGTCAGCAATTTGGTAATATGGCTTCTATTTTTGCTTACATTCATCTTATTGATTGCTTAGAGGAAACAAAATATAAAATGAGAACATCATATTGTGTATTTTCTTATGCGTTACAATTTTCACAACCACTTGAACAATTTTTAATATTATATTATTTAAAAATATTCCAAAATAGCTACTCTTCAGACTGAAAAATATACTTATTACACATATATGAATACCCTCACAATCTTATTTTAAGAGATATATTAGTTGGACCTACCTCTCCGTCACTCTTATATTTTCTTTTTCTTTCTATTTTTTCGATAGCCTTCAAACTTATTAATCGCCCATTTTCGTATTTCTACTTTTTAAATGATATTTCAACTGATTACCTATTTTAAATCTAATTTTATCTTATGTGTGTTTTTTTTTAAATTTTAATAATTATTTTTCCCAATTTATTTATATATTTAATTGAGTTATTCCCCAAATACTAATGTACACTTTCAAATTCTAGTTTAAATTTAGATGTTCCAATATTTCTTTCTCAATTTACGATAGTTTCGTATAAACTTTGTTTACGTGTTATGATCTACTAATAAATATTTTCTGAACTTGTTATTTCTTAAAAAGTAACTGTAATTAAATGGTTAATTTAAATAGTATTAATTAAAACGTTCCTTTATCTCAGTTATGTCAATAATTTAAATTTAGTTATGTCCGCCATTTAAATTAAAAAATTTTCTTTTCAATTCTTATCATTAGCTAAGTGTTTTAGTTTATTTTTTCTTATCTTTCTATTCATTATCATTCGTGATATATTTACGTTCGTCAATATTTTTTCAATTAATCGAAAGTCCATGCATTCATATTATAATATTTTGACTTTAATATGTATTAATTACCTTTGGTTATTTATTAATTACATTTGTTTATTTATTAATTAAAAATGGGAGTGGGTATCGACTGACTGTCCGGTAGTATATATCAAAGTGGGGGTGTTAAATGGCTATTGATGCACTATAGCTCAGCTATGATTTCCAAGTACTATATATATATAATATATATATATATATATATATATATATATATATATATATATATATATATATATATATATGGGGGTAAAAAACAGGATATATGAAGACTCTAAGAAGCATTATTATTAAAATTAAAATTTTGAATAAACAAACTCTTTTGAAATAACATTAAGATTAATTAAAAAGTAATAATTTGTTCTTTTAAACTTGAAATATTTCTTATTAATTTCTGATAGAAAAATATCTAAAATATTCCACATCAGAGAAGGAAAGAGTTTATTGTTTGTTTGTTTTGAGTTTTTTCTTTAGGTAAAATGTCAGTGTCCTTATGTTGGTGTGTCAAGGTAGTTCTGGTGTTCTCGCATGCGATACTGTTGGAAAAACTCTTCAATTTGATTTGAGTAGTCGCTCTACTGTTATAATAATAGGCTCTGATTTTTTAGCCTAAAATAGTTGAATTTGAACGTGGTTTCAATTTGTGTTTTCAAAATTTCAAATTTTAATAATGATGTTTCAATGAGTTTTTGCTAGTTTTTATCCAGTGGATATTTGTTTAGTACCTTATATTCTCGGTCTTTTCACACTCGTTGACCTTTCACAACTGTTTCGTGTGGCGCCAGTTTATATCGATACTACCATTATCTGGGGAGGGACGTAGCTAACTTACAATTTGTGGTTTCAGTTTTATTGGTTCTATGTGGTGTTCCTTGATCTTTTTGTGTTACTTCTGTTGCAGTACCCATATGGCTAGTAAGCATTTGTAGCTCATGTGTGTTAGTTTCCGCATTCGATCGTTGTCCTTAATATTTCAGCTGTTTTCAGCGTCATCCTCTCGTATAGGTTCAGTCTTCCCCTTGCTTCTGATTTCTCCTAGCGTTTCTCAAAGTTTTTTTAGATTGTTCCCAGTGCTTTTGAATTTATTATTATCATTATTATTATTATTATTATTATTATTATTATTATTATTATTATTATTATTATTATTGTTATTATTATCATCAGCAGCAGCAGCAGAAGCTCACAAGAAGCTTTCACACAGGTCATGAAGGATCTTTCCTTGAAAACAACCTGTGGTGTTACCTGGAAGCTGAGTCTCAGATTTCCAGGTATTATTATTATTATTATTATTATTATTATTATTATTATTATTATTATTGTTATTATTATTGTTGTTGTTGTTATTATTATTATTGTTGTTGTTGTTGTTATTATTATTGTTGTTGTTATCATTATTGTTATTATTATTATTGTTGTTTTTATTATTATTATTATTGTTGTTGTTATTATCATTATTATTGTTGTTGTTATTGTTGTTATTATTATTATTATTGTTATTATTATTATTGTTATTATTATTGTTGTTGTTGTTTTTGTTGTTTTTATTGTTGTTGTTGTTGTTGTTTCTATTATTATTATTATTATTATTATTGTTATTATTATTATTGTTATTGTTATTGTTATTAATATTGTTGTTATTATTATTATTATTATGATTATTATTATTATTATTGTTATTATTATTATTGTTGTTATTATTATTATTGTTATCGTTATTATTTTTGTTGTTATTATTATTATTATTATTATTATTATTTTAGTTCAGTTCAGTTTCCTCTACAATTGTCTCTCTCTACACCTCTCTCTTTTTCTTTTCCTTTCTTTTTTTATTTTCATGCTACTCGTTTCTATTTTCTTTTTTCCACCTTCCTCTCTCGCTTATTATCTCTCTCTCTCCTTCTCTATCTATCTATCTATCTCTGTTTACTCATTAGCTGTTGTCTTCATATCTAATCGTTCACAAAGGGTAGAATAGCATTTATTTTTGACGAAAAAGCCTTGTTGAAGATTGAAAATTTACTAAAATTATTGGTGCAGATTAATTCACTTGTTTGTATTTTATTTAACCATCTTATTCTCGGCTATGTTTCAAAATGTTTCTTACTTTAGGATATTTCACTTCTTGCTTTCTTAATCTTTTTGAATCCCTATAAACTCTCATTAACTGTTTAATAACTTTTTATGCAAGTATGATTAATATGTTCCATGTTCCTCCCATTTCTCTGGCTAGTGCTTGCCTCGCTTTCCGTCTCCTTGATATTTACCATGCGGTATGTTAGGACAGCGAATTTATTTGTAGTTTCCTTTAATCCTTTAATTTTATTGCATATTTTGCAAACCTCTTTCTTCTGATGAGAAGAATTGCATTATTCGAAACTCCATGGAATAAGATATTTTTTGTTTATTTGTACACCTTGTCGGATAATTAAAATTTTGTAAACCTTTCTTACAATTTATAAGGTTTTTTTTTTTTATTTTATTAAAATTTTAAATAATAAGATTTTTCTGTTATATCTATCTGTATATATATACACACACTCGCGTGTGCACACACACACAGACACACACAGGCACACAGACACACACACACACACACACACACACACATATATATATATATAATGGTATGTATGTTCAAATTGAGCTGAATCAGAAAACTCTTTAAGTTAACTGAAAAGATCAAACATTAACTTACAAACAATAACACTTCGAGCAGCTAAGGTCTCTCTGTACAAAGGTTTGTCGGGATAACTTATTATGAGAATACTTCACCCTATAAGTAAACCTATAAATAACTGGGGGGGGGGGTTAAAAGGTAAAGTTAAGGTCTGAAACCGACTATCACTCAGAACTGAGCAGTCCTGGAACATAACTGAATGGAATAACTTTCCTTTATATGTGCAAAGATGTCGTTCGTGTATAATCTATCGTTATCATATTACTGAAAGCTCCAGTTCAAGCACGTGCTATCGTTTTTCAAGCCGGTCGATAATTACAGACTGTAGTCAGTCAATCTGATATGTTTGATGAGTAAATAAAAAGTGACCATCAGGTACCCAAATAATAAAATATATCTTCAAACATGTTTATATATATATATATATATATATGTATATATATATATATATATATATATATATATATATATATATATGTCTGTGAGTGTGCGTGTGTGTGCGTATAAGCACATATATATACATATAAATACATATATATAAACTCATGTATATATTCACATTTTATGCATACGTAAATTTTATGCATGCACATAAATATATAGATATGCATACACATAAATATATAGATACGTATACACATAAATATATAGATACATTTTTACGCATACTTGTGGCAAATGCTTGTGCTTATAATGATATTTTATTTACTCAAGTCAGGTAATTGATATTCCAGTAGTTAGGAGCGCCAACTATACATTCAACGGTCGAGTTTCGATCCTAGCATCGAGCTCGGATTGAAAAGCTGTAAAATCGTCTCCGTGGAATTTTTGCACCAGGTAGACATCAATAATAAATCCTGAGACACGAAGGTACAAGCAATGAACGTATCCAAGCAAGGAGACTGGATATCATTATATTCTGTTGGTGTAAAAATAATGTCGTCTTTTGACGTTCAACTTCAAAAAATCATAATTTCTTTCATAATAAACTTTATTAATCGAAATAAGAACGATTAGAATCGACATATTTTTGCCAACGAGAAACAAGTTTATTTATACCATTAGCATAAAAATCCGGAGTTCTGGAAGCGATGAAGTCATTGAAAGCCCATTCAGAATCATCTCGCCTTTTGAAGCATTTTTCGCACAGAAAGTTGTCGAGATGCTTGAAAAAGTGATTATCGGTGGGCGAGAGGCCGGTGAATATGGCGGATGAGGCAGAGTCTCGTCGGCCAATTCGTTCAGCTTTGGCAGAGTCAGTTGAGCAACATGCGGACGAGCGTTGTCATGGAGGAGAATTGGTCCTTCATATTGACCAATCTTGGGCACATACGTTGGTGCATTCCGTCAATTTGTCGGCAGTACTTCTCTACCATAATCGTTTCGCCCAGATTCAAAAAGCTGTGATAGATGAGATCGGCCGCAGACCACAAAAAAAGTTACCATAACCTTCGGGGAGTGTTGTGGAGCTTCTCCGGCATTCAACAACTGTGCCGAATATCGCCGGTTGTCGAAGAGGATCCACGTCTCGTCACACGTCACAATCCGCTCGAGAAATGGACCGTTTTTGTTGCGCAGAAGTAGCGTAGAAGACTCCTCCAAACCTCGTTCAATTCATGTGGCACTCATTTATCCAAATTTTTTTTTTTTTTACTTTCCTATTTGCTTTGCATGGCGAACGACTGTTGAGAGGTTGACGTCTAATTAAACAGCAACTTCTCGTATGGTTTTGCGAGGATCAGCTTCAATTAAATTCGTTATCAACCGCAGTCGGCCGGCCACGACCGTCTTTATCTACGCACTTCACAATGATATATAACATATATCATATTTTGCACGAAACTAATAGTTAACAAAAGGTAAAAATCCTGTTAGATCGTAGATTTCGCTGTCCTAGCATATCACATGGTGAATATCAAGGAGACGGAAAAACGAGGCAAGCACACGGAACTAGCCAGAGAAATGGGAGGAATATGGAACATTTAGAAAGTCAAGATAACATTAATAATCGTAAAAGCACTAGAAACAACAACAAAAATCGAAAACATAAAATGCCAGAAATTGAAATCAGAAGAATGGCTGAGAAGATAAAACGGGTAGCAATAATGTAAACGTCTAAAATTCTCAGGAAAATACTAGAATACGGAAACCAACTACTATAAACTGCGAACACTAATCATTAGCTTGGATTATGAAATAAATAAATGATGATGAAATAAATAAATGATGATGAAATAAAACAAATAAATAAAACAGAAGGAACATGACAACAGGGAACTATTACCTCCACACACTCACACACACACACACACACACACACACACACACACACACACACACACACGCACACACACAAAATGATGGTGTCTATATCAGATGGCGCTGTGAAAGAGTTGTGAATATTCATCAAATTTCAGTTTTTTTCGGATTTTAAAGAGTTTGAGGTGCGTAATATGACACAACCTCCTATTTTAAAATTCAAGTATTACAGAGTTTTATTAAATTTGATTTAGAGTCATAAGACACAGATTTAGTTTTAAAAAATTACATATCAATTTCTTTTTTAAAATCTTTTAAATCTTAGACATTTTATAGAATCAAAATCATATCTATTGTCATCAGAATTAGAATAAAGATTCTTTTGAATGATGAGCTTAATCTTTGCAAGAGCACTGGACTAATAGTGGTACGAAACTCTTCTATTCAGGGAATTCATTTTACCCGTTCTTGGACGAGTATTCTTATTTTTGTCAAGCTTTTAAAAAGTGCTCACGCATAATCGGGAAAATCAAAAGAGAGTAGAATCTTACATTTTTATGCTGAATCTCATTTTTTTTAATACAAACTCACCATTTTATGACACATGGTTGAATATGATTATATTTCTACAATAATAGTGATCAGTTCTTATACCGAACAGGCCATTAAGTGTCGATATAATATACACAATTAAACACGGTTTGTTTAAAGTGTTATTTTTTCTAATTACGTAAACATCTATATTGTAGCGTACTCTTTTCTTAATATTCGTCATTTTTGTTTGTGATTTTACCGAAATGTGTTTGGAGTAAACAACTTTAAATGCTCTAAATAATTATTTGCTCTAGTAATTTATTTACCTTTTACAAAAATTAGGGCAACTAACTCCAGATTAACTGCATACCCCAGCCAATCACCATAGAATAGTGGAAGCCTTAAAAACCACACCTGATCAATTGGGCACCTAACTCTCAAGAAGCAGGAAGTGTCTTAGCTTTTCTAACATGTACTTCCTCTCATGACGTAACTTCCAGTACACGTAGTACTAATTAAAACTGAAGGAAAACTAATAAAATATTCCACTTTTCTTAAACTAATATTATGTGGAATTTCTCAAGATCAAATGTCACTTATGTGCATTTATATCAAGATAGAACTTGCTTCGATTTTTACTTTCATTTGAAGTCTATTCGAATCTGTTTAATCTTGGGTATTGCTTTTTTAGTTGTCATATGAAATATTTACGATTAAATCGTTATAATCTATTCATAGTTTCTCTTTTAAATGTTATCGATTAAGCATGAAATTTTTAGATTGTGAAAAGAATTGTTTTTCTTTGAATTCATGTTCTAATTTAATTGAACAGTAAAACTTTCTTCGGAATTGTGAAAGTTTGTTGCACTTATGAGACAAACGCTTTGCATAAATGGCTATGTGTTTTATGTTTTTATTATAGAGGGATTAAATATGAATACTAAAAGTATAAATCAAAAAGTTATTGCAAAGACTAAGTACACACACACACACACACACACACACATATATATATATATATATATATATATATATATATATATATATATATATATAATTAAATATTTTTCAAAAGTATAATATATTAAAATATACCAACCAATGGCAATGTACATATACCAATAAAAATTAACTGAAGTAAATTGACTCAAATTTTAATTATCAGTTTCTGTAGTCTAGCATTCATATATATTTTCAAAACCAAGTTTACAAGGAAAAGAATTTTACATCATAATGTGTATTTTTCAAGAGTATTACAATTGTTTCAACACGATCCGGACAATTTTGAACTTTATGTTTTTCAAAAATATTTTTTGGAGTGCTCTATTTTTTTATTTCTTTTTTTTTAGGATTTAAATTTCGATAAATTGTTTACCTTTAGTCTCAGATGTGTTTTTACCTAATTATTTTTTTTCTAAATTATTTTTTAAATTTATTTGTTATATATATATATATATATATATATATATATATATATATATATATATATTCTACTTTAACTAATAATTATTATATATTGTATTAATTGGGTTTTTAATTTTTTTAAGTATATAAGTACAAACTAATCGTATATAAATCAGGGTTATTGTGTTCGTATGCTTACACCCGATTCACAGGTGATAATTCTGTTTAAAATCTACGTTACTTATCTCCCTTTCATCCTTCCATTAACGGGGTTAATTAAGTTAAAATGAACGTCTTAATGTGTCGTTTCAGTAAAAGGACAGTAATTATGCCACTGCATATAACTTTGAAAACATATTTCCATCCTCTGTCAAACTCTTTTCCTGTTCTAGTCTGCCTTCGTATGTCTGTATTCTGCTGCTCAGATTATTTCTAAGTCCGAATTAATTTCATATTTATTTCAGTCTAGTTTGAAGAGGATTTTTTTACATAAATCTTGATTTTAATCATAATTAGATTCTCATTATTGTTCGATTCATTTATTTGTGAGGTTTTTATTATATATTTTTTATAGTTATTTGTTTGTTCCAAATTTCTCGTTCCTAACTTCAGAGTACTAAAATAATTTATGCTTGGAAACATTTACAAGTAATAATTGCTTTAAAGTACGTTATTATTATTTTTTACATAATTCCTTATTTATATCAAGATCTAATTTTCATCATTCTCCCATTCTGAATATCTTTCTCCAGCTTTAATTTTAGTTATGCCTTTTAATCCTACTGAACCATCTCATGCATGTCCTTTTTATTTTCGAATCTTTTTCCTTATAAAGTATATACTTCGAATTACATAATATTGTCCGAGTTTAGAAAGTACATATCTAGATCCATACGAACAATTTTGGACGACTTCCTGCATTCTGTATTATTATTTATCGGAGTACTGTTCTCATCTTGACCCGTGGCGCAGTGGTTAGAGTACTGGGAAAAATCAATTGTAAAAGTGAAGATTGAAGGTTCCATCCTCAGTGTGGGTGACCGAAATATACATTTGCGAATTACTTAGGACCTCTATCCAGTCATGGCTGATGGAACAAGAGTACGCTACCCCCGTGAAGTAAATAAAGGTTTCCGCCCGAAATTTCGTCCAAATTCCCGAGTTCGACAAGATAGACCTGAAGAAGGTCTGGGGTTATATCGACCGACACATTGTGAAAATCACACTCAAGATGAGAACAGTAGTCCGATGAATAATGATACATATAGCCAATCCTCATCTAAAAAATTCCGAAACGTAATTCCTGCATTCTGTTTAGTAAATTATCGTATGATATTATTCTATGATATTAATCCAGAGTACAAAGATTCCATCACTTGCATTTACTGGGTTTATATTTTTCCGCTTTACCTAATATGGATCATTTAATCGGAGTACTGTTCTCATGTTCTCTTCCGCGTTACTGCTACGTAATTCTCTTACCTACTTAGCAAGTGGTGTCCTATTAGATTCATTGCTAGGTATCCTGAAAGATGGTATATGGTCCTTGAATTTCTCCTAAAACTTGCATCAGTGGATTCTATGTTCATTATAATTCTAGTTCTTTCAATAAGAAAACATTATTACACAATATTTCAAAAACAAAGTTACTTTCTAAAGGGCATTCATTTGTGTTTCTACAATTACATAGTAATTCTTCACCAGTACTCTAGTTGATAGCACCACCTTCCCTAATTCACTTATTTATTTTCGCATTATTGGAACCTATTATATTTGTAGTTAAGTTACTTCATCCACTCATTTCAAATCCATCTATCGTTTACTCTTAAATAAATCGCATTCCCCGAGTTCATCGTAAACTAGCCGGCCTATATGTGCTACAACATGACACGCAACAGAAAAGTTTGTCAATCCCAATTAATTTGCATAGTTTAATTCCATTTGTATTTTTTTAAAATTTTAACCAGTTATCAGTTATTTTATTTAATTGTACTTATTTTAATGTCTTTTTTTAATCTATCGTTTTTATTTGGGTCTTTAATTTATAACTAATTAATAAGCTTCTGTTTCCATGCATCTCTGATTCGTCTTACAGACCGGAAAAACTGTATTTCTACCTGTTGTGAGAAGGGAACCAATGTTAGTTTTTTTGTTGTCTTTGGAAAGTAAAATGAAAACTTATTCTAAGCAAAAACTTTTATATATATATATACATATATAACAGGAAAGTTGGAACCCAGGATAATGTTTAGAAATGATTCACCAAAGAACACAAAGCCGGTACAAAATGGGATCGGTAGTCAGTTGGAAGTAGCCGATTTAGAAAATCAATTTATACTTATCAGTAAATCTTAGACAAAAAAAAACGGACATGCGATTTCGATTTTGAGTCAGAGTTAATTTTAGGGCATTTTTTAGTTTGAGCCAGTTTTCAGCTCTGAGCAGATCGAGCAGAGGTTTATAGACTCGAAATAAACTGACTTCAAACTTATGATGTTCAACAGATAAATTATCTCAATTGAATCTTATTTGATAAACTGAAACTAAATTATGATGTGGACGTTAGGATTTGGAGGGTCGTTTTCCTCGATGTTATCAAAGCAGAACTAGTTTATATACTATTTATCCGAGTTGTGTTTTCTTTTGTGAGTTTGCATTGTTTTATTTTTTTATACTTGTAATCCAGTGTTCGTCTCTTGGCAGTAGACGACACGGACAGACCAATAAAGAGATAAAAACGAATAGAAAACTACAGCAAGCAACGTTGAGGTCAGCGGTTGTCGAGATGGAGGAGGGCATGGTTTTACAATTGGTGATGTAACTAAGGATCCATCCTAACAACGGCCCTGTCGGTGGGGCATTAAAATACGGCGACTCCCTCCCTGCAGAGGGTAAAAGTCCCTCAATGGGGGTCCTGGATATCACCTTAAACTATATCCAGTGGTGAGGCCCCAGCTTGTGGGCTTTGGGGAGTGTGGAGCCACCCTTTAATTACCATTGCTCCAAGGTCCACTCTGACCCGGAGTGGTAGTACCTGTTAGGGTCCCAACTATGGGTTAAATAGAAACTGATGTGAAAACAACAAATATATTCAATTAAAAAGAAATTTCCTCAAAATCTTTGGATTCGGCATTAAATAACCGGAAAAGGGTTGATATGCCGTAAAACAAAAACAACCAACCAACCATCCTAACAAGTAGAGAGAAAGATATAAACAAACCAAGATCACACTGACGATATAGAAAATAAAAAAGAAAATCACAACATGCAGCATTAGGCTCAGCGATTGTCGGGGGAGGGGCACATTGTTTCACCGCAGTAGACCCTTCAATTTCAGACGCAATGTGTCTTGTTTGGGATGAATTTAAATAAACAAGAAATATAATCTCTGAAGCTGTTGTCTTTAACTTTCTTATTTGTATTTTATATGCTGAGCTTTCAACAAAAATTCAGTCCTCTTTTAGAGATTTTGTGAACATATGTATGTAATCTAATCAAATACAAACAGAGCACATGAAATAATATATTTTTATTATTGAACAAATAAAATTAATCTGAAGATTGTTTGACGTAATTAAGTCTGAATCACATATAAATACGAGTATATAAAAACACAGAGGAACCCATTTAAAGGTAGCTTAAATACTACGTAACCTCTGACCCCGTCCAAGTCACAATGGTCGTGACCGTCTTTTCTCTAGGAGTTCTCTACAGGATTCTTCTGCGCCACAGGCCTCGTTTATCGGGTTGATATGCCGGCTTCAGCTGAAAATAATTAGTTTCTCATGCAAGCAAAAGAAGACAAACTCAGATATCTCTGTTCTACTCAATTAATTCAAACGAAATTTGCAAAGTGTGATATATACTTATATACAATTGTTCAGTTCAATTTCATACAAAATACTTTTGAATCTTATTCTCCGTGGTATACGGTGACGACTGTCGAGGAGAGAGGTGCGTCGGCGTCTCTTTGATTAGTGTTAAATTCTCCCTAGATCCAGCTCAACTCTGAGATTTTTGGCGCGAGCATTCGCTTATATTGGAAGGTGATAGGGTAGGTATGGTCGCTTACCAGACCAATCACCAATCAGCACGTCATTCCGGGAACTCCCGATCTAATGCGTGTGCGCTAGTGAATCTGCGAATGTTCGCAGGTTTCAGTTCCCACGGACAGAGAGGTCAATCCTTTGAGCTCTCGTCTGTCCCCAGAATCGAAATCATATTCGTGATGATCTCAAAACGCCATCGGATTTGTCACTTTTCCCCAGCAATAAAAAGTATACGTCTGTTTTACAAAACACAATAAATTCATAACTTAACTCTTCCTTTCATTGAGATTACCCGCCGCTACCCAGGCACCCAATAATGCTTAACAGTTAATAACAGCATAGTTGTCCGACCTTACTCAGTGTTTCGGGGGTCTTAGTCTCCCCCCCCCTCCTAGTGGGGAGCTCTACTGCTCCCAGAGGCGGTCACGCCACACTAAACAGTTGTGTCTTCACATTATCGAAAGAACATGTTTTGCGCCAGTGTGATATTGTCGTCTATATAATTTATAGTTTCCACTTTTACAAAATGTGTACCATAGTATATACACGCTGATAACAGTGTTTTTTGTAATCAAATAACAACTTGTTAAATTAACAAAGTTTTATTTACATTTCACGATAGTGTAACAATTGAGAGAATTCGGAATAGTATAGGTGTTGTATGTGATTATTATGATGACGGTAGATTGTCGACTGGCTTCTCTCTCGCTGTCTTCTGTCTGGCTGACTGCCTTTGTTTTGACTTATATTTACGTAACTCACATTCCCTGATCGGTATTGAATTGTTTGCTTATTTTGACCTTTGATTTGAAATTTCGGATGTTTATTATTCTGCCTTTTAGCCATTCCAACCCAGTTAAAATATTTTCTCTCATTGTTTCATGATCTCAATTCTTTGATCGGAATATAGGGTTGACGTCCTTGCCAGCAATCCGATTTACATCTGGTTTTGCTCGAATTCGATATTTTCCGGTGTTGTCCGTCACCTAAATAACACCAGTTCCTAACCATATTGAATGCAACACTTAGCTGATGTTTTTGTTTTTGGAATAATTGGATGAGACAAACGATAAATAAAATATACCTGTATCAAAAAAACAACATATACAGCATAGGATACACAAAATATCGTGTAAAAGTTTGGAAAGTGTGGGCTACTTTTAAATGGGCCATAATTATGTTTCAAAATGCAAAAGCCTAATTTATAAGCAATTACATGACTGAATACCGAGGTTTGATCCACAAGGTCAATATGCTTGCTTGAAAGGGCCACGCCGATGAATCTCTAATTTTTCCTGCATCATATCAATCAAAAAGTTGGGTGACGTAGGTAAGACGTTGGACCTTTACCATCAATGATAACTGAAGGTTTAAGCTTGAAGTCAATGCATGTGAGGTTTAAGCTTGAAGTAAACGCGGTTGGAGCGATGAATGCGGTAATGCGCCTGGAGCGCTACATGGTTTGTTTTCAATTCTAGCTAATGAAAATGAAAAAAAAAAATGAAACGAAAACGAAACTGTTATACTAATTCTATGCGGGTTTAACCGGCTTCCTTCCAAAGAGAAAGTTACATCGAAGTATGAAATTAACAAGCGGTTCCAAGGGATATGCGACACTGGGATATGATGACGTTAGGCTTATGCAACTCTTGCATACTTTATTTTTTGTTTTCGTATACTTTGTTTTTGCGACTCCTATATACAGTGCCTGATATTCCCATATTTGTAACTCATCTAATATACTCAAATGTGTCTAACCAGGCTTAACCTTGCTTCGTTTCGGTGATAAAACGTGTGTATATTCTAACTGATGACACTCACGTCGTTTTTTAACTTTTGAAATAAGTACTATATATATAATAGAGAATTGATTCTTTAATAAGAATGTGCATGAATACAAATATATTTAAGCGTATTTTATGATCGCCAACTTATAGTATATTTGCTTTCTCAGATGAGAGCATGCTGATATGGTAAAAACCAAAACGGTATTTACGTAGTGTTACATGAAAGGGCTGTCCCCTTCTCATGTAAGACTAGATAAGTGACAATTATATTAGTAAAAGGCTAGAATCGAACCCTATAGGCAAGTGAGTAATTGAAATCCTGGGAATGCAATCCATTGTTAATTCTTTTAGAAATAGTTAAATATTATTTTTGTCGTAAAAAGCGATTATCCATTCTTTTAGAATAACTGGATATTAAATATATCAGTTAAAAGAATAGACAATACGAATGAAAAAATATTGTTTAAAAATAGGTTAGTTATTAAACAATTAGAATTCAGAATTCTTTGTTTGCTAAAAGTCTGTTTGGACAGACATATGTAAATCCACGTGAAAGTTAGTCACGTTGGGAACCACACTTCTCCTTTGTTTATGACAAAGGAGATTTTTCAACATATGAATCGAGGGTTCGAAGTTAGGAGGTTGATTAAGATCAGATAATCAGAGAATTTATTTAGCCCGTCGGCCCCGGCCTTGGCATTATCTACTGTCAAGGCCTCATTTGGGAGTCCAAAAGACTCAGGCACCAGGGCTAAGATCAGATATTCAGAGATCACACATGGTGATAGAGTCAGTTGGAGAGTGAGAACCCCTTAGAGGCGAAGGGTAGACCATGTACTTATACAAGTTTGAATTCCTGACTTTATCAATCGGCCGACAGATGAATAAAGAAATCACCATCAATAACTTGTCATTGTTTGTGTCGTGTCGTCTTTAGAACCGAAAAGGTTAATATATTTTGTATATTCATCTATAAACGAACTCTTGTATAACCCTTACAAGTAATGTGCCTCCTTCATCATAAGTGAGGTATCTTCCCTCTACATGTGTTAACAAGAATCATCCCAATCTGTTAAAAATGTCTCCCCTCAGAATTGTCATCACCATCGTTATTCGTATATTATGAGTCCACGTTATATGTGTCCCAATACGATCCTCCTTCACCACATAACAGTTAATACACAATATTTTTCTTCCCTGAAAGGAACTGACACTTCTACAGAAACGGATTATAACACAGTATGCTTCTTATGAGTCATAATAGCTTTAAACTTGGCCAGAGCAACTTACAGTCAGTGAAAGTCCAAGGTTTGAACTTGGCTGGAAAAGACCATACTGATGAATCTTCAACAGACGTGTCTGTCGATGTTAGTATTTCTTTCTAATAGTATATATATATATATATATATATATATATTGTACGTGCATAAAAGTAAAATAAATACGTCTCATAAAAAATAAAGGCGATCCATTCATAAAGATATATGAATAGCAATAAGAGCTTATAGCTCTTAAAAACCGTTAAGGTAGCGGAAAAAAATTTAAAAAATAACAGCGTTTCGAAGTTGTTAATATCGCTAAAAAATGCCAACAACCAATATATATATATATATATATATATATATATATATATATATATAAGTAATATGATTCTCCAAATATCAAGCTTTCTCAGTTGGTCATTTATTACTTTTCAAAAGGTATCCAGTACAATATTGTTTTGTATTGTGACTAACAAGTCTACAAAATTATGTTATTGCTGCATATTTAGTCACGTACTCTTCAGATCTTTAACCTAAAAACACGATTTTGGACAACGTACACGGTTCATATAACCGACACACTCTGCCGTTCCTTCTCAGCTACGAAGATCATATATATATATATATATATATATATATATATATATATATATATATATATATATACAAAAAAACTTTAACGTTACGTAAGGAAACTGATTATATATATATATATATATATATATATATATATATATATATATATATATATATATATATATATATATATATATACAGTGATGATCATATTTATTGGCACGGTAAAATAAAAGTTAAATTTTGTCTAATAAATTCTAAAAAGGGGATTAAATTAAAGAAAATAACAAAGTATATTATGTATTTTTAACTGGCCTTTCCGATGCAGCAATCGGATTTTAGAAAAAATAAATAACAAAGGAACAACAAACATAATTGCAAAAAACCCTTGTTCAAAATTATTGGCACGATTTATTTAATAATCAATTGTATAGCCTTTGGCCTTGATTACCTTCCTCAGTCGCTTTTCATAGTTTACAACCAAGTTGTTGCACTCTTCAGTAGTAATTTTAGCCCACTCTTCCTGACAATAATCCTCCAATTGAATAAGATTCTTAGGCTTCCTTTGCATTACCCTCAATTTTAATGTTCTCCATAAATTTTCAATTGGATTAAGGTCTGGGCTTTGTGATGGCCACTCCAAAACATTAATATGATTGTCCTCAAGCCATTTCTTAGTCAGTTTAGCCGAATGTTTTGGGTCATTATCTTGCATGAACCACCAACGACGACCAAGTGAGAGCTCTTTAGCAGAGTCTTTCGGGTTTTCATCCAATATTTTAACATAATCTTCCTTTTTTATGCTACCTGTGACCTTAACAAGTCGCCCTGGTCCAGAGGCAGCAAAGGATCCCCAAAACATCAAACTGCCTCCACCGTGCTTCACTGTGGGTATGGTGTTCTTAGGCAGGAAAGCTTCGCCAGATTTTCTGTAAATATAAGACACTTTATTATGGCCAAATAACTCTATTTTCGTTTCGTCAGTCCATAGAACACGTTTCCAGAATGCAACATCTTTATCAATATGACGTTTTGCAAAGGCTAGCCTTGCTTTCAGGTGCATAGGCTTCAATAAGGGAGTCTTTCTCGGACGACATGCTTTTAAACCAGCTCTCTTCAAAACTCTACCAACTGTATGTCGAGATACATTCACTCCAGAGGTGTTCTGTTCATCAACAATCTCCTCAACAGAGATCCTTGGGTTTTGTTTTACTTGTCGAACAATTTTCCGTTCATCTCTTGGGGAAAGAATCCTTTTTCTCCCTCTACCCTCTAAACTCATAACGTGGCCTTGCGATTTGAACTTGTTTATTATGGCTCTAACAGTGGATTTGGGAAGGTTTAGCTTCTTTGAAATCTTATCATAGCCCTCCCCATTGGTATGGCATGCTACAACAAGCTTCCTGACGTCTTCGCTGTGTTCCTTAGTTTTAACCATGGCGATTGAAAATTATAATTTAGTCACTTAGTTTAAATAAATCGCTATCTAAAAATTATCTGAAAAAAATTATTCACTGAATTAGCGTTAAACAAGCATAATATGGCTATAAAAAAGTTCAGAAAGCACGTAAACCGGAAATTGATTGATATTATACTGATACTAAAAGAAAAACAAAGCCGTGCCAATAATTTTGAACAAGGGTTTTTTGCAATTATGTCTGTTGTTCCTTTGTTATTTATTTTTTCTAAAATCCGATTGCTGCATCGGAAAGGCCAGTTAAAAATACATAATATACTTTGTTATTTTCTTTAATTTAATCCCTTTTTTAGAATTTATTAGACACGTTAACACCAACGTTTTTTGTTGCAGTTCGATAGTGTGCGATAGAGCTCTCAATTTGACATCACGTACACTTTATTTATTCAGAGAAAAGCATTCCATGTTCCTTTAAAAAAACTAATTTATTTACAAAGAAATTGTTTCTGTCCATTTCATATGTATTTTCATGACATACAAAATATCACCGATATTCACGAGGAGGCTTCATTGGTGTATAAAATTCCGCAATCAGGCTAAAAAACAAAAACAAATTAAAATACGTCCAACATTCATTTAATTCGTACATTTCATAAAGACCCAAAGGAACACCTTGTTTCAGTCGAGAGAGAGAGAGAGAGAGAGAGAGAGAGAGGGAGAGAGAGAGACAGACAGAGAGGGGGTCTTAATACAATCGTTGTAAGCACGGTGATCTTCACAATTCAGTTGACCCGTAACGAAAGAAAGGACAAAACAACATATCTTTGTTATTATTATTATTATTTTGTGTTTTATCAGCTCAACGAAAAAAAAAAAAACAAATAAACAAATGAACAAAAAAAATTATGTTACAATTAAAAATCTTTTTAAAAAGTTATTTCAAGTGGACTGATGGGTGGAAAGTCGTTTTCTATCAATCAGGGAGCAATAGTTTCTTCGTTTTTATTTTTTTTATTTTTTATTTTTTATTTTTTTTAAAGGATGAGGGTTTTTTTTCCGGGAAGGGGAGGGAATTTCTTTAGTTTTGTTTTGTCCAAAAGTCTTTTTAAAACCAGCAAAAAATATTCACCAGAGGTTACGTTCCTTGTTTAGAGAATATGTTTTTTTTTGTATCATTTTCCCTTTTTTTTCTTTCTTTATTTTTTTTTCCTTACTGATGGTCGAGAAAAGATGCAGATATGAACTGATCATAAGACCAAAAAAAAAAAAAAGACAAAAGAAAAGAAAAAAGAAATAAAACAAATCTGAGGGGCGAAAAGTGAAAAAAATGTCTGCTTATATATATTTTTTTAGAATAGTATTTGTATATAAATAATTATATGTAATTAAACTTGTCATAATTTGTTTTTTGTTTTTATTATTTATTTTTTTCGTTTAATCATTTGCTCACACACACACACACACATTTATATTTGCGTTACAGAAAATCAGAAAAAAATTGTACCGTCGGTTTCAAATTCAAACAAAGGGGACCAATCTCTGGTCGCCTGTGTCAAACTTTTTAAGCCTTTGTTTAACAGATGTATATAAGATGAAGAGGGTCCGGTGAAGGAGGCCAATTTAGATTTGTTTCTTTGATCTTTTGTAGCACAAATCTCAATAAATATTACACTCTTATTTCGCTATTTGCTTAATAATAGTCGACCACTTTGATGGAATTTTTTCCTACGAACCTTACACACACACACACACATATATATATATATATATATATATATATATATATATATATATATATATATATATATATATATATATATATATGTAAGATTGTTTGAATTTTTTTTTTTTTTTATTGGCGATTAATTTCTTAATTTCGCTCCCTGAGCGATTTCTCTTATTATAAGAAAGGAGTTATTTGCCCTTTGTTTACATTTTTCTTTGCCCAAATCTTAGGACGTTTTGCTTACTTTTTCATTATTTAAATATTAATTAATAATTACTATTAGTAATTATGCATGTATATAGATGACTTAATTTTATGTATGTAGTAATTATTAATTAATAATTAATATATATATATATATACATATACCCATATATATATATGTATATACATATATATACATATTATTATTATTAATTAATATATATATACATATATATATACATATTATTATTATTAATTAATATATATATACATATATATATGTGTATATACATATATATGTGTATATACATATATATATATACATATATATATACATACATGTATACATATATACACATATATATACATATATATGCATGTATATATACACATATATATATACATATATATATATGTATATATATACATATATATACATATATGTATATATATATATGCATATATATATACATATATACGCCTAAAAAGCAACTACTTAAAAGAAAACAGTCTTTTATACATCAATCCCGAAACCGAGCTAAATCATGATTACAGACTTTTAGATGTATATCGACTGTTTCAAATCGAGCTTTATAAAAACATTTATAACATTTGACATCTAAACACTTCACTTTTCATACGTTTCATCGGAAATATTTTATAATGTTCCTCAACGATGTTATATATTTAAATAATACAAAAACAAATGTTTACCATACTAAAGAAACATCATAAAACATTTCTAATGAAATAATAAAATATATTATAACTGTATTACAGTTTTCAGATGCATCAGATTAATTTTTATAAAGCAATAATAAGTGCACTTATATTTATTGCAGTTTCAGAGGATTACCAATCACGAGAAGTGTATTGGAATGGTCTCTAACATTTGGCAGGAATCAACTTAATCAAAACAATGCCAGAAATAAGAGACCAATCGGGTGCATATTTGATAATTGGTAATGACATGAAACTGCAGCAAATGGTTCTGTTAAATTCATTTTTATTGTCTTTTATTAATATATATTTATAGGATGCCAAGTCCTTTGTATGTTCATAAATCTGTTGACATAATCTGGTTCTATTCTGCTTTTGAAATAGTTGTCTTCTTATATACAGTGTCGATAAAAAGAAAGTTCGCATTGTAATTTTTTTTAACTCCAAATTTAAGCTAAATTTAATGTGAATGTTTAAACAAACTATACCTCAGTCGATTCGCCTTTTATTCCTCTATAATTTTACCTGTTCATATTTGACTTTTAAATGAAATATTCTAGTGTTCACGCCAATCAAAAAAATAATTTCAAATTGAGAAGGCAAAAATAAAGTCAGCAACAACAAATTCGTTTAAAACCAGCTTAAACTATCGTCCCTAAATCAGTTTAAAATATCCACCAACAGGCAACAAAACATCTCTAATTGTAATTGCTGTTGTTCCAGGTTATACAACATAACGTTTAGTCCATATGCCACGACTTTCTCTTCGTGATTGTCAGGAGCTCATTAATCGCCACCTTTCTGGTTTATCCAATCGAGAAATTAGCCGCAGATTGAAATGTGATGAGAAAACGGTATGAAAGACTATGCAAAAGCACCAAAACACCGGCAGAGTTCATGATGCCCCTAAATCTGGTCATGATAGAGTTACTTCTTACAGGGAAGGCAATATTATCAAGATCCGCAGCCTAAGAAACAGATTTGGAACGGCTCCCCAAATCCAACAACAGTGCAATCTTATTTAAAAGTGCTCTCTTTCTACTGTCGAGAACAGATTAAAGGAATTTAATTTGCGAGGATATGCTGCAAGACGTAAGCCAATGATTTCTGTAAAGAACAGAAAGCATCGTCTGGACTTCGTCAGATGCAATGAAGATCATGACTCTTCATATTGGTCAAAAGTGCTTTTTAGCGACGAAAGCAAGTTCAATAGGCTAGGCAGTGATGGTAGACAGTACGTCCGTCGGATGAAAGACAAAGAATTTAATCCTAGGTGCTCAGTTTCAATGCTGCAAGGTGGTGAAGGTTCAGTTTTGGTGTGGGGCATTATTAGTACAATAGTACCAATGGTCCAGGGCCTATAGTTCGCTTGCAAGGTCGAATTAATTCGAGTAAGGACATTAATATGTTGACTGAGCATTTTTTACCCTACTTTGGTCGGAATGTAGATGATAATCCCATCTTCATGCAGGATAATACTCCCATTCACACAGTTGGCAATGTCAAGAGGTTCCTGGAAGAGCATGATATTCCGTGTTTGGATTGGCCTGCAAAATCTCCAGACCTCAATCATATCGAAAACGTATGGCATTACATCAAACAACAGCTATGCAATGATAAAATTTCAAATTTGGAAGTACTTTGGACAAAAATTAAAGAAAAGTGCGATGCCCTTCCTCGGAGTATTGCTACAGTAATGAGAAATGCAAGGAATTCCCTAAAGATATGCGGGCTGTCAAATTGCAGAAGGGCTATGCTACTAAATATTCGTTGTGTTCCTGTTGTATTTGTGCTGCATTTGTGCGGACTTTTCTTTCTCTCCTCAATGTGAAGTTACTTTTTTAAATTAACGTGAACGCTAGAATATTTCAATTAAAAGTGAAATATGAACAGGTAAAATTATAGAATAAAAGGCGAATCAAATGAGGTATAGTTTGTTTAAACAATTACGTTAAATTTAACTTAAATTTGCAGTTTTTGAAAAATATTACAAGTGCGGACGTTCTTTTTGCCGCCTTTATATATATATATATATATATATATATATATATATATATATATATATATATATGTATGTATTAGGTTGGTGCAAAAGATT